>NW_024412394.1:71359523-71479874 GCF_014898765.1 Herpailurus yagouaroundi
CTGGTAAGAAGTGTCTAGAACACATTATAAACCACCAAGAGACAAGATCCTTACCCCGAAGAGTTTGCAATCTAGGTATCTAGCTCAGACAAGAACTAGAGTGGCTAATTTGAAGCATAGCAGATTTGCAGAATGTCTAAGAGATTAATATTAGAACGCTGTGAAAAAGAGATCACTGAACATGTAAATTGCAGCTACCTTTTCGGTGAGTGATATAAAAGCAAAGCATAAAGAGTATATGAAAAACATTCCCCAAAGTCAACACAAGTGTAAAAAGTAAGAAATGAAATAGCTCAAGCTGAATTTCAGACTGTGCAGAGGCTGAAGGAGAACAAAATCACAGACTTAATTTCGAAAAAGAAGTGAGTTACAGAAGCCTATCATGGAGAAGTCACAGGATTTTATCTGGGGGGGGGGGGGGGAAGGGTATGCTTGACACAGGGTTTTAGATAGCCTTCAATGCAACAGTTTAGAAGTTGAAAACTCATAGCTCAAAAAGAGATAAAAGCATATCTTTTGTAGCATATCTCATTGTAGCATAATATAATCTCATTGTAGCATAATATATCTCATTGTAGCATAATATAACTTTAGGTAACTTTTAATTGTTCAGATTTCATAGATTGTGGTATATATCTAATGTGGTAAATAAACAAGGAAACGTTAATGAAATCAAAGTCACCATAAAATTTTATGGTTATATGCTACGAATTGTGCACAATTTCTTGGTAATGAAAAGACACTTCCTCATTAGGATTCTTTTCGAAAACGATTTTAGAATTGTTTTACATTAGATACAACATATTTTACTTAGAAATTCAGTTCAGCTGCTTTTCCCCTTTTTGTTTTACAGATGAGACTTGCAGACTTTGGCACTTGGTTTCTTTCTTTTTAATTTCAATTATCCCACACTGAAGTTGGCAGGAAAACCAAGTCTATGGTTTATAAACACAGATAAAGTGCCATACAGTAAATAACACACTATGTGAACACCCAACAATTTACTGCTAAAATCCAGGGTAAGCATGTGGAAAGCTGGCGTGGGCTCCATGATGGCGCTCTCCTGAAAAAAAAAAAAAAAAAAAAGAGTTGCTTAGCTCTGTGTATTTAAGGTGGGGCCGCAGGGGTGTGGGTCAGGTGGGATTCTGACCCTCCCCTGGGCTGGGAAACTTACTCATCAGTCGTCTGCCTCTCCCCCAGCACAAAGTCTAAATCGAGCTGTTCTTGGATTTGTCACAGGGAAGATTTTCTCGGTTTGCCTTTGGCAATGATGGCTGTTGTGCTCCCAGCTGCTCCGTCTGTGATTCCCAAAGGAGAAAGTCACCTTTTCCTAGCCTCTTCCCTATGAAGTGAGGAATAAATTTCCCGACAAGTCTCCTCTGGCCACTGCAGACAGCTGCCAAGGACAGAGAGAGCAGGTGTCGCCAGGGTGCCTCAGGAACCAGTGCCCTGGCTCTTCCCTGTGGGAGAGTCTCAGAATTGATCCTTACACCTACAGGGGAGCTGAACACTTATCTAATATCTAAGATCGTCTAATAGAAAGGAGATCTGAAAGATGGCAGTTACGGGGCTGAATGATGTGCCCTCACTCCACCCCAAAATTCCTATGTTGAAGTCCTAATCCCCAGAACTTTGGAATGTGACCTTATATGGAGATAAGGCCTTTACAGAGGTAATGGAGCTGAGTGAGGTCCCTGGGGTGAGGCCTAATCCAGTGTGACTTCTGTCCTTATAAAGAGGGAAAGTTTGAGCACAGAGACGTGCGTAGAGGGCAGAGGACATGAAGACACACAGGGAGAAGACAGAGGCCTGGAATGCACCCTTCCCTCACAGCCCTCAGAGGGAGCCAGCCCTGCTGTCACCTTGATTTCAGACTTCCGGCTCCCAAAACTGTGAGAAAATAAATCTCCCTGGCTTCCGGTGCTCAGTCTGTGGCACGTTATGGCAACAGCCTTAGCCAGCTAATACGACCACTGCATAAGAGAGGGCCTAATAGAACCCTCTGGATTCTAGCTGAAGAACTGGAGGCAGGATAGAAAAAAGAGCGGTCACACAGTCTGTCAGCATCACTGCCTGGAACCTGTTTCCTGGTGCCCAATTCATTGTGCCTTCACCTGCCCGGGTGAACAACCCCACCAGCAGGAGGCGTTGATGGTCACTTCCAATGGAATAGCGGAGGTCGCACTGAAGGACCCACATTCCCTCGGCAACTCTGCACCCTGATGGGGGCCGAGTGTGGCAGCCCCAGGTCTCATCTACAAGATGGACCCTCTGGGCTCTGAGCACTTCATTCACCATCATGGAGTGACGCACCAGTAGTTAAGGCCCTTTGGTACGAATCCCGATATGCTGTGGCTATGGGGGAGGCTTTAAAAATAAATGTGTGTATGGTTTATTTTCACACGCCTGTTTCAGACGCCCCAACTGTAGGGCCGAGGACTAAGCTTCTACCCCCGTAATGTAAGCAATCTTCTTCCACCCTTAGCAACTCAGCGTGGGAAGCTATAGAGGAATTAGCTTATTCCGGGGATCTTGGGAATGAATGGCCCAAAAGGAAAAACTGCCCACTGGGTGTCCAGATTTCCCATCCGACACCTGTCTGTAAGGTGGGCAGGTAAGAGGTCTCTAAGAAGTCAAGCACCCAACACAATTCCAAGGCAAATAAGAACAGCACCTTTGTGTGTCTGCTTCCCTGCCACGTGCTGTATTTAGTAGATTTTGTTTTCTCTAATTCATTAGGAAGAAATTTCTCAGGAGTGGCAGGTTTTAACTGGGAAGCAAGAAAAGTTTTCGTGTGCTTACCATCTATCTCTTTCTAGAAAAGAAATCTTTAGGGGCCCCTGGGTGGCTCAGTGGGTTGAGCATCCAACTTCGGCTCAGGTCCTGATCTCACGGTTCATGGACTCGAGCCCCACGTCGGGCTCTGTGCTGACAGCTCAGAGTCTGGAGCCTGCTTCGGATTCTGTGACTGCCTCTCTCTCTCTGCCTCTCCCCTGCTCACATTCTGCCTCTGTCTGTCTCAGAAATAAATAAAAATTAAAAAAGAAAAGAAGTCCTTAGCTGGGGTTTGAATTCAGGAGGTACACAGGGGCACCTGGGTGGTTCAGTCAGGTAAGCGTCCGACTTCGACTCAGGTCATTTTCTTCTATTTTACATGGAAATAAACCAATCGTTAGCAATACCAGTAATAGAAAGAGATATCATTAATAGAAGCATAGAGACATCCGTTGTTAAAGACATCAGAATTTCATTTATGCTCATCACTGCTTTGAAACTTTGTTAGTTATTACAGATACTACTAAGCATTATTATTTTGTATATTCATTTTGAAAGGCATGTATTACATTTTTTCCTTGATGATTGCATTTCAATATAATTTTTCTCAGTAATCCTATGTGTTTTATTTATTCAGTTCAAAACATTATTCTAAAAGAGGATCCATAGCTTTACCAGACTCCCAGTGGGGTGCATAGAACACAAAGGGTTAGGAAACCCCACTGGGCCAGCAAAGACAGTCACTGGGGAAAATCTCAGCTGCCCGGCTGCCCATGACTGCGAATGTTCCAGCACGTTATTTACAATCAATAAAGAACAGAAAGATCTACAATCTACTAAAGAATGATGGAAACCGGATTTTTAAAATTCAGGTAACGGCAATCTATTCCCAGGGATTTGACTTCAGGTGGTCTTAGGTGCAGTTTGCTTATTTTCTAAAGAGATTTTGAAGCAGGTGGTCAAAGGCCCACACTTTGAAAAACAAGGGTGTTGATGTTCTGCTAGCCTAACCATCTTAGGTAAATACTTAATATTTTTCCTGTAGTGATTATTTCTTTTTCATCCCTGGTTTCGAAATACATGATTAAATAATGTGTCCCCCTCACCGCCACCAAAGTCACTTTTTACTTTACTTTTGGCAGCAAAAATGTTTTTATTTATTTTTAATGTTTATTTATTTTTGAGAGAGAGAGAGAGAGAGAAAGAGAGACAGAGCGTGAGCAGGGGAGGGGCAGAGAGAGAGGGAGACAGAATCTGAAGCAGGCTCCAGGCTCTGAGCTGTCAGCACAGCCCGATTCGGAGCTCCAACTCACAGATGGCGAGGTCATGACCTGAGCCTAAGCCGGATGCTTCACCAACTGAGCCACCCAGGCTCCCCAGCAGCAAAAATAATTTTAAAAGTACTTTTACAAGTAACACAGTTTAGAATAGCATTTATGAGGGACGCCTGGGTGGCTCAGTTGGTTGAGCGTCCAGCTTCGGCTCAGATCACGATCTCACAGTTCGTGAGTTCGAGCCCCATGTTGGGCTCTGTGCTCGCAGCTCAGAGCCTGGAGCCTGCTTCAGATTCTGTGTCTCCCTCTTTCTCTGCCCCATCCCCACTCACGCTCTGTCTCTCTCTCTCTTAAAAATAAATAAAACATTTAAAAAAAAATTTTTTAAGGAAAAATAGAATAACATTTACGCTTCAGCGCTTTTTAAAGATAGAGGCAAACAATGCCTAAAAGGGTGAGGGAGCAATTTAGAAAATAGTCCATAGGTTTGGGAAACGAAAGAGGATTTATACCTTTCTTGAGTATTAGGTCTTTTGCTGCTGTGAAAGATGAAGGCAACAAAGGCTACACTTGCAGGTTTGTTCCGTTCCTTGAAAGTTTGCTCTTGCAAATACCTCTACCTTTCTTGAGTTGCATGATTCATCTTGTGTCCACATGGACAGCTGACTGCCATTTGGCCAAGAAGTTGATACAATTTGCAAAGCAATAATTGACATCTCTCCTGGAGAGGCGCACAGCCCTTCAGTGAACTGGGCTTCAGTTAGCAGCCCTGTAAACTGGGCTTCAAGTGTCCCGAGTAAACAGACTCATTACAATAGTGGGGGGAGAGGGAGGGAGGAGGTGGGTTTGCGCTGGGGTGTGGAGCAAGCGTGGTTTCCTCAAAGCTACTAAGGAGCCCTGAAGGCGTCCTACCTCAGCAGCTACTACAGTGTGAAATATCAGAAATTACAAACTAAACTTAAAAAAAAAAAAAAAAAGATATAGCATGTGTCTTTTTACCTTGGTCTGTTTTTAATTGCATATCATTATATCTGGGACAAAAATTCATCCAGTTGGTAAGAAATTTAAACTGTAAAAATTTCTCCCAACTGACCTGATTGGTAGCTGTAGTCTAGAACTTGTTGGAGCCTCCCTTGTGTTAAAGAACCACTCTTTCTTCCTGGATTGAAAGCCACTGGAGGGCAGGAACAATAACACCTCAGGGCCAGCTTGGCTCAGACTTTGCCCAATACACCTGTCTGTAACAAAAGTTACAGATTTTTCCACAGCTGGTACTTGGGAGCAGCGATGCAAAGATCTCGCTTGGAATCTGTCTTTCCAGCTCAGTGCCTTGACCTACCAGGAAGACTGGGGCCTGGGTCAAAGTCCTGGCTGTGCCACTTACCAACCATATGACATAACACTGGGCCAGCAAGTTACTGGATATTTCCAAACTTCAATTTCCTGTGCTGTGTAAAGGAGATAATAAAGGCATTTTCCTCTCAGATTTGTTGTAGGAATTAGAGGAGATGATGCATGTTAAGCACTTAAGACAGCATCTGGGAAGTGCTCAGGAATTGTTACCTATTATTATCTTCAACCAAAAACTTGGGCAAAGCGTAAAAACTATGCTACTGTGAATTCTTGAAACAAGGAAGTCTCGGATAATGGTTGTCAATGGCAATCAACAATTTGAGTAATAGAACCACATGATAGAGCAGCTCTTAGCCAGAGCCACTCAGAATCATCCAGAGACTTTCCTCAACACTCTAATAAGACAGAGTTATTGTGAAACTATGAGAAACTCTCACCTTTTGAACACTTCTCTCTTTGTGGTAATGACCCTGAAGCAGTGTTTCCGGGAAGATGGTGCTGAGGGAGTCTTGGATCTAGAACTCCCGGGAACTGCAAGGCACCTGGCTGCTGATGGAAGTCTCTTAAGGCCAGTTAATGCTTTGCTGCTCACTTACAGAAGGGTCCATGTCATTGAGTCTTTTCAACTGACTTTTTTATATTCCATAGATTAATTTTATTTTCAGATTCATATTTTGAGCAAGTGTGAAGTCACAGAATTCCTCTGTAAAAAAAATATTAAAACTCTCTGCTCAGTGGACATTTAAAAATGGTTAAAATGGCAAACAGTATGCCATATATAACTTACCATAATTTTTAAAAATTAATGATAGAGCATACCAAAACTCAAATACACTTTAATTTTTTTTTTTTTAACGTTTATTTATTTTTGGGACAGAGAGAGACAGAGCATGAACGGGGGAGGGGCAGAGAGAGAGGGAGACACAGAATCAGAAACAGGCTCCAGGCTCCGAGCCATCAGCCCAGAGCCTGACGCGGGGCTCGAACTCACGGACCGCGAGATCGTGACCTGGCTGAAGTCGGACGCTTAACCGACTGCGCCACCCAGGCGCCCCTCAAATACACTTTAAATGGGAGTATCGTATGGAATTATATCTCCATAAAGCTGTTTTTAAACATCTTTATTCACAGTAGGGAAATTTTCCCAACCTTTTTTGTGGGAAAGGAGCCCCAACAAATATCTTTGTTCTTAGTAGATACAGCTCATAACTAATTTTCTTTGTCTGTGTTTTTAGCCCGAGCAGAGCTTTTGGTCACTTGGGATCCAGGGGTTTTCCTTAGAAAATACTGATTTGGGTATCCCAAGAAGAAGAATAAGAAAGAGGAAAAGGAGACACTAAAAATAAATATATATTTACATGGTGTTTCTTTCTGTCTAGCTCAGTAATCCTATTTCTTGAGGAAATAAAAAAATAACCCAATTTTGCTGTTATTGTTCTCCAATATCCTGTTTCCCCGAAATCGTGCTTTCCCTTCCATGAAATAATAAGATCCTTCCCTTGGATGCCTCTGGGGAGGACAAAGCAGTGGCATCATCTCCCCATTCCTGCTGCCCTTTCCTCAGTCAGGTTGGTTCTCATCGTCTACTTTCAACAAAGTCACACTGAAGTGTGAGGGGTTGATAGAGCTACAGCAGGTCAACATTCCTAGAGATGGTTCTATTAGAAAAAGTTTAGCTCACGGGGCACCCGGGCGGCTGTGTCCGTTAAGCGTCTGACTTCAACTCAAGTCACGATCTCACGGTTTGTGGGTTCGAGCCCCTCATTGGGCTCTGTGCTGGTGGTGTGCAGACTGCTTCGGATTCTCTGTCTCTCCCTCTTCCTCTCTGCCCCTTCCCTGCTTGCACGCACTCTCTCGCTCTCTCAAAATGAATGAATAAACTTAAACAAACAAACAAACAAAGAAACGTTTAGCTCATTAACTAACAAGGGTGAATCTCTGGGGGTTGTACATATCCAAGGTAATTCTGGTCCAGTGGGCTTTTCCATCCATCTCAAATGCAACCACAGTCTACAGTGTCATGCCTGAGGCCGTCACCATCTATCTTTGACTTGCAGTGACAATCCTCCCTTCTGAGTAGATGAGTGGATGCCAATTAGATGAATGATATTAGTTGGCTTTGTCTTTAAACTCAGCCTGCTTGGCCTGAAGAAGGTCATTTAGAAAATTCCTTTCACTGAAGAAACAACAAAGCCATCTGCAAAGCATGTATCCATGCCCTTCAGTGTTTACAAAGCAGGGGTAGGAGATTAACAGTTTTTAAAATTCACTGCACTTAAAAAAAGCCATTCTAGTATTTTAAAAAAAGATTCATCTACAGTCAACTGGTCAACTAATGGCAAACAAAGCTGGAGATGGAAACTTCTCCATTACTCAAGTCCTCAAATCACTACCCGGGCTTTAATTTCTTTATCTGTCTGTAATGGTTGAGAAGCCCAAAGAGGGATTATATGACCCTCGAGGTCCCTCCTAGGTCTAGGCTGCAATTTTACTGCAGAGAAACTCTGGTCAAGATAGCGACAAATTAGCCAACATTGCCTCTCCTAAGGGTGACTCAGGGTCATTCTGCTTTTGAATCTGGGGGTGTGTGGCCAACCATCCCTCTCCTGAATACACTAGTAGATATACAAATGCACAGGTGAAAGTCTATGATCATCATAGGAAAACATCCAATGAATGATTCAAAGGTGCAGAGTATAATAATGTCGTTGTACTAGGGCACCTTCAGAACGTCTGTGCAGTAGGGATGACAAGCTGGTAGTTACCCAAGAACGGGAATTACGCACAACATTTCTTTCCCCTAGCCTACCCCAGCAGCCAACTGGGCATCCTTCGGTTGCATCAGAACAGGATCCACATTCTTTATTTTCGGCTTCAGTAAGTATAGGGCTTTGGAAGCAGCCCAGCCTTGTTCTTGTTTAGGTCAGGAACCCTACTTGAAAGAACCCAGTCCTCCCCCACCCATCACTTCCTTTACCCAAAACGCTTTTGAGCTTTTGCACCTACTGTCTCCAACTCATCCTGTCTTCCTTAGGTTCTCTTCCAGCCCCCGCACAGCTCCCATTGTACCTTGCGCCTCCTATTTTTCCCTTGGGAGGTGGTTACCACAGTTATCCTCATTTTACAGAGGAGGAAACTGAGGCACAGAGCCACTCTAGTGATAATGACTTGAAACAGGAGCGGAGATTTAGAAGTGGAAGAAAGACGAATGAGACTGTGAAAAGCAACAACTCCTTAAGGGAGCTGACCCAGGGGGCGCGAAAGGGGAAGGAAACTTTCTTCTCGCCTTTTCTCCACAATAGGCCCTGCTCTACCCAAAGATCCAGAACTCAGGATCCTTGAAACGCTTCAGTCAGTCAGTTAAGAAATCATGGAGCCCATGTTAAAAAGAGGATTAGGAAATCTACTGCTAATTCCACACTCTTTTGCATCATCTGGAGGTTTGAGATGCTGCTTTCGGCACACATTTCATAGGAGACAGACCCCTTGCTACTCAGTTCGGTGCCTCCTGTTGTCCATATTTCCAGAGATGCGTAAAGCATAGCAGCCCTGGAGGACGTTTTCCCAAACTCCCATAAAATGTAGATTTGCAAAATAGAAGAAAAAAACACCACACATCAGCCTGTGTACGAAACCAAAACTGTACCTGATCCGTGGCCCTTAGGTATTAAATTACCATGCATAACTTTTATTTATGAAATCCTGAGGATAATTCAAGTTGAGAAATAAACTAGCTTTTTCCTGTCATATCACCATTGTCTGAATGCTGACTTTGTTACTTGCAAACTGTGGAATCTGTGCTAGTTGCTTAAACTTTCTGAGCCTCCATTTTTTTATATACACTCTGGGAATAATAACAGTATCTGGCCCTGGAGTGGGAAAATTAAAAAAGTAAAGACATATAACCTGCTAGGACAGCGCCTGGTCCATAGTCACAATCAAATATTGCTAGGAATACATCCCTTCTTTAATATACATTTATTTAGTATCTTATGTCTTGCAAGGACAGTGCTAAGGCAAGCCCTAAGAATCCATAAGTTCTTTTCTTATAAAACTGTCTACCTTGTTTGAAAAAATGTTTTTCAGATGCATTACAAAGTAAATAATGCTGTCAGATAACAGGAATTAGAAGTAGATAAGATAAGTGAGACCAAGGGAGGGAGAAGAGGGGGCCAACGTGAAGGCAGGAAAGCTTCTTTGCTGAAGGGTCACATACTTGCTTAGGGTGGGTCACCTTTCTGGCCCTGGACTTCCCTGCAGCCAACAGGAAGCTGCAAAGTTGAACAAGAGAAGATTTCCGACCTCAGGGAGCTCTGAGTCTAGTTGAGGAAACAGATGTGTAAACAAACAATTACAGTGCAATGTGATGAATGCAAAAATGGAAGCTCTCTGGCAGGCTTTGCAGAGGAAGTGATATTCGAGAGCGGTTTTAAAGGATGGAAAGGGTTGTAGAGAACCACCAGGAAAGGGAACAGCACATACCAGGGCTTGGAGCTCTGAAGAGCCTTGGAAAATGTGGGAATAACGTGTGCCAGAGTCTCATCGGAATAGTTGTAGAAGGCATCCAGGTGTGCAATAAACTTTTTTTCCAGTGGAATAATGAAGGGGTTCCTGATTAGTGTTCCCCGTGGCAGCAAGGACAGTAAACACGGCTTCAAAGAAATCAGAACGAAGTTAGGAAATCAAGCAGAATGCCAAGAAAGAAAAGAAAAGGAAACTAAAACTCCACCTCTGGTACTATTTGTCCATTGCAATTTGGATTTCCTCCGGAACCTTTTGGGAAGGAGAGAACTCTATGCTCGGATATACATATTGACTCACCCACTGTCACCTAAAAACAGCATCTGAACCAGTCAGTTAACACGGTAGGATCTTGAAACTGTTTCAGATCATTAGAAATTATAAAATCACATGCTCTATTTTAATTAAAAAGAAGCATAAGTCATTTTTCAAAGAGCTAAGTACTGATAAAGTTGAGAGGAGACCAGAGTTTTTCTTACTTTCATTTTTGAGTCTTTTTCTACTTGACCATTTGGACTGTCCCAATTCCTTGGCAGAGTTTTGAGATCTGACACAATGTATTTCTTCAAAAATGAAGGAATAACACAGGGCAGAAAACAGGAGAGAGTAGCTTCAAATCAGAGAAACGGATTTAAATTCCAATAGTCAAAAATATTGTTGCAATATGCGAGAGGTTATTAAATACATATAGACGAATTCCATAGAAGGGCTGTATATTTGAAAGTAGAGAAAACTTTGACTATATGCATTACAATTTTGTTTTCAAAATTCTTCTAGCTTGACATAAACATATCCTCATATCTGCAGGTGCCCAATTTGAAAATAACTTGTTTTCAAATGACTGAAACTTGATAGAAGTTTTATTTTTGCACGTTGCATTGCTTTGACCCCACTGGCTTAAGTGTCTTCCCAGAAATCCTTTATCTTCTTGGCTGATAATCTTTTAATTTTTTTTTTAATTTATGTTTATTTATTTTTGAGAGAGAGAGAGGGAGGGAGGGAGCGGGGGAGGGGCAGAGAGAGAGGAAGACACAGAATCTGAAGTCGGCTCCAGGCTCTGAGCTGTCAGCACAGAGGCTGATGCAGGGCTCGAACTCACGAACCAGTCCGTGAGATCATGACCTGACCCGAAGTCTGACGCCCAACTGACTGAGCCACCCAGGCACCCGTTGGCTGATGATCTTTAACAGTGAATCCTAACACGGTATCATGGGCTCTTTCCATCTGGTCCTCAATCACATGGCTGGTCATCTCTGAACATATGCTCAAGAGCATTGTGACAGTTCCAGATTCAAAGAAAATCTGTGTTGAAATTTTTTTAGTGAAGCAAAGATAAATAACTACTCTCCCATTGTACTCTCTTAGAAGCTCTGTTTACATTTTTGGGACTGTATTGTTTTGTTGCAAAAGGGATCACCTGCTTCTTCTTAAAAGCGTCCTGGATTTTCCTGGTGTGAATGATTCGCACGTACTCACTTCGGTGGCATGGCCAGCAATGTATATACTTCACCGTACCTGCCTCACTAGGGCCAGACCCTGCTTCCCAGCCTAGCCTCTCGGTGGCCCAAAAGCCCTTGCTGTCCTGATGGCTGGCTGCCTAATTCCAGGACAGGGATCGCAGGGTCCATGGTGGTACTGCCTGCACCAACCCAGTATCTGACTGGAGGAGCACTCGGTGACAACCTGCTGAACAAGCCAAAACATAAATGGCCAGGACCAGGGCGGCACAGACAATCTGGGATGTCTATCTCCAGCGGCTCCCAACTTCCCGCTCAGTCTTTTGGAGTGTTCTTTCCCTCCCCTGAGATGTCACTTACATGCTGCCCAGTACCCGTTCAAAGCCTCCACTTTTTTACCCTTCACTCATACAGTTGTCCAACACTACACATTATTATCAGCATTCTTACATACACTACTTTAGAGTTCTAGAAGGTCCTTTCTGGGGGGCGCCTGGGTGGCTCAGAGGGTTGAGCATCTGCCTCTTGGTTTCGACCCAGGTCACGATCCCGGGTTTGTGGGATCGGGCCCCGCACCGGGGATTCTCTCTCTCCTCTCCCTCTGCCCCTCTGCCTCTCGCGCGTGCTCTCTCTCTAAAATAAAAAAGAAAAAGAAAAAAAAAAAAGAAGGTCCTGTCTGTTATCTTTTTAGATCCCAAGATAATGATTGTTACCAAAACATACACACAAAGAAGGCGAGAGCAAGAAGACTGACAGGTATTATGTGTCATTCCCATCCCCCAAGACCCTTGGCCATACCTCTCATTGTCCCCACTCTACACAAGTAGCTCTCATTCCACACCCTTCTTTCACATCGAAATACCCAGAGCTTATCTAAGACAGTCAGGAGGCTCTTACAGGGAGGTAAAGCTTAGTTTCCAATCCAATCTCTACCCACAGACCAAATTGGTCAACCTCCCTGAACCTCGGTGGTCTTGTCTGTAAACTGGGTTCATATATAATCTCCCTTTACAGTGAACATGTATTTGTTTATCATCTGTGAAGTTAAAAACCCTTTGAAACAAACATAAATAAATGAGGGCAAGGTGGAGAATCTGGCCCCTAATGTGTGCTCTCCTTCTCTGAACAGTGTGGTCACCTAATTAGCAAGGCTGATACGTTTCACTACATTTTTTGTAAAAAGATATCCATAAGGGGAGCCTGGGTGGTTCAGTCAGTGAGACGGCTGACTCTTGATTTTGGCTCAGGTCATGATCTCACGGTTTGTGAGTTCGAGCCCCTCGTCAGGCTCTGTGCGGACTGTGAGCCTGCTTAGGATTCTCTCTCTTCCTCTCCTCTGCTCATGCACTCTCTCTCTCAAAATTAATAAATAAACCTAAAAAGGGGCACCTGGGTGGCTCCGTCTGTTAAGTGTCTGACTTTGGCTCAGGCCATGATCTCATGTCTGTGAGTCTGGGCCCCGCGTTGGGCTCTGGGCTGACAGCTCGGAGACTGGAGCCTGCTTCGGATTCTGTGTCTCCCTCTTTCTCTCTGTTCCTTCTGCACTCACGGTTCATCTCTTCTCCCTCAAAAATAAAGAAACATTAAAAAAAAAACTTTTTTAACAAATAAAAACAAAGATGGCCATAACTTTGTGATTTTCTAGCTGGTGGAAGGTGTAAGAAATAGACTCACCAGCACTCCCTCTTATCCTGCCCTCTCTGGGGTGAGGGCTGAGTGTCTAGGTCCCCACAGACACACTCCCTCGCATGTGATGAGGCACTGGGGTAGAACTGACCTTGGGCAAAACAGGCACAACAGCAAGTAGGGTATGTTTGCTTTGCTCTTTCACTTCCCTCTCTGAATACTTTCCCACATTCGGGTTTTTCCTCACCACCCACCCAGTCCACTTTTCTAGATCCTGTATTTTAACATTCTCCTCTCAAAGTAACGATTATAGTTTTGTTTTTAAGGCTAACGTTTCCATTACATTAAATGTCCCATGTTGCAAAAAATATATACATATACATATACATATACATATATGTATACATATACATACATATGTATATGTATACATATACATATGTATATGTATACATATATGTATATGTATGTGTGTGTGTGTGTGTGTGTATATATATATTCTTGGCCACAAATACTTTTTATAGCTAATGATGATAGTTACAGAGCTTCAAGACTCATTCTCTTTCAGAAGGATGCATCCCCATATACTTCAAGAATGGACACCTAGCTTTTATTTATCACAGATAATTATCCTGGTCTCTCTACACTGGGACGGCAATCAGGAAGTCCCGTTCTGCTACGTCCTGGGGCCAGGAATTTTATTGATTCTTCCATGGTGTTCTGCCTTCCCTTAAACCATGAGGACACCCATCTTGCACAAGAACACAGAGATATGTAGACAAACATGTGAGTGAGCATTCATACACAGACACACGTGCATGCAAACGTATACACACATGCACTAACTTTGAAAGATATATCCCCGAAGGTCGACAAGTTGGAAAAGGGAAAGTATGTGTTTCCATTTGGTTGTTTTTCAGTGACCACCAACTGAACCGTAGCTTTGACTCACAATATGTTATCTAAATTTTATACGTGTAAATATTTTTTTTAGACACAAGACCTGGAAAGGAGAACCTATCCAGATCCAAGAAGAGTTGAATCGTTTTTTGTGGTTTCTAAATGTGGAAGAATTGACTCCAAGTTAGTGAACTGTCTAAATCTAAATGCTGTCCAAGATGGCAGCCACTAACCATATGTGGCTACTGACCCCTTGTCTGACTTAAATGCAGTATAAAATACACACTGTAATAAAATATATTACTCTTTACATAAGTTTATTTATTTCTTTGTCTTGAGAGAGAGTGGGAGAGGGGCAGAGAGAAAGGGAAAGAGAGAATCCCAAACAGGTGCCACGGTGTCAGAACAGAGCCCAATACAGGGCTTGATCCCATGAACCGTGAGATCGTGACCTGAGCTGAAACCGAGAGCCAGACGCTTAACTGACTGAGACACCCAGGCGCCCCAATAAAATACACTAGTAAGTTGACTTTACTTATTTATTTTTCCTTCTTAATGAATATGCGGCTTATACACGTAGGTCGCATTTTGTATCTATCAGACAGCACTAGTCTTGATGTTAATTAAGTTGTGAAAAAGGAATGTTTTCTTATTCTAGAGTATAGGGGACTAGATGAGCAGAGAGCTCCAGCGGCATGTAAGCCCTGACATATCATATATTTACTTGTGTATTATGTCATTCTCTTCTGCTACCAGAAAATGAAGTTCATATAAATCAAAGTTTATGGATTGTTAACCCGCGCAGTGTGTGAAATAACTGAAAATTTAAAATGGATCTTCCATCCTCCATTATGACTTAAGCTCGGTAGCAAGGCCTTTTCTGCTTTGGCTCAAGCATGTGGATGTGTGCCCTGAGACAGTTGCTTGAATGGTGTCATGTGGGGGTCTGACTACCGTCATTTTCAGAAATTTGGGAGACCACTTTGGAGATTGGGATTCGGTTCTCATTTATATCTTCTCCACTATTCCTTTCCTTCCCTCCTTCCTTCCTGGTACTTAAGCCAAAAACCACCATTATTCATCACTCTTTTTCTCTTACTACTCTCCACTTCTATGCTATTGGATCTTCCTTCAGAATATTCCAAACTCTGCCCACTTCCTCCCACTCTGCCATTGCCACCTTGGCCCACATCATCAGCATCTAAATAAACAGAAATCAGATCGTGGTGCTCCTCTGTTTAAGACCACCCGATGTCTCCATGGCAGTACAAGTAAAAGCCAAAGTTCTTACAATGACTTTAAAGACTAATCCTACTCCCATCGCCCAATTCTCAAACCTCAGTGCCCTAATCCTCTCCCCCTGGCTTACTCTGATCAAACTTTACAAGTCTCCAAGTTGTTCTTCACACTCCAGCACACTCCTGCCTCAGGGCCTTTGCACCTCCTGATCCTGTTGCTTGGTATGCTCTCTCTGAAAATCTTTGCATGGCTTATTTCTTTGCTTCCTTCTAGTGTCTGTTTGAATGCCATAACTTCTTTGACCATCTATATAAAATACTATCCTTTTTTTCCTCATGTAATTAATTTTTCCATCAATCTTATCAGCATGTGACATGTCACATACCTACTTATTCATTTATTTATCATCTCTTACCATTAGAACTTTAGCTCCAGGACAGTGAGGATTTTGCTTTGTTCATTGTTGTATCTCCAGTGCCTAGGCATGGCTTATATCTTAGGCATTCCATAGATAATTGTTGAAAGAACTCATGAAATAAATATCGCAAAGCTTTGTAAATAAGTCCCAAATTTCAAACTTTCAGACATTCATAACCACCATTAGCAAAGTAAATGAGAAATTTCCCCAGAAATCTGGAGAACAAACCATTCTTATTAACATTCTCCCCCTGTCCTCCCCTCCACCACTGTTGATGATCTGATAAATTATTTCACAGAGAAACAATATTTATGATGATGTTTTAGGTCACAATTTATATATACAAATACAATTAATTATTACAATTAATTAATACAATTAACATATATACATAAATGTTAATTGTACTGTTAAAATCACATTTAGATGTTAGATCTCTGTGGGTTAGTTATAAAATATAACACAGCTTGAACTTTCCAGCCTTAACTCATCTTGTTAACTGGACTTGGAGAACCAGTTAACCAGGTTCCAGGAAAGTTTTATCCATTTTTCAAGGAAACATGTAAAGTACCCCATTCTCCATGAAATCTCCTCTGACCCTCCATCGAACAGTACATTTTCTCTATTCCGAAGCCCCAGATACTATTGAAAACACATGTTAACTGTGGGACTTACCTTATTTTGCCCTGTAATAGAGGTGTAGGACATGGACCTAGGTTTTTCTACCTCTATCTTTTGCAGGTAGTCTATAAACACCTCAGGAAGGCTCTCTTATTCCTCTTTATTCCCTGCATTGGCTAGCATAATTCTTTGAACATAATAGGCCCTCGGTTTATATTCGTTGTACAGTGTTTAGGCATAACAATATTTCTAGAGAAAAAGAAAAGCTTCATCAGTTTTTTTTAAACCACTTTGCAGCAAACTTTTAAAGCAAAAAATCCTTTCTAAGTTAGAGTCCACACCATATACACTGGCTGTGTTTTGGTGTTTACGTTGATCCTGTCGATTTGAAGTTCCCAATGGGGGTAAGAACTTTCTTCATCTCTACGATCAGCATCTCTTTTGAGCGCTTAGCTCCTCCAGCCATAGAGCCCCTTTAACCAGTTTATTTGTTTCCTTTCTCTCAGGAGATGTGTTTAGTGATTTAGAGATGTGTTTAGATATTTAGAGATGTGTTTAGCCTCACACAGTGTCTAGGGCTGAACTGAAATGTGTGCTTCAACATGGAAGAATGTTTTCAAATTGCCTTCCTTCCTTACCCATCCCCACCCTACCCAATACAATAAAGTAGATTTTTTTTTTTTTTTTATTCCAAGGAGGGGAAAAAAGCAGCTCTAGAGAAAAAAGTGTTTCTCTGTTTTTGTTATTGGGACGACGTGGGGAAAAAAGTAACTGTCATCCCATCAAGGCCTTCATTTGTTAAAATTGTTCTGCAGATAGAAAATGTAAGGATTTTTTTTTTTAAAGTACTTCCCCAGAATTGCTTTTGCTTACGAGAAAGTAAAAAATGATTCACAGCCACCTCTCATCATCTTACCCATCCTTCAGCTTTCTAATTTCATCTCATCACAACCTTGAAGTGAAACAAGCTTATCTGAATGACATGTCTCACTGGAGAAAGTCTTTACAGACGGGATTTCAAAATTTGTCCTCCCACTGGATAAATGCTGGAAGAGTACTCTGGGGTCTTTCAGCTTAGCTGGGATCAATTTATCGGGCAAGTAATGAATCTCATTGTTATGCTGGCTTCCATGTCAGCAAAATAACAGATGTACAGTATAATGGAGAAGAAAAAAGTTGCTTTGGGATTGTTAGAGCAGGTGCTACATAAAAAAAAAAAAAAAATCACATGGAACTTTCTCAAGTGCATTTGGAAACAGTTGGAAACTAGCCAGGAGGAACGGTCTCCCTCAATCCCTAGGACATCCAGTTGTGGGCTGGGATTAAGCCCCTGAACAGCTGAGTCAGGAGGACACTGACACCTTGTCACTTCTTCAAGCTCTTTATTCCCCCCTCACCCTCCAACAAAAGCACCAGAGATTACCCTCCCCCAACTAGACGCGCGCGCGCGCACACACACACACACACGCGCACACACACACACACACAGGAGTCCAGCTGCCAGATATGGCTTTCAGAGAACACTAGACAACGTTGAGTCCAGGCAAGTTACCATGGTTCTTTGGCTATTATTACGTCCAGCACATCAGGGAATGGAAATAAATGTGCACATGTTTTAAAAGGCCCTTTGGAAAAGATCAGTGGGGCTGCATGGAGGACACAATGGCAGGCTTTGTCGCAGAGAAAGGATTTGGCCTGGCAGGCAACAGCAGCCCTGCTGGACACAGGGTTTGTCTGCAAGCGCAGTGTGGGAAAACCATGTTCAGGTTTACAGAACATCCTCATTAGGAAAAGTAGGGCATTTAGCATAATTAAAAGTCATCCTGAAGACATCAGGTAAGAGCCTGTTGTTTGTAATTAATTGCTTCCGTGATCCTGTGACTTTAAAAGGGGTGCTGCTCACAGAAGTTCAGAATTATTCCAGAAATACAAATCATTCAGACGGGGGCAGAACAGAGAGGATGTGAAAGTCTGATAAAAGCAAAGGAGAAAAGGGAGAAGGAAAAGAATGGGTGAGGAAGAATTGAAAATTACGAGCAGTCACCCATCTATAATTTGCTGAAATAATCCTGTTCTCTTTTCATACTCTGTGCCTGAACACCCTCACATCCAAAAGTACAACTCCCCACTGACCTGCATCCTGCCTTGATAGATAAATTGTTTGGGGAAAAGATTCTCAGAGTCAAGGTTAACAGAAAACAGCTGGAAAATAAACCAGAGAGCCATATGTCATAGATTTCTCTAAGTAGATAGATTTTTTTTAAACTCTATTTTGAAGAGTCACAGCAAGCAGGGTGAACCAAGGACTTTATATGGTCTCCACGCTCATGAAAATAAATACGGCAAAGACTCTATAATTGTGTTAGCAAACAGGGAGAGGACTGGACAACACAATAAATCTGATATCAAATATTTTTTTCTTCCTCAATGGTAGAAACCCCAACTTGAATTATCTAAGTGATTATTACCACTCCCTGCTTTCTTTGTACATAGTCTATGTCTCCATAGATGAAGAAATGGCTACATTTTTTAGAAGGTTTATTTTTGAGAGAGAGAGAAAGACAGATTGCAAGTAGGGGAGGGGCAGACAGAGAGAGAGACACAGAATCAGAAGCAGGCTCCAGGCTCTGAGCTGCCAGCACAGAGCCCGATGCGCGGCTCGAACTCACAAACCGTGAGATCATGACCTGAGCCAAAGTCAGACGCTTTACCGGACTGAGCCACCAAGGTGCCCCAGAAATGGCTACATTTTAAAGAATACTTTTATTTAGACTTCAGAAACTGTAAAGTACATTGTAAAAAGTAGTATCTGCACATGAAAGAGAGTTTGATTATACTAAAGGTTAGAAAGGAAAAATACTGATTCTACTGCCTAAATCAAAAAGGGTTGTTTTTTTTTAGGTTGTATATTTTCTTATTATTTTCTCCCACTGTTTTGCACTATAAAAATTTGTATTCTGCTTTTCTCAATAGAGCAAATATCTCCCCGTGTCATAAGACTGTATCAGACATTCCATGCAATTTGCCTGAAAATTATACCTCCCTCTTTTCGGAAGCCACAAGAGTTTCTGCCAAGCTCATACTTCTTCGTGTGTGTGTGTGTGTGTGTGTGTGTGTGTGTGTAGCCAGGCTGTGTGACGTGTAGCCCTGTTACCATAGGCTGATTCAGAACCGGGGTTGACATTGTACTCTATGTAGACACTGTTCTATTAGGACTTGTCGAATCTGTCAGATTTTGTCACCGGTTATAGAAAGTAAGAGCTGGGATTTGGTGGAGTGATGAAGAACCCAGAGTAAACCACAGAAAAGGTAATAAAGCAGGAATCATGAGGCAATAGCGATCGTGAGAGAGTGGAGAAGAAAGAAACCGTGGCTCACTGAGACCAAGTTGAGTTACTCTAACGTGTAAACCACTAATCAGGGCCAATAGTTACTTTCCAAACCTGGTCAAATAATTGAGTCAGGAGAGAAATGTGGTTTCCCCAGTAAGAAGAGTTAACATTTAAATCACCCTACTGTGGGGGCGCCTGGGTGGCTCAGTCGGTTAAGCGTCCGACTTCGGCTCAGGTCATGATCTCGTGGTTCACGAGTTCGAGCCCCGCGTCGGGCTCTGTGCCCACAGCTGGGAGCCTGGAGCCTGCTTCCGATTCTGTGTCTCCCTCTCTCTCTGACCCTCCCCCCATTCATGCTCTGTCTCTCTCTGTCTCAAAAATAAATAAACGTTAAAAAAAATTAAAAAATAAATAAATTGCCCTACTGTGCCTCAGACATTGTTCTTTGTTCTTTACATCTAACCATATCAATCCTATGGTGTGGGTTTTATTATCCTCCCCATTTTAAAAGTGGGAAAACACAGGAGCAAAGCTGTTACACGACTTGCCGACAATTCAAACCCGAGCGGGCTGGTTCCGTGACTGTGATATTGTTTTTGCAAGAAATATATATTTGGTTTTCTGGCACAGGGCTCTTAAAAAAAAAAAAAAAAAACCCTTTGAATTTCCTAAGTGATAAGAGTGATAAAGGTGTCTTGAGATTCATAACAAACCCCCTTCAACCACACCTGGGTTTATGATAACGAAGTGACTTTTGGAAATCACTTAAGGATGGAGACTGGTTGCTAGAGGACCAATCTTGGGATTAGAGGGGTTTTGAACTTTCAGCCCCAGTCACTGACTGACCTCAAGGAGGGGAGGGGTTTGTAGACTGAGCTCATTCACCAATGGCCATGATTTAGTCAATCATGCCCCTGTAATAAAACCCCAAAAGGATGGGGTTCAGGGAACTTAGAGGTCGATGAGGACTTGGAGATCGGAGAGTGCTGTATCCAGAAAAGGCATGGAAACTCCAAGTCCCTCCCCGCATACCCTGCCCCATGTATCTCTTCTAGCTGCCTCTTCCTGAGTTATGTCCTTTTATAATAAACTGGTCATCGAGTAAATAAAATCTTCCTCAGAGTTCTTCAAGTTGCTCTCCCAAGTTAATCGAATGTAAGGAAGGGGTCATTGGAACCTCTGATCTACAGCCAGTTGCTCAGAAGCCCAGATGACAATCTGGATGTTCGATTGTTGTTTGAGGCTGGGGGCGGGGGAAGGGTTAGTCTCGTAGGACTGAGCCCTTAACCTGTGGGATCTGACGCTATCTTTAATACCTGAAGGTACATGCATGCCTGCGTGTGTCTATATTTTTGTAATCTGAAAGAGTATCTCTCTTTCAATTCTGTATACATACATATAGAGGTACATATACGGATGTACATGCAGGTATGTATGTATATATAGATTGATATATATTATAGATAGAATCAATCCAGTGTCTATGCCAGTGCTCACATAGCCCATAACTACTCTAGAGAGATAGAAAGTAAGTAAGTAAGTGGGGGTCAAGGATGGGGACAGGGAAGAATGAGGCGTGACTGCTAACAGGTATAGAATTTCTATGGGGGATGATGGAAATATTTTAAATTAGATAGTGATGATAGTTGTGCGAGTCTGTAAATAGGCTAAAATCCACTGAATTGTATACTTCAAAAGGTGTGAGTTTCATGTATCTGAATAAAAGGATTATTTTAAAAAGTCATACTATGCCACCATGTCTCCTATAAACAACATTCCCTACTCTCGTGACCGGTTGAGTCATACTGGAGAAAAGAGAACATCCTGAGATGTCAGCTACCTGCCTTGAGGCGATCAACTGCTCAATTTCTGGCATAATTCTATAACCCTATCAACTTTTAGAATAATGTCAAACAAGCAAGGCGTCTGGGTGGCTCAGTCCGTTAAGCGCCTGACTCTTGGTTCGGCTTAGGTCATGATCTCACGGTCACTGACAACGCAGAGCCTGCTTGGGACTCTCTCTACCTCTGTCTCTGCACCACCCCCCTCACTTTGCGCTGTATCTGTCTCTCTCAATTACATAAATAAATCATCTTAAATTAAAAAAAAAAAGAACAATGTCAAACAAGATGTATCGTTTATCCTAGTCACTCTTTAGCAAAATGGTCACCAGTATGAACCTCAATTTGGGTAAAGGAAAGACAATAATTCTGGAGAATTATTATCTAGAATCTCTAGATATAAATAAATACATTTAAGCTAAGCAATGCTAATGAAGTTACATTCATTAGCATTAGAAGGTGTGATTCTACCCACATCTAGGGCAACTAGCTGTGAGCTCTAAAGATCAACATACAATTTATCTTCAAGGAAGAGAGGGTGAATGTTAACTAATGATTCATTTCATAACCCCCCATCTGTCCCTCATCAAATGAAGTACAGAGCTGGGATCACGGGATAAACTGAAAAGCAGAATGTCCAGGGAACTGGTCAAACAGTTTCTTAGTGTAACCTTGTTCCGGCCACCAGAAACACATCACAGCCTTTAAAGAAGTAGCATGTCACCCACTAGCTTGTTACAGGATTCAGCTATCACTTGCACAGAATTTTCTGTCATATGTTTATGTCAAAACAACAAAAGAATATCAAAGGAAATCGTTTTCAAAAGAAAAATCACCTAAAAATTTCACCACCAAACTAGTCTCATTTTTGGTTCTATCGTGGTTTTTCTCAACGCACATATTTTGCATGAACATGAGCATGTCCTCTCATACTCCCTTTTCCCCTCTTGCTTAGCAAAATGGCATATCCCTTTGCCATGATTTCATAATTATCTCAATCTTTTATTGTATCAAAGCACCATGCATAACTAAACCAGTTCCCGAATATTGAATATTTAGGTTATTTGCTTCCAACTGATTGCTACTGCACTAGAAATAATACATCAAGGAACATCCTAGTGCATGGATTTTTGTTTTTTGTTTTTTATTGAATTCTTTGTTTTAGAATGAATTTCCAGGATTAGAATGACTGGGTCAAAGCAAAAAAACATTTTTATAATGGTTCCCATATATCATCATTGTTAACCTCAAGAGTTATACCTGCTTGACATGCCTCTAACAGCTTCTGAGAATCTTGTAGTTTTTGCAAAGACTCTTCTGAGAGTCTTTGTAGTTTTTGAGATGAAGTTCATATTCTGATTTACATTTTCGTGATCAAATATGACCAAAGAAATACGATTTAACAGAATGGACACTTTGCTATAATTTTTTGTCCTACAGCAAGATTAAAGAGTTCTCTCCTGTCAAAAACAATGTCTTGGGAAATTCACCGTAAACAAGATCTTAGATTAATAATTGACCAGTTGAGACCAGGCATTTTGTCCGACTGTTCTGGGCAATTTTTATACAAATAAATGCTAATGAGGGTGCCTGCTGGCTCAGTCAGAAGAACATGCAGCTCTTGATCTCAGGGTTGTGAGTTTGAGCGCCATACTGGGTGTACAGATTACTTAAAAACAAACAAACAACAAAAAAAAAACTTAAAAAAAAAAAGAAAGAAAGACTAATGGTGACTGCTTCTGCTAAGAAGTTCAAAGAAATGAGAAGGTAAGATTCAGAACCCCAAGTTGACACAGCATTTATTCGGTTGTACAATCATTCAACACACATTTACTGAGACCTTATTATTTCCTTTGGCTGTTAAAGGCAAATGAGTCTCCACAATAAGGCATTTAAAAGCTGTGGGAGGGGCGCCTGGGTGGCTTAGTTGGTTGAGCCTCCGACTTAGGCTCAGGTCGTGATCTCCGTGAGTTCGAGCCGCATCGGGCTCTGTGCTGACAGCTCAGAGCCTGGAGCCTGTTTCGGATTCTGTGTCTCCCTCTCTCTCTGACCCTCCCCCATTCATGCTCTATCTCTCTCTGTCTCAAAAATAAATAAATGTTAAAAAAATAATAAAAAAATAATAAAAAAATAAAAGCTGTGAAAACCCAGTGGAGGATGCAAAGAACCACAAGGGACATAGGGAAGATATGACCGAGGCTGCTGTTGTCTACTGCACGGTCACATTCATACCCCACTGAACCTACCCACCTCTTCAATAACAATAGAATCCCCAAATTTTAGTGGGGCATAGGGCCAGTCAGAAAAGGAGTCATTTCTCAGCCTTCCTTGTAGATGAAGTGTGACCATGTGACTAGTTCATGGCCAGTGATTTAGAAAAGAAATATTGAGTGGCACTTTAAGAAAATTTATTTTAAAACAGCTAATGCACATATTTCACCTCTTTTTTCCTCCAAATTCCATTTCGCTACCAGGAATAAGTTGTGAAGGCTGGTGCTCTGACTGACATGTTAGACTTTAATCAAGGCACCCACATTCAGAACAGTAAGCTAGAAGAAACTGTGTCTACAAGGTTTTTTATAATATATTTATTATAACAGAATGAATGGACTACTCCCAGTATTCTTTTACATAAAGGACAACAACTACAACAATGACTCTTGTTTAAGTAATTGTTAATTGGGGTTCTTTAGTCACATACAGTCAATCCTAAGTGATAGACTGGCTTCTTTATTTTTTTTTTTCAACGTTCTTTATTTATTTTTGGGACAGAGAGAGACAGAGCATGAACGGGGGAGGGGCAGAGAGAGAGGGAGACACAGAATCGGAAACAGGCTCCAGGCTCCGAGCCATCAGCCCAGAGCCCGACGCGGGGCTCGAACTCCCGGACCGCGAGATCGTGACCTGGCTGAAGTCGGACGCTTAACCGACTGCGCCACCCAGGCGCCCTAGACTGGCTTCTTTAAACTGGGTCTTGAAATCTGATAAAGAGTGTGCCAGAAAAGAAATGTGGAAAGGGATTCCAGGTATATAGTCATAAACAGAATAAGGAAGAAGATCAATAGGGGAAAATACTTGCTTGGCAAGAAATGGCATGAGATTAATTAAGATCAAGAAAGATTTGCCTTATTTTATAGAATATGTATTTTAAGACAAGATCCTCAGGGATCTTGGTGTTCTGTATCAGTAGGTATATTAATGATCTGTGGCTAAATGATAAATTACCTCAAAATTAGCAACTTAAGCTAATAGTAAATATCTATTATCTTCCACAGTTTGTGAAGGTTAGAAATCTGATTTGGGCTCAGGATCTCTCAGAGGTTGCGCTCAAAATTGATAAGGGCTGCAGTTACCTGAAGGCTGTATGAGCTCAACGTTCATTTCCAGAATGGCCCATTCACATGCCTGGTTGTTGGCAGGTAGCCTCATTTACTCACCATGCATACCTCCCCCTAAGACTGCTTGAGTGTCCATACAATATGGCAGCTGGCTTTCCTCAGAGTGAGTGATCCAAGGGAGCAAGGTGAAGGCATACTATCTTTTGTGACCTAGCCTCAGAAGCCACCACTTTTCCAATGTTCTATTGTTTATACTGTTTGTTGCTGTTTATATAGTTCTATTCTGTGAGGGACTGGAATACACAAGGATGAGAATACTGGGAAATGGGAATTACTGGGGGCCATCTTGTTATCTTTGTATACTTTGAAAAACAGACCAGCCAGAAAAGTCCAGTAGTTGGTTAGGGATAAGCATCTTCCTTCTGACCATGAAAGTATTGTTCTGTAGAACTAAAGGTATAGAGAACCAAGTAAACTAGAATATAAATTTTGTAAAATTTTAGCACTACTGTTTTGCCTACCTGAAATTGGCTTTCTTTCTCCTTTATGATTCTCAGTCCCTGTAGGCCCCATTCAGGGTGAAGTTCTCTGAAGGGTCATTTAGTCAATAAAACAAAAAAATGCGTGTTATCCTACCCTTTTATTTTATTAAAAGAATCTCTCTGAATGTCTTATGTACACAAATCTTTTTTAACCAACCAGATTGTACTTCTTTTCAAGATAGAATTCAGTTCAGTTCATGTCAACATCTGTTATTCACCACTATGTACAAGGAATCACAGTCCCCTCAACAAGTTCAGAGTCCAAAGTGGGAGTCATTTGGATGTAAATAAATATATTTAGCAGAATGTGCCAAGTATAAGAAAGCAAAAATACACTAGGTCCCAGGTGGGTTTTGTCATTCGTTCAAGCCTGCACACAGGACTGGGCACATAGGTTTCAAAAATCACTAGTTGTTTAATCAACAATGAATTGAATAAAACAAGGATTTTCACGTGTTTTTCTTTTTTTCCAAAATCTTAAAGGTGTTAAACTAATCAAACAAGGAGGCGATTAGCCTGAGATGGGTCTTATGCCTTAGCAGCCTAAGTAAGCAACCCAAAACCATAGCCTGTAACTATCTCAGGGCTAAGAAATCAAAACCTAAGGAAAACCAGTCACAAACAGCCAAGTAGGCTTTCCCAAATAAGACAACAACTTAATCAAATATTTGCTTTGCTTTGCTTTGCTTTTGTGTCTTCTCTATAAAATTCATCTTCCTAGCTCCTGTTAGTAGAACACTCCTAACCACTTCTGGCTTAAATCTGCCCGATCTAAACTAACGTGTGCTCAGATAAACTCTAAAAATTTTTAATATGTCTCAGTTTCTCTTTTACCAAAGCAAAACCCTCCTAGTGGTCGGTGAGAAATCAATGGGTGTTCTATAGGACAAAACAAAACAAATCCTCTCAGCATTAGCAATTTGAGTTCCTCTCAAATTACCCTAGAACACGTATGAGAGGAATATCAAACACAGGTATAACTGCTTTTATTTTTTGTGTTAGTTTTTCTTAAAAGCCGTGTGGCAAGAATATTAAGTAGTCACTTACAGGATGATAGAACACAGAGCATACGATGTGAGGTCATTGCTATACAGGTTACAGCAGCTGGTACCACACTTTGCTTCTATCACTATCACTAGTTTACGGTGGTATCTCTTTTTATGATTTCAGCATGTATTTGTAACAGTATTCATAGCAATTGGATATCTGTATATTAATCAAATGTTGAGGGGAGCCTGGGTGGCTCAGTCGGTTAAGTGTCTGATTGTTGGCTTTGGCTCAGGTCACAGGCTCACAGTTTGCGGGTTGGAGCCCCCGCATCGGGCTCCACGCTGTCAGGGCAGAGCCTGCTTAGGATTCTCTCTCTCCCTCTCTCTCTGCCCCTCCCCTTCTTGCACTCTATCTCCCTCTCCCTCAAAAATAAACATAAAAAAAATTTTTTTTAATGTTTATTTCTTTATTTTGAGACAGAGTATAGGCAGGGAAGAACAGAGAGAGAGGGAGACACGGAAATCGAAGCAGGCTCCAGGCTCCGAGTTGTCAGCACAGAGCCTGACCTAGGGCTCAACCTCACAAACCACGAGATCATGACCTGAGCTGAAATCGGACGCTTAACTGACTGAGCCCCCCAGGCACCCCTGTAAATCAACTTTAAAAAATAAAACAAAATAAAATCAGAGTGATAAAATTTAGCAGCATGGTTTGAAAAAATCAATCAATCAAATGTTGATAGTTTCTAGTCGCAATTAACATTTTCTTGAGACCGTTTTATGATTTCTGTTAATCCAAGTCTATTTCTCATGAGCTCCAGTTGCTGTCCTATCACTATAATCTACGTTTAAAAATACCGTACTGCCAAATGAATTTGGGAAATTTAGACCTAAACATGCAAGAACATTCGTGCTTAGAGAATCCGACAAGTTTGGCTTCTAATCCAAACTCCATCCCTCAGCACCTGGTAAAACGAGATGATCTAATTAACTGTAGCGAGCTATACTTGATATTCACGTTTCCAGGAACAGGGATAGAATGCAGAGACCTGCCATTAGGTAACTGCAGTCCAGAGGCAGCATTTCTCTCTTCTGACAACGAACTGTAAGAACTGTTTTCTAGAACCACAGAATTCCAGAACAGAAAGCATGATGGAGACCTTCAAGTAGGGGACTTAAAGTTCCCCACTTAGTAGCTGAATATCAGAGAATGTATTGTGCTGCATATTCAAGAAGCAATGATAATGCTTAGGATAGATTGTATCACCACTCCCAATATTCACTTCCTTTTCCCATGAAAGGATTCGCCAATTCCACCCACTACCATATAACATGCCTTGCACGGGAGAGGTGTATATCCCCACTTTATTGCCATTGGGCTTGGCTGTGTGCTTCGTTTGGCCATTGGCACGTGAGGGGACACTGTATGCGACACGGGAAGCAGAGGCTTTAGCAGTCATCATGCGGTTTTGCCAACCCCCTATTCTTTTCCCTCTGCCACAGCCACAATGTCCTGGAGGGAACGGCTCCTGGAGGGAACAGCTCCCCGAGGGAAGAGCTCCCCGAGGGAGCTCTTTCAGGGCAGAACAAAAAGGACACATACCTCTTATCCATCTTCTCACACGTCAGGAACATAAAAATCAAACGTTGTTCGCTCTTTTTTGTTGTCAGCCACAGAAATTTTATACTTATTCACGACTAGAACAACGCTGGGTAACTTAGAACATGAAACCAACGGGACACGTGATTTGCTCAGGTTTGTACAATTAGGGAGCTAAATGGCAGAACCAGACTTAAAGCTCAGTTCTCTTGACGTCTAGTCCAGTAGTCTCTCGATATTTCTTAAGTGACAAATGTACATATCTGCACAGCATATTTTACTGAGATAGTTAGAACATCCCCCAAAGTGACTTCTTGCCTGGCTACAGCTTTGTCCAATTAATTTTTCCTTATATGCTGAGGGCAACAAACAGGCTAGTCATAATCCAGGAAACTTTCACTCATTGCGGTCATTACTGACCATACTGACCAGGCGCCATCCCTCCTGTGGTGAACTGGGTGGCATGGAGCTGGGGATTGAGTGAGATTTTCTCTTTTTCATCTGCTCTTGTTGGCCTGGTCATCTTCGAGTGCCTGTTATCTGGGCTGAGATAGAGGATTCTAGCAACACCTCCATTGTATAGTCTTATCTTAGGAACATATGGGCCCTTTCACACTTGGTTTCCACACTTTGTTTTATTTGCCTTTAAAAGCGATGGCAAATTCTGTCAACACTTCATACCTGTTTTGTGTCCTCTGTCCAGGAGTTTCCAGAAGCTCCTTCTACTATGGGGCTACTTCATGTCACTGTTTCACCACTCTCTGCCAGAAGTATTGTCAAAATTTATGTCTTCAATAAGCCCTTTCAGTTAAAACTAGAACCTCCTGTCTATGAATTATGACGTCCTTTGGACCTTTATGTCGCACTTAAACAGCATGACATAGATTTTCTATATCCGGCTCAATGTTTGCTCCACATTCACTTTTGGGTAACTCTTGGTCTTGCCATAATATTAGACTGTTAAAATTTGGATGTGGAACTCAAGCCAAGTAATTCATTACTAGTGGTATGGACCTTTAAAGGTATTCAGTATATGCTACATGATGATTAGTTGGGTTTGCCTCATTAGGAGTCACTCCTCTTTGTTAACTCAAAGTTGGGATCTTGAGTTTGGGAAAGTTAGAAAACACACAGATAATATAAAGTGAAGGGTATTTTGTGCTGAGTAATCACTGTAGACTACCAATCTGAGCCATTCGTTTCACTGATAGATTCAGTTTTTATTCCAAACTATAGAAAGGTTTTATTTTAGTTTTCCTGATTATATCAAAAGATGATTCATTGATCTATACCTGATATGATATACTGAGATAAGTTTCATAGGGATCAGAGATTTAAATATGAAAAATTAAACCATAGAATATTTAGAAGAAAAGGACAACCCTTTCACTTTGGAGTACTGAAGTCTTTTCTATGGATGTGTCAAAATTTAAAGGCCATAAAAGAAAAAGTTGGTAAGTTCAACACGTTTAAAAGAATTTTTGAAATACACACACACACACACACACACACACACACACACACACAAGCAGGACATAATAAACAAGCAAAAATAATTTTTCAACTTAAATTGCAAAATGCTAATTTTCCTAATATATAAAGAGCTACTAAAAATCAACAATAAAAAGAACGACAACCCAAAAGTGGGAAAATTATATGAAGAGAGCATTCAAAAAGTGGGAAAATAAATGACTCATACATATAGAGAGACACTGGCTTCACTCATGATAAGGGTGACACAAATTAAAACTACACGAGGATATTGTTTTTTGTCTAGGAGATTGGCAAAAATTAAAAAGTTTTAAATATGCCTGTGGGAAAATAGCCAATCTCTGATGTTACAAGTATAAATTTGGACAGACCCTATGATGATAATTTGTTAACATTAACAAGTTAATAAGTGCACACAGAAATTGTTCCAGTAATTCTATTTTTGAGGATTTATTTGACCATATACGTGCTTATTTGTAAAATGACAAATGTATAAATATATTCATCCAATCATTATTTACAATAGCAAAACATTGGAAACAAAACCTGAATGTGTATCAATAGAAGACAGATTACATTAATCTTGGTATGTCCTTACCACCAAATACTCTGTAGCTATAAAAGAGAATGAGAAAGGGGCATCTGGGTGGCTCAGTCAGTCAAGTGTCCAACTCTTGACTTTGGCTCAAGTCACGATCTCATGGTTCGTGAGATCAAGCCCCGCATCACACTCTGCTCTGACAGTGCAGCCTGTTTAGGATTCTCTCTCTCTCCCTCTCTCTTGGTCCCTCCCCTGCTCACACTCTTTCTCTCTCTCAAAATAAATAAATAAACATTAAAAAATTAAAATAGCGGGGCGCCTGGGTGGCGCAGTCGGTTAAGCGTCCGACTTCAACCAGGTCACGATCTCATGGTCCGTGAGTTCGAGCCCCGCGTCGGGCTCTGGGCTGATGGCTCAGAGCCTGGAGCCTGTTTCCGATTCTGTGTCTCCCTCTCTCTCTGCCCCTCGCCCGTTCATGCTCTGTCTCTCTCTGTCCCAAAAATAAATAAAAACGTTGAAAAAAAAATTTTTTTTTAAAAATTAAAATAGCTGCTTAAAAAAAAGAGAATGAGAAAACTCTTAATGTACAATATAAAGGAATATTGTTTACTGAAAAAAGATAGCAACGGGGGTACAGACAGGTAAGGGATTAAGACAGAAGAATTATCTGAATAGTTTTCATAACTTTCTGTTTTAGAACCATGAAATAATTTTACCTACTCAGAAAGTTTTAGCACATAAAGAAGAGACCATTTAAAGGGTAAGTGGAGTTCAACAGAACTCAAGGAATACAAATCAGTTAGGTTAGTTTTCAAAATCTACTTAGGATCAGTATAAGTAGAGTCTTAGACATTTTTATTCTTTTTTTCCTTTTTAAAACTCACTCTGGAGAAATGGTGTGGACTAGATCAATACTGCACTTCATAGTATCATGAAGCAAAATCCGCATGAAGCGTGTTCTAACACATTTAAAATATATAGGCCCTGAACACTATTTCTTGGCACCTTTTTAAGAGTAAGTGTGTGAGAATAATTTGGGGATATAGCAATTTGTATTTTGGTATTCTTATACATTTCCTATGGTGTCTGAAGAGGTAATGGCATATTGCATTCCTTTGTTTTGGCAAAAGCCATACCGGTTAATCTATTTTCAACCATATGGTTTCACACCCAAAGGCTATAGAGAAGGAAGGTCGTGTTGTGTTTCCTTGAAAATTATTAAAGATCCATGATACAAAATATTTTAAACACTAGGAGTATGGGGTTTGTGTAGTCAGATCACTATCCAGGAACCTCCTAGGTTGAACTGTTTAGTGAAAAGGGGAAAAAGGGGTGTGGGCAATAAACGCTCCTTGAGTAATGAATAAAAAGAACAAATAGATAAGCCATATGTCTTCTCCACAGTGTGAAAGACAGAATTACAGGCACAAAAAGAAGCAGTGAGATTAATAGAATGATTTCTTCTTAATACAGTTCATCAAAATACACATTGGAATGTAGTCAGTTGTTAAGAAGCAGATTTATGGAGCACAGAGAAATCACCTCCACCCGGACAGTTGCAATGTCAAGAAACAACAAGAAATGAAAACTCAAACTTTTGAGCACAGCTTCACCATTGTGTAAGGAAGAGAGACCTTCTGAGGACTAATGAAGATGAGACAATTTCTCATCGTCCAGACAAAATAGTCCCCAAGATTTATGGGCTTCCCATTGTGTGTGGGCATTCTTTTCTCTCTGAGAAACCTTCTGGGTGGTTACTAACCTAGGATGTCTTGAGACTCAAGAATTCTTTGTAGTCCAGTTTCAACGACAGTCTATCTGTATTTCACGTTACAAATGACTATCTATGAACAAGTCTCTTATAAGGAGATTAGCATGAGAGAGCCACCTCCAAACCCAGTCAACCCTGTATGGCCAGAAACCATCACATTTCAGGGGCTGCTGAGATGAGCACCAGGCGCAAGGCCTGCTGGGACCTCGGGGAAATGGCGGCGCCGAGAGCTGCTGAACCAGAAACAAACAGGCAGCTGCCCTCAAGCCCATGCTCAACAATGTCACTTCATCCGATAGCAAATTTTAATACTTTTGGAAACTAAAACTTGGGGAGCCAATAAATATGAAAACAGGGGACTATTTTCGAAGCAAATGCATGTTTTTCCAACAAGGTGAGCAAGGCTGTTATAACAAGTCCCAGGACAGATGATCTAAAATATTTGCCAGAAGACTGTCCAACTTAAAAGCATGGTTGGGCAAAGCTTCATTTTTACAACCTATCATTAAACATTGATGAGTTACCTTCAGGTCGTTTGAGGTGTGTGTGTGTTTGTGTGTGTGTTATAATCAGAATATATAATCTTATATATAAATACAACTTGAACAGAAATTTCACAAATTGTGAAACACTTCTAAAAATTGTAATATGGTGAATTAGGAATTTGCAAAGAAATTAATTCTTGTTTTAAAGCAGATTGCAACAAAAAAAGTCTAATCTGAACTAATTTTTTTTTAAATGTTCATTCATTTTTGAGAGAGAGAGAAAGGCAGACTGTGAACAGGGAAGGGACAGAGAGAGAGAGGGAGTCACAGAATCTGAAGCAGGCTCCGGGCTCTGAGCTGTCAGCACAGAGCCCAACTCGGGGCTTAAACCCACAAACCGTGAGATGATGACCTGAGCTGAAGTCAGACGCTTAACCAACTGAGCCACCCAGGTGCCCCAAATGTGAACTAATTTTTAAAGGAAAATGCATAGGATTATGCTAAGTGTAATCTAACTTCCTATCAGAGTATCATTCATATAGGTACTTATAGTTTTCTCCCAATACTAGCCTTTTTATATTTGCTCATGTCTGGAGTACGCTGGGGCAATAGCAAAATTCTTCAGGAACCTGAATCTTCTCCAGAGAGCTCGCTTTCCTTTCCTCCCTGTGTTTTTGTCTCCCTGCCATCCATCTGCTCTCACTCCATTCACGCCTTTCTTGCAGTGTCAAAGTTATGAATCCTCAAACTACGCTTAAAATTTTGTTAGCAATAGTTTTATTGTTTGGTCTCTGATTATACACCCTGCTCAGAGTTACATTTTCATTAAAGAGTTAAGGTTACCAAAGTTCACCATGTGTTTGGCGTTATTTTAAAAGGCGTAACTCTCTAGAAAGCTACAGAGAAAATGTAAGCCTCCAAACCTGGAAACTAGCAACCAAACGTGGATTTGCTGCTTTCTTGCAATAGAAATCTTCACTTTTTACAACAGGTGTATTTCCCCCTGATTTTGGTTAGATCAGCCTAAATGGGAAAGGACCCATGACACTATCACCAACAGCAAATTTCAGTTACAAACTAAGCACTGTATTTATGTAAGACGTGGTCTCTGCCCTCCCAGGAGGCAGACAACATCAAAATGCCTTCATCCTACAAAGATTAGAGAAAATCCTGGAGTCGAGCTGGGAGGATTCTAAACCCTTAAGAATGTTTAGAGGAAGGAAGTTTTGATACCAAGGTCTAATATGAAACAGGGAATCCATTTTCATTCTGGCCCTGGTATAAATTTTTTCATTTTTAATTGTGCTTCGCCCCCCCCCCCCAGTATATTCTCTTCCTTTAGCTGGAAGCAAATCGCTAAATGACTTAAAGTCACTCTATCCCTTCATTCGCCCACACCCCTGTGTGTGTGTGTGTATGTGTGTGCCTCTTTCTCTTTCTCCCCCATCCCTTCTCCCCTCTTTAACTTTTCTCCCTGTTTTAATAATACTTTACCTCAAAGTGTTGCTGGAAGGATTCATAAGTATTTTAAGTGCTTTGAAGATGAAAAGCAATATATAAATGCTTAAGTATTACTATAAAAGTTCAAGTAAATGAGCTCATAGCATGTGATTTAAATGGAATGCATGTGAATACACAATCCACAGATAACCAAACAACTAAAGAAGCTTCAGCTAAGACTCATAACCCACATGACACTAAGCCTTTAATATCATAGAATGTTTTCAGAGCTGAAAAGCTCTCAGAGATCATTTAGTACAAGCCTTTTATTTTACAGATGGAGAAAAGGGAAGTCACAAATGACCAGTCCAAGGCACAGGCATGGATTGGGACACATGTGGGATAAGAAATCAAGTCTTTTTAAGTGCCCATCAATGCTTTTTATACCACCCCATGCTACCCACAAGATGCCAAATATACGGGGCGGGGCGGGGGGGGGATAGCATGTTCAAATACTCACACTTCAATAATATATTGAAATGTTGATTATTTGTTGGCACACATCTGGATATTGGTAAATACACTGATTTAAGACTGAAATCTTCTTCATTCAGAGTATCCTCCTGTAAACATATCTTGACTCTTATTTGTATATTCAAAACTATTTTCCCATTAGAAGAGTAGTTGCAAGGATCTATATCTATATCTATATATCATGTTCTGTTGATCCTCAAAAAATATTCAAGGGCTGCTGTGCAAAATAGAGAAATGTGGGTGGGAGAGGAAATGGGAATACCTTCAATGGACACCACGCACAACCGGAGTTGGCACGAATGAGTAAATGATCATTGACCCCACTCCGTAAACTGACAGCTGTTCTTTAGCAAACTTCTTAAATGAGACTCTCTGTGCTCCTTTGGAATTATATCTTTTTAAAAGAGACATGTCAAAGTATCTATGAACAGCATAATAATACCCAGCATCATGTGGAATGTCACATAACCAGTGAGTTCTGGCTCTGGATGCTGGTAAGGAATTCATCTTATTGCCAACCCAGTAGATCTGTTTTGGTTTAATGAGGCTGCCTTAAATTCTCTTCAAGTAAATTGGGGCCCTCAAAGAGTTAGTGGGCATCCGAATCACATGGAGGGGCTTGTTAAAACAGATTTCTGGCTCCATTCCCAGAGTTTGTGATTCAGTAAAGCCGGGGGGTGGGGGGAGCTCATCTCAAATATGCCCAGTTGGGGTGGGCAAACCTAATGTGCATTTCTAACAAGTTTCCAGATGATGATGATGATGATGATGATGTGATTTAGGACCACACTTTGAGAAACAGTAGATTAAAGAAAAACCATGCAAATAGTAGTCAACACAGTTTTGCCTCCACTTTGATTAGCTGCCTGGATAGAAATTTGTCCTGAGAGCAAAGAGGAGCTGGTAATTAACCAGGTAAAATTAATCCCTGAAGGCTGGAGTTTACAGATTAGTAAGGCCAAATCTGGCCCCACAGGTGTTTTGTTTGACTCCCATAGTATAATTTTTTAAATTGAATTTGTTGTCAACTTTTTTTTTCAAGTTTCTTTCAAGTTTCAAGTTTGTTGACATATAGTGTTATATTGGTTTCGGGAGTAGAAGTTACTGACTCATCACTTACATATGACACCCAGGGCTCATCACAAATGCCCTCTTTCATACTTGTCACCTATTTAAACCATCCCTCCCACTTCCCCTCCAGCAGCCCTTGGTTTGTTCTCTATAGCTAAAAGTCTCTTATGGTTTGCCACCCTCTTTATTTTTCCCACTCCCCTATGTTCATCTGTTTTGTTTCTTAAATTCCACATATGAGTGAAATTACATGGTATCTGTCTTTCCCTGATTGACTTATTTCATTTAGTCTAATACATTCCAGCTCCATCCATGTTGTTGCAAATGGCAAGATTTCATTCTTTTTGATGGCTAATATTCCATTGTATATATACAATGTATATATGTATGTATCCATATATACATACATATACATATATACACACACATATACATGTATATATATGTGTGTGTATATATATATATATACACCTGTATCTATATCATGTTCTATTGACCCTTAAAAAATGTTCAAGGGCTGCTGTGCAAAACAGATAAATGTAGGAGGGAGAGGAAATGAGAATATCTTCGATGGACACCAAGCACAACTGGAGGAGTTGGCACAAATGAGTAAACGATCATTGACCCCAATCCCTAAACTGACAGCTGTTCTTTGGCCAACCACATCTTCTTTATCCATTCATCAGTTGATGGACATTTGGGCTCCTTCCATAGTCTGCCTATTGTAAATAAGGCTGCTCTGAACATCGGGATGTATGTGTCCCTTCGAATCACTATTTTTGCATCCTTTGGATAAATAGCTAGTAGTGCCATTGCTGGGTTGTGGGGCAGTTCTGTTTTCAACTTTTTGAGGAACGTCCATACTCTTTTCCAGAGTGGCTGCACCAGTGTGCATTCCCACCAATGGTATTTTCTGCATCCTCACCATTACCTGTTGTTTACTGTGCTGTTAATTTTAGCCATTCTGACAGGTGTGAAGTGATATCTCATTATCGTTATTGTCAACATTAAAAATTCATGACATTCCGTAGGAAAATCCAAGTCCTGGTTTTTCTCAATAAATCAACTATCCAGCACAGGGCCATGGATGCCCCTGTTAGACAGGGTGCCATATCAAGGTATCTCAGTCTCCACCTGAACTGCTTCATTTGCTCATGTGGACTACTGCTCTTGACTTTTCATTCTTATGCAGATAATGATTCTAAAAATTTTAAACTTCCGAAATTTTTTCAGTTTAGTTACATACTATATACAGCTTTATTAAATAAACCAGGCATGTCCCCATTATTCCATTTCACTATATTCTGTTTGAAATGTATTTACATAAAGAAGAACACAATAAAATCTCATACCATTGGCTTGTATCCCTAGGATTGGCCAAGCAACTTCCATTTTTACTTCACTAAATATTATAATAATTAAGATTCAAAGCAATTCAGAAATAAGAAAAAGCTCAGAAATGGTATGATTTGTTATACAGAACTTATATTCTCTGGGGCGCCTGGGTGGCTCAGTTGGTTAAATATCTGACTTTGGTTCACGTCATGATCTCATGGTTCGTGAATTCGAGCCCTGCATCAGGCTCTGTGCTGACAACTCAAAGACTGGAGGCTGCTTTAGATTCTGTGTCTCCCTCTCTCTCTGCCCCTCCTCCACTTGTGCTCTGTCTCTCTTTCTCTCAAAAATAAATAAACACTAAAAAATACTTATAAAAAGTAATTGATACTCTCAAATACATATTTTGATAAATAATGAAATAAATTTTATCTTCTTAAAATAATTCATTTCTATGTGTATGCGCTGTTTGATTTTTACTACTTAAATCTTCTCACCCAAATTTTCTTCTATTTGTTTAATCAATTGTGTGCACTTTTAAATGTTTATTTATTTTGAGAGAGAGAGAGAGGGAGACACACATGTGCATGCAAGGAAGTGAGCAGGGGAAGGGCAGAGAGAGAGGGAGAGACAGCCTCCCAAACAGTCTCTGTGCTGTCAGCACGGAACCAGACATGGGGCTCGATCTCATGAACACTGAGATCACGACCTGAGCTGAAATCAAGAATTGGATGCTCAACCGACTGAGCCACGCAGGTGCCCCATGTTGTGTATACTTTCAGAGAATTGTTCAAATCCATTTTGGAATGCAACAAAATACTACTAAATTAAATATTCTCATTACTCTTCACACCCTTATAATGAGCTCTTTTGGGAGAGGACCTCAAGCTCTACCTTAGTTTGCTGTGGTCCCAGTGTAACTAAACTAACTGAGTCTGCTTCTTGGTGAGTAACAGATAGAAACTATACCAGATGAGCTGTTACCCAAAGGAAACTTTATCTGCAGCAATTAAAGAGACCACGGGGAATAATTTCCAAAGCTGTGACTCCCTTAGTAAGGGTGCATGAGTTCCTTTTATTTACGGTTGAAATGAATATTTAGAAAGGGTCGTCTTGTCACTGTACGGAGAAGCGGGGCATAAGGTGGCACATGAGATTAAGGAAACACGTTTATACGTACATTTTATGTTACGTAAATGAGGCTTGTGCTCCTCCTCAGGCAAAGATCTTAGTATTATAATGAGGTAAAGGTAACAACCGGTTCGTGAGTCCATGGGTCACTCCATGGTCCATCTGTGGAGCATGAGTTAGGGCTTAAGTTCAACCTGGTCTGGGTGGTCTAGGCCAGCCAGAACTTTGTCAGGTGCAGTTGTTGTTGATTGAAGGGTAATTTCCATTTCCATCACAGAGTGTTACGCCTCTCCGGTCTTTTGCCTGAGTCAAGAGATAAGCTGGAAAGAAGAACTTCAGGAAAAATGTGGGACAAAGGTCACTGAGTACAAGCCGGTAGACAGTAAAGGTCAGATCTTGGGAATCCAGCTGGAGACACCAGAACACCTGGAAACTCACTAAAAATGAAATTATTGGGTCTCACCCCGGGAACCCCAAGAATGGGACCCAGCAATTTGGATGTCACAAGATCCCTGGGGGATCTGGATGCACGATAAAGTGTGAGAACCACTCCTTTAACACATGAACTAGGTAGAGTCGATCCTTGAGCCAGTGCGAATAGTCAAGTGTAAAGTGAGAGGACTTTGTGAAAGTGATTCCTGAAGAATTTTAAAGCACACTTATTTTTCAGTCAGAGAAAGACAGATACCATATGTTTTCACTCATAGGTGGATCTGGAGAAACTTAACAGAAGACCATGGGAGAGGGGAGTTAGGGAGGGAGGCAAACCACAAGAGACTCTTGGATACTGGGAACAAACTGAGGGTTGATGGGGTGGGGGAGAGGGGAAAGGGGGTAATGGGCATGGAGGCAGGCACTTGTCGGGATGAGCACCGGGTGTTGTACGGAAACCAATTTGTCGATAAATTCTATTAAAAGAAAAAAAAAAAAGACTGAGCCACCCAGGTGTCCCTGAGACCTTGATCTTTGAGACCTTGATGGTAGGGGGAAAAAAAAATTACACTTATTTTGGTCAATATTGTTCTTTTCTATTCAGAACATAGAGATTTTTCTTTTTCGTTTTTCTGGAGGAATTTTATGTTTTAGAACTTGCTTTCATCACTAGTTTTGGGAAGTGTAAAGCACATTTGATTTTCAACTGATACAGAAGGCCACAAGGCCAGTGAAAAAGGCAAGAAGGTAAACCCACCCTGTCATTGTGCTTCATCTATTGTCAGAATTCTTAAAATGTCAAACGTCTGGGGACCATTTGGACAATTAAGCTAAAGAATTCTCTTTTTTATACTTCCCACCATCAGCATGATGACATCCAGGATGAATCAAATGAGTCTCAACCATAGATGCTTTCAAGTCACTGGGGAGCTTTTAGAAAATAGCCTGACCTGGCACCTGGGTGGCTCAGTTGGTTAAGTGTCTGACTTCGGCTCAGGACATGATCTCGTGGTTCGTGAGTTCGAGCCCCGTGTTGAGCTCTGTACTGATGGCTCAGAGCCCAGTGCCTGCTTCAGATTCTGTGTCTATCTCCTTCTGCCCCTCCCTTGCTCATTCTCTCTCTCTCTCTCTCTCTCTCTCTCTCTGAAAAATAAGTAAACATTAAAAGAAAAAAGGAAGAAGAGAAAATATCCTGACCTAAGCTTCCTCCCTATGAATCCTGTGTTGGTTGGCCTTAGCTGGGACCAGGGCCATGGGTATGGTTTTAAAACCTCCTCAGATGGTTTTTCTGCGCAGCTGGGGCTGAGAAGCCCTGCTTACATCCTCCCCCAGCATTGGCAGTAACGTAAAACCCAAATTTCAGACCTCAGCCCTTCTCTCCCTATGGATATTGAAGCTACCTTTCCGGACATGAAAATAGATAAGTTTAGTCATTTAAAAACCTTGAATAAGTATCAGCTGAAATGGCCTAAGCACTGTCACTCTGTTTGTGCCAAGCAACGATAAGAATTTGTGTAAATCATTCAGGTTTCCAAACACTTTGGCCAGATAATTAAGGCCAAATTACTTTCTACGTGGCTTGAAATTTGGGATAATTGGCTTAAGTCTCCATCTTGCTCTTGGGTGAAGGCATAGCCCATAGGGGAAATAGTGCATTGTTGTTTTCTTGACCTCAAGAGAGAGAAGCGGGGGGGAGGTGGTCATGGGTCCTTAATTTTACTTTGCGGGTGGAGTGTTGAAACAACAAAATCCCAATGCCTGAGTCTTTGGCTGGATTATTCCTTCTGAAAACATTAGATCTGGATCAGGATTCAGCAACAAAATATTAATTCCTTCTCTCCATCCCTCTCAAAACTCTCCTATGTATGTACATATGTAAAAAACTCCAGTGTTTTTGTAACAATGCTCTCTTCCCACTATTTCCTCATGGCGAGCTAAAGGATCTTTGATTTTTGACCTTTTGATATAAAAACATGCATTAAGCCATGTTTTTGTGGGATTTTTTTTCTCTTTAATTTAGGGAAGTGGCAAAAATGTGTGGAACAATCACAAAGTTCACATTTCCTCTTACAAGCAAAGGAAAAGGGCAAGTCTCTCGAGTTCCCCACTGACTTCAGGGACATTTTCTTTAAAATGAAAGAGAGAGAGAGACAAGAAAATTTAGAAAATATTCCATCTTATCATATCCACACAGACCATGGCGTCCGGATGGTCCAACATTCATTGTCATAGTTTCAGGAAAATTGCTCGATGGTGTATGGCAGCATAGAGATCTGAGAAGGAATCAAAGCTTTATCCACAAACTAGTTACCTAACTTCCCTAAACTTTGTTTTGTCGCCCGTAAAATGATCTCACAGGATTCTTGTGTAGATTAAATTAGATAATACATACAAAGCGTTTGCACAGTGCCTGGCGAGGTGTATCGAGTCAATAAACGGTAACTCATCCTTATTATTACTCTAGGCAGATGCCCTGAGGGCGGGCTTGTCTCCACTTCTCAAACTCTTCCCACCAAACTGAGGTATTAAACAATTAGCAGAAAGTGAGCTGGGACATAGTTATAAGAAAACGGAGAGAACTAACAAACTAAAAACCACAGGGTATGTGAGATCTGCAGAGGCAGGCTTCCATAAAGCAGCATTCCCTCCGAGGAAAGGACCCACAAATACGAGGGCAATCAATCCAGTGCATCAGTAATTCCCAAACCCAAGGCCTAAGAGGAAACTGAGCGAGCATCGTTGGGGCTGACTCTTGTCGGAGTCTGGAGCGATGGGACTTTGACCGAAGCACTGGCACGAGGCGTCCCTTCAGCAGACAGGACAGGATGAGCCCACGCCGGCCTGCGGCCGCCTTCCCCAGCGCTGTCATCTCTCGGAGAAGGCAGCTCCAGCTGACCCATTGGCTCGGAGCCTCGGTGGGACCACCCTGACCAGCAGCAACCCCACTTCCGGCTGCACTCGGGATTCCTCCCCAGGGGGTTGCATTCCAAGGCCTCCGGATTTTCCCTCCCGGGCGCTCCCCCCACCCCCACCCCCTCCCAGCCTGAGGAATGCTACCACTGTCAGAAGAAGCTCCAAGAAGACTGAGGATGGGAAGGAACTATTTTAACTCACAAACAAATCTGAAAGGGGAATGTGGCTGTGTACTCCCAGATGAAAGAGATTTAGGCCGGTGAATCACTCAAAATAGCAGGAAATCAGACAAGAAGGGCCTTGTCCCAGAGTCACAGCCTCACTCAGAAATTAAAATAGGTCTGACCTTTGTCTATGGGATTGTGTTGTTGCAGTCATATTTAGCTGCGCCAGCTGAGGACTTCTGAAACCGTCCATCTGCATGTTAGGAAACCGCATCTCTGGGTCAGGGGGTGGTCTCTCCCTGGGCACAGAGGAGCTACTTATTCGGCGTGGCACTTCACAGGAGCTTCTGGCTTCGAAACCAAGAACACAGAGTTCACTGAAATTCCAAAGTTGCTCTCCTTCCTGCTCAAATTCAGTTAGAACCCGTGAAATAGGGCAGTCAGAGAACTTGAGGTTCTCCAGCCAACGCTGAAGTTATGTGACTGTCATCCACTCATCTTCGAGGGGACCTGCAAAGTCCAGATCTCTTTGTGGGGCTTGTCCACTTTGAGAGCTGATGAATGGAGCCAACTGTTGCTGTGTTTGGGGACTTTGGGGTACAGCTTTGTTGAGCAGGATCAACAGAACAGAGGGCAAGCCATTTACACCCAGCAGGCCTGGAGCTCAGGAAGAAGCAGCCTGTTTTCTACTTCATATCCCCTGCCAATGAGTCACTCCTTCAAACTCAAATTATTTCTCGGTGCCTCAGTTTCACCTTCTATAAAGTGAGGATAATAATACCCATTCCTCCCCACTTTCTCAGTATATCGTAAGCGGAAATTATTGCATATGTGAGCCCTGGGGAGGAGAGGCTTAAATCAAAGCATCATTATTACTATTTCTTCTTGGCAAACAGTCTCCATGGTGATCACAGCTTTCTTTAACTAATAACCCATGCCGCCACTGGCCTGGTAACCTCAATGTCAAAAGACAGATGTCGCAGTACAGCTCTTGAAGGCCTCTGCTCATCAAAACTTTGCTCTTAATTCACATGACCTCTCCTTTTGCTTGGCGTCATTTACTTCATTTTGCCAAAACTTCTTATGCCTGAGCAACCCCAACTAAGATACAAGAGCCAAGTGGACATTCCGATCAGTAAATACAACAGCGATGAGTTTGAGAGGTGAACTCTCAATCTCAGAACATAGTCCAATTAGACAGTGGGGCCTGTTCACGATTTGCTCTTCTGCTGGTCCCTTTGATCTGGAAAGACTAAAGGGACCCTGCTCAACTCCCTGTCCTACTTGAACCATGCCAACCGCTAAGCATCAAATTTTGCCAGTCATGCCATCAGATTCAAACTCCCCGCAAAATAGTCCTTTTAATTTAATATTAAGAGTGATGTGTAACAATCAAACTTGGAATTCTACTTTTAAAATTATCTTTTACCCCGGAAACACACATAATTATGTTCCTCATGTTGTTTTCTGGGATTAAGGAATAACTACGGTCAGATTCTCTCTCTCCGTCTCTCTTTGATTATGGGAAAACACACATAACATTAGTTTGTTTTTTGTTTCTTTTCTTTTTTTGAGAGAGAGAGAGAGAAACAGCATGAGAAGGGGAAAGAAAGAATCTCAAGCAAGCTCCTGCTGTCAGTGCAAAGCCTGACGAGGGGCTCAATTTCACGAATCGTGAGATCGTGACCTGAGCTGAGATCAGGAGTCAGATGCTTAACCGACTGAGCCACCCAGGTGCCCCACACCTTACCCATTTTTAAGTGTAGAGTTCAGTAGTGTTACGTATAAATAATCACATTGCTGTACAAGAGTTAAATTTTATGCTAACCATTCTTAAGTGTACAATTCAGTGGCATTAAGTACATTCCTATGGTTATAGCATCATCACCACCATCCATCTCTGAAACGCTTTCACTCATGAAATTCTGTACTCATTAAATAACTTCTCTCCCTTTTTCTCTCCCCACAGTTCCTGGCAATCACATTCTGCTTTCTGTCTCTATGAATTTGGCTACTCTAGGTAGCCTATGTAAAGGGAATTATATAATATTTGTCCTTTTGTGACTGTCTGATTTCACTTGGTGTCGCGTCCTCAAGGTTCATCCGTGGTGTAAGATGTGCCAGAATATCCTTCCTTTTAAGGTTGTCTCATATTTCATTGTATGTTTCTGACATTTTGTTTATCCATCCCTCCATTGATAGATACTTGGTAGCTCCCGCCTCTTGGCTATTTTGAATAAAGCTGCTACAAACACGGGTGTTCATATCTCCTCATGACCCTGCCTTCAATTCTTCAAGGCATATGCCCAGAAGTGGAAATCTTTGATCATATATTAATTGTATCTTCCGTTTTTTGAGGAACCATCATATTATTTTCCATAGTGGCCGTACCATTTAACATTCTCACCAGGAGTGCCCAAGGGTTCCAATTTCTCTACATCCTCGCCAACACTTGTTATTTTCAGTTTGTGTTTTTGTTTTGTTTCTCATGGTAGCCATCCTAACGGGTATGTTGAAAGCGTATTTTTGAGAAGAAAAAAGAAGATGGAGGGGCTGAGATTAAACATGATACAGGGAATTATCCTATATTTGCATGAGACTTTCTCTTAATAAAGCAGAATGGCTGAGAGCCATCTCAAAGAACTGTACTTCTTGGTTACTCTTGCTCCAGCTGGAGAGGAAGTGCATAAAATGCCTGCAAAGGACTGTGGGGGCTTCCTTGCCAACTCTAAGTCAGCGAGAGCAAAGGGAACCAGAGAAGAGAAGAAAGTCAGAGAGAATGTAACTCAAAGCCCCCCTTCTTGCACCACGCACTGGGCATACAAAGCTTCTGCTGACCCTGAGATGCACTTTGGTGCTACACTGTTTTGCACAGTTCTCACCATGGAATTGCCTGACAGAAGCAGATAAGGCCCAGGAGGAAGAATGGGAGGGGTCTTCTCAGGAACTGGGCAACAGCAAGGGGAAAACATGTATGGGTAACCCTGGTCAAAGGTAGAAATGAAAAGTATGAGATGGGAAGTTAAGCCTAGAAAAACTGACTTCCTCCTGCTCTTTCCACCACCAGTCCAAGATGATCCCCAACAGAACTTAACATCAGGTCTTTGTTCTCCTGCTTACTTCCCTTTCTAAATTGCTGATGTCCTCGCTTTTCTGTCCCCAGGAGCCCAACGTTCTGAGGGACCACAGACCCCTCCTGTGAGATTTCACCCATCCCCCACCCTCTCTTTTGCTTAGGCATCCAAAAAATATTTATTGGATACCCTCAAAAGGTCAAAGCCAATCTAAAGCAGATAACCTGAGACTTCTAACTTTATTTTTCCCTAAAATTGTGTTCAGAGCAAAATTAAGCTCTTCCACAGTAGGGTACCAAGCAAAGGGCAATGGGAGTGGTCTGCCCCAAGTGCAAGCAATCCATCGTTGCCTGTAGAGAATTGAAGAAAGCAAAAATAACAAGAAGAATTGTAAATAATAAATGAAATAATGAACTGAAAGGCATGTTGCTTTTTATTTTCCCCATGCTCTGTCAACCCTCAACAATGTCAGTGATAAAATACTCCTCCCTCCCAAAATATCTTTTGTGGGTCCAAGTTCTAAACAATTGCTGTGGTTACTGTTGAGTTTCAATGACACATATGTAATCTTCAAATATGTAAAGAATATACTATTCTCTAAAAAGCATTACTTTCTATGCAGAAGTTAAATCCATTAACTCGCATTTGTACACCCAGGGACTCAGCTGTCCACATTTGTTTTTAGAGTAAGTTCAAAATGGTTTGGAATCCTTTGAGCTTGCCCGAGGGGTGGAGAGTGTCACCAACCCCTGGGGTATTTCAGCTTCATACGTTTAAAACAATAGATATTAAAAAAACAAACAAACAAACAATGATGACGAAGAGAAGGAAAACTTGAGTCATTTCAATTCTGTCTCTAGAAGTAATGGAACGAAATAAAATATTTTCTCTTTTCTCAAGAAATCATTAATGTATTATACGGTAACTTACATATCATACGTAACTAAAGTATTTTTGTTGTGTAATGCTTATTTTCTCTTTATTTTTTATTTATTTCCATGATGATATATATTAAATTGTATTACCTATTTTTCTTTTTCTGACTGCTATTATTCATTTTGTGTCACAGTTATCACTGAAACACATTTTTTTATCTGGAGGAATGAAAAGTGATCAGTGCTGCGTGTCAAAAATCCTAGATATATGACTGCTCTTACTACTTTATTTCTCTAACTGGTGAATGATTCACTATTCAATCATCCGACAGAGCATCTGATGTCCGCCAGGCACTAGGCTCAGCTATGGACATAAAAGGACCACACTAAGCACAGGTCAAGCCTTGAGGTCAGTGTCTCTGGGATATGGTGACTTGGAAAAGCCTCACTTAGAACTACTAGAATAGAAGGTCAAACTAAACATACTGATACAAGTCTAACGCAATGGAGAACAAATTCTAGACATCCCAAGATCATATCGATCAGATGACTCACTTCATTCATTTTACCCATACGTGACAGGCCTGGCATATACCTAAAAGAAGAGGCCTGAGGGTGCCTGGGTGGCTCAGTTGGTTAAGCGCCCAACTTCGGCTCAGGTCATTATCTCACAGTTTGTGGATTCAAGCCCTGCATCCGGCTCTGTGCTGACAGCTCCAGCTCGGAGCCTGGAGCCTGCTTCGAATTCTGCGTCTCCCTCTCTCTCTGCCCCTCCCTCCTCGTGCTCTATCTCTCTCTGTTTCTCAAAAATAAATAAATGTTTACAAAAAACAATGTAAAAGAAGGGGTCTGATATTTTTCCCACCTACTTAAAAAAGATATTTATAAACCTTTTCTAATCCAGTTCTGTGATTATGTTTAAGAAATGCCCACTATAGGGACACCTGGGTGGCTCAGTCAGTTAGGCGGACGACTTCAGCTCAGGTCATGATCTCACAATTCTTGAGTTCAAGTCCTGTATCGGGCTGTGTGCTGACAGCCTGGAGCCTGGAGCCTGGAGCCTGGAGCCTGGAGCCTGCTTCGGATTCTGTGTCTCCCTCTCTCTCTCTGCCCCTCCCCTTCTCACACTCTGTCTCTCTCTCTCAAAAATAAATAAACATTAAAAGAAATTAAAAAAAAAAAGAAATGCCCACTATAATAATGTCCCGTTATGCAATGTCAATAAACATGCCATAAATAAAGAAGGCTTATGCAAATCAAATGTAAATGAAGCCAGTTCTCCATAATTATTTTCAGGGTTTGGGGTTGAAAAGTAGAAAGGTATAGATGGAGAGCTTCCTCTTGTTCTTGGTATCTCGATGATCAGAAAGGATTGGAGAAGGAACAAGCTTAAGATAAAAAGAAGTTAGAGGGGCGCCTGGGTGGCTCAGTCGGTTGAGCGGCCAACTTCAGCTTGGGTCATGATCTCACGGTCCGTGAGTTCGAGCCCCGCGTCCGGCTCTGTGCTGACAGCTCAGAACCTGGAGCCTGTTTCAGATTCTGTGTCTCCCTCTCTCTGACCCTCCCCCCGTTCATGCTCTGTCTCTCTCTGTCTCAAAAACAAATAAATGTTAAAAAAAAAAAAAGTTAGAGAGAACACAGGGCCAAAGGGTAAGAGAAGTTTTCAATATATTTCCATTTTGTCCATGCAACTCACACACACACACACACACACACACACACACCCATATAACCCTCACTCTTTATGGAAACCAGAGTTCCCTCAATTTTCTGGAAAAAAGGAATCGCTCAACTGAATCTAAAATACAAGAGGATTGGGGCTTCTGGGGGCTCAGGCGGTTGAGCTTCCGACTTCAGAGCAAGTCATGATCTTGAGGTTAGTGAGTTCGAGCCCCTCATCGGGCATGCTGCTGTCAGCCTGTCAGCACAGAGCCTGCTTGGGATCTTCTGCCCCCGTGTCTCTGCCCCTCTCCCGCTTGTGCTCTCTCAAAAATAAACAAACATTAAACAACATTAACACAAAAATAAAATAAAATAAAATGCAAGAGGCTTGATTATTGCTGAGCAACTAAGACCTACGAATTTTTTCCTTGAAATGCTCTTCCGTAACTATGATCAACCTGAGACTCTGTATGTTCTTTTTTATCCTTAATGGACTTTGGCAGAGGGTTCCATTTCCTATCACACAGAGCACCTTGCAACCTTCTGTGAGAAACTGTACAGGTGGTCCAAGGGGTAATGAATGAAACTGAGCAAAAGAAATTTGAGGTTGAAAATCAGGAAAAAACATACACCTACAGCACGTCCCATTCTTTTGTAGACTAATCTCCCAGGGGAATCGGTAATGGCCCCATCACTAGTGTAATTCTAAATGAGCATGGAAAATATTTCAGAGTATTTTATAAGGAAACAGCCTGTATTGGAAAAAAAAAAAAAGAGAGAGAGAGAGAGAAAATAACCTAATTTTCTATCTGCAATTTTCATGATTCTGCCTTGAATGGCCTCTTCACACATAATATCTGACAATGCGGGCCTGGGAGACTAAAAAACACAAAAATGATCTTTGGCTAATTCTTCAAGGCAAGAGTTAGAGAACTCTGAAAAGAAATAGTCGACAATAAAAATCCGACTTACAGTTAGGATAAGGTACTCATACTGAGTTCATACACGTTCATATACTTATTCAGTGTGTGTGGCTTATTCTAAGATCAAAATTCAAACGTGTTTCCATGTGCTAGTCACTGTTTCCACATCTCTGTCACTGCAGCCGATCCTGATACTGACGCTTCCCGTTAGGAGTCAAATCCCGTTTTTTGAGACTGAGACAGGAAATACCACTCAGCACTGGAATACATATGACAATCAGAACACTTTCAAAGATGTAATGCAGGAAATCAACCAGGGAATATTCAAATAGTCACAATGTGCTTAACATTTTAAACATTTTCTTCCTCTTTTAAACAAATGCTGAGCAAGGCTTCCTGTGTTTCCAAAGCAAAATCAATGGACTCTCAAAATGGCAAGTCCCACATAGTTATGACTCCTTCTCTTCACACTTAATTTCCCTGGCTTTGTATGAGATTTCCAGGACTTTAGGGATGGCCTGGAGAGCACTTCTGTGCATTTCTGTTTAAAGTCCTGTCTTCAGGGAGTAGATAGAAAGCAGTATCAGTCACTAACATCAACAATTTGCTCCTTTGAGTTCCCACTACATGTGGGGGAATTGAGATGCCAAGAAGTAAGAAACCTGTTTGAATTTCTTGAGAAGCATACAAGTTAGGGGAAAAGGGGTGATGTAATGCTAATAACCTAAGTACCTATTCATTGTTACCTGCATTTCCTTACCTATAAAACTTACCTGGTGGTAGTAACTGGAAAGAATGATTATTACAAAGCACTCAGCACAGTGCTTGGCACACGCAAGTGCTCTATCAGAAAATTGCCAGATAAGTACATTTTTTTTTTAATTTTTTTTTTTCAACGTTTATTTATTTTTGGGACAGAGAGAGACAGAGCATGAACAGGGGAGGGGCAGAGAGAGAGAGGGAGACACAGAATCGGAAACAGGCTCCAGGCTCGGAGCCATCAGCCCAGAGCCCGACGCGGGGCTCGAACTCACGGACCGCGAGATCATGACCTGGCTGAAGTCGGACGCTTAACCGACTGCGCCACCCAGGCGCCCCGATAGGTACATTTTTAAAATAAAGGGGAGCTGGGAAGTTGGGGAGAAGCAGAGGTCAGGGAGAGGTGAGGCAGTCTGTGGCAACCCGGGAAAGTTTCTTGGACAAAGCAGGACTTACACTGGGCCTTGAAAAATGAGGAAGACCAGCCAAAAGACAAAAAAAAAAAAAAAGTCCCTGTTCACTTCCCCAAATGGCAATTGGCGGGACTATCCAAGCTGATGACACATTCCTTCAAACTTCTTTCTCGAATGATCCTGTGGCCTGATTTCCCGTATCTTTTAAGCCTGTCTTTCCAGGTAAGGGCGAACATCGGAGCATTAGTTCATTTACAATGTAGTCCTAGTCCATTTTGGTCCCATTTCAAACTCTGTAGCACATCCCAAGAGCACTCATCAGCCAGTACTCCTGGGATATGTATGGGGTATCACCCAAAGACCCTTGGGAAACAACAGAGGATGGGATTTCAGAGTGGGCCTAAGTTAACATTTTCAACATAAGTCAAAGCTAACCAGGTGATTCCTTTCTAGTAAGGATGGACCAGTGACAGCCCCACACCCTTTGAGTCAGTGGGAAATAGTTTCTTAACTCACTTTTGGGAAACGTTTCCAGTGATTCAGCACTGCAGGCTGGATCACTAGGACATCAGAAGGGATATATCCCTCAACAGCCTTCCCACCTCCTTGGTAAGAGATGAGTTTCCCAGACTGTAGTATTTCCCATAAGCACCCCTGCTATGATAGGAAAGCATATCAGAGGGTCTAGGACAGTGTTTTCTTTATCAACATTGTGGAGATTCTAGAATGCTCTCTGACTAGACACTTTATAATTTGTTATCCACACTGGAAACCTTTGGAAAATAATACGTGGTACTATCAATAATTATACCACAAGAGCAGACATAAATCAGGAATGTTCCAGGCAAATCAGGATATATGATCATCTTGTCTCAAGGTTTTGGGGCCCTATCTTCTAAGAATGAATATATTCATTTGTCAAGCATTTATTAAACAAATACTATGTAGCAGTCACTATGATGTATGCTAGAAATAATATATTAACTGCTTTTGCCCTAGAGGTCTCAGGCTGATAGAGGAGAGAAACACATAAATACCCATTTATAAAGCACTGTAGAGGTCAAGGAACCTGGGGAGTACCTAACTCAGCCTGAAGAGTGAGAAAAAACTTTCTAAAAGAGGTGCTGACCTACCTTCACCTTCATCAGACAATGAGTAACAGTAGCCAAATTGCAGGCTGAAGTGTCATCGAAAACCAGGAATATTTTATATTTATCGATCATTTACTATATATTGGCCCCTCTCTATGTCACATCTCATCGAACCCACACTTCTAGTATCTCCGTTTTACAGATGGGAAAAATGAACACAGAAATAGTAATTTTCAAGGTATGACCGTTTTAAAAGAGTGAAAGAACCTAGCTCCCCTTCCCATGAATCTTGTTCTGACCAATAGACTACAGTGCGATGTGACTTCTGAGGCCAGGCGTTGAGCAGTCGAGTGACTGCCACCTGATTTATTGGAACACGTGTGTTGGATCCCTGAGCAGCTAACAAAACATCCCACAACCCGGAGATTGCCACGCGGAAGGGGCCACCCAGAGTCATTCTGGCAGACCAGACCGGCTGAGTAGGTCCTTAAGTCCCAGTCCAAACACCAGCTAGACATGTAAGAAGTCATCTTAAAAATGGATCCTCCACCGACTTCAGCCAGGTCACGATCTCACGGTCCGGGAGTTCGAGCCCCGCGTCAGGCTCTGGGCTGATGGCTCAGAGCCTGGAGCCTGTTTCCGATTCTGTGTCTCCCTCTCTCTCTGCCCCTCCCCCGTTCATGCTCCGTCTCTCTCTGTCCCAAAAATAAATAAACGTTGAAAAAAAAAAAAAATGGATCCTCCAGGGGCCGCTGGGTGGCTCGGTCGGTTAAGTGTCCGACTTCGGCTCAGGTCACGATCTCATGGCTCGGCTCGTGGGTTTGAGACCCTCATCGGGCTCTGGGCTGACAGCTCAGAGCCTGGAGCCTGCTTCAGATTCTGTGTCTCCCTCTCTCCCTGCCCAGCACCCCCCCCCCTTCAAAAATAAATAAACATTAAAAAAAAAGTGGATCCTCCAAAGAAGTGAAAGAGCTGTCCACACTGGCCCTTTTTCAGAATCCAGACCCACAGAATCTGTAGTCTTAAAATGGATATCACTTTGTACTAATAAGTTTTGGTACAGTAATAGTAACCGGGTCATAAGAAACAGAATTCAAATCCACAAAGTCTGGAATTAAAAAAAAAAAAAACACACTTATTTTTATTATTTTTTTTTTTTTTACAACACAACGATTCAACAATTAATTCCCTTTTAATTGTTGCTTCCCAAACAACATGACTTTTTTTGTACACCTATAAGCACCTGTGGTAACTGACATAGAAAGTTCAGTGAAATGATTAGAGATGGTTTTAGAAAGAAAACAAGAATCCATCCAGTGACAAAAGTCCTCATAAATCGCGTCATGGTCGGGGCGCCTGGGTGGCGCAGTCGGTTAAGCGTCCGACTTCAGCCAGGTCACGATCTCGCGGTCCGGGAGTTCGAGCCCCGTGTCAGGCTCTGGGCTGATGGCTCGGAGCCTGGAGCCTGTTTCCGATTCTGTGTCTCCCTCTCTCTCTGCCCCTCCCCCGTTCAAGATCTGTCTCTCTCTGTCCCAAAAATGAATAAACGTTGAAAAATAAATAAATAAATAAATCGCGTCATGGTGTTCGGAGCAATAGCACAGCACTGAAAAACTGTAAAGCAGTTGAGTGTTGCACTCAGCTTTGTGGTTTAAAGGGATCGCTCTGGGGTTTACGCAGAAGAAGATCTTGAGGGGAACACGATGGAGAACAATTGAGGAGCCTATTAAAGCAATTCAAGGGTCGCCTGGGTGGCTCAGTCAGTTAAGCCTTGGACTCTTGGTTTCAACTCAGGTCTTGATCCCACAGTTCATGGCTTCAAGCCCCACATCGGGCCCCGTGCTGACTGTGCGGAGCCTGCTTGAGATTCTCTCTTTCTCGCCCTCTTCTCTCTCTGCCCCTCCCCCACTTGCACGTTTGTGCACATTCTTTCTCTCTCTCTCAAACTATATCAATAAACTTAAAAAAAAAAAAAAACACAGTTCAAGCAAAACAATGGCAGTGGCAGAACAGAAGAGGAGAAAGGGGGGTAAAATCTGAAAATAGCAGCTACACAGAGAACAACTGTTGAATGTTACTGACCACTCCACCAAATCTGGGGCCAGAGAGAAATTCAAAGACAGGTAAAATGATTCGTGAATGCACTGTAGTGAGAGCTCAGGACCACACCTGCCCAGTAAGTAGAAAGGTGCAGTGGTACCTGTCATTCCCTTCTCTTCCCTCCCTTTCTTTTTCCTTCCCTCTTCTCTTCCCTCTTCTGTTTATCCTTCCCTTTCTTTCTCTTTCTTTCTCTTCCCTTTCCTTTGAGATGGTGAAAGAGGAACAAAGCATGTTAGGAAGGTTAATTATAGACCATCATTTTGAGAAAATAGGACTATATTGTTCAATTATGAGAGTCCGGTTCCTCACTCTTAAAGAACATGAAAGAGGAAAGCTAGAAGTCACTTTCAGATTATGAATTGGAGATGGAAATATCGGCGTGAAGTCAGTTTTAGATAGATGGATGATAGTTAAATACATTGCCATATGGAAAAAATATAGATTTATGTGTATAAATATATGTACATCCATATATGTATCTGTGTGTGTGTGTGTGTGTGTGTGTGTGTGTGTGTATATATATATATATATATATATATGTAAAATTTTAGCTCTGTTTCCCAAGAAGGTCTAGAAGCAGTGACACTCCAGTGGCAATGAGCACTTTGAGAACACATTTTGGTTTCCAAATAACATTCTCTAACTAACTAAAAGGAACTCCTTAGATAAACAATTGATTTCAGCCTTTGGGTAGGGAAGATACAAAATCAGTTTGGATTATATTGTACCAGCAAGTAAGGAAGTGCTCAAAGAACGATGTAAACAAAGTCAAAATGACCTAAGAGTCAACTTACAAGGGTTCTTACTGGCCAAATCTGGAAAACTTTGAGAAGCAGAATAAAGAATGATAGTAATAGATCACAATCTATTGAATAAATTAGGAATCCATAAATCTATACTGATAAAAATGATTGAATGAATTAATAAATTAAGGAGGTGAAAAAGATCCAGTAGTAGAAAACCAACTAATAAACAATGGAAATAGAAAAATCACCATTTGATAGCCATATAATGGTCATTAATTTAGGCAGGAATCAGGGAAGAATGCTAAGGGTGGTCAGTGCAGGTTTAATGAGTTTGAGGCTATTGGCATAATTCTGAAATATCTCAACACAAAATCTTTATCAATTACAAAAGGAGAAGATGGGAATTTTAAGGTGAAGAAGACTGGCCACTTAACCAGGTTATCAAAGTTGGCATCCGCAGGTGTGGGATGGCTGGTCGCTTTGTGCCTTCCATCATGCAATCAACTGGGGAAGAACACAGCATCATTTCAAGGTCTTCCTGCCAGGAATGGGTGATCTGAGTCTGGTCATAAGAAAACTTCATAAAGACCCAGGTTGAGGGGCATCCTACCAAATGAAACATCTATCTTCTTTAATCTCTCAAGGTCATGAATCACAGGGAAAGACTAAGGAAATGCTCCAGATTAAAGAGGACTACAAAGTGGTATAAACAAAAACACAAACAAACGAGAAAAAAGACACTCTTGGAATAACTGTCAAAATTTGAATGGGGGGTTGTGGAGTGGAAGGTGGCATTGTATCAATTTCCTAATTTGGAAGATTACTTGGCATCAAGAAGAGAGTGTCTATTTTTTTGAGAAATGTACACGGGAGTTTCAGGCATCATGTCTACATGAATACATGAGATATGAAAGCATTGTGAACAGTTCTTTCAACTTTTCTGTAAGTTTGAAATATTTTTTTTAAAAAAAACCTTAAAGAAAAGTTAAAAAAAAATTTGCAACACATATGAAAAAAGAAATAAAGTACAGATGCTAGAATTTTCCTTCATAACAGGAGGTAGAACACGAGGCTTTTAATTCATTATTTAAAAAAAAAAAAAGTGAGGGGCTCCTGGCTGGCTCATGCGATTCTTGATCTCAGGATTGTAAATTTGAGTTCTACATTGGTTGTAGAGATTACTTAAAAATACAATCTTAAAAAAAGAAATGTTACAGACCATTTTAAATGTTTCAGACTCTGAAAACCATCAAGTACAGATGATAAAATACTTGCAGTTTTGACTCACTGGTATCATTGGCATTTAAATAAGTAAAAAAAAAGCAAGCAAGAAAGCAAGCAAGGGAAAGGAAAGGAAAGGAAAGGAAAGGAAAGGAAAGGAAAGGAAAGGAAAGTTCATGGTTTTCAAACTGTCTTTCCCCGAATTTCAAGGAGGTGACTCAAGGGTTCCATAGATATTTAGTTTGAATTTCATTATAAAAATATGCTTTCAAATAAACAAAAATATTTAAAAATAACAAAAATACATTCAGCACTATATAAAAACAATAATTTTAAAAGAACATCTACACTATGATAAAATATGTTCTATACTGAATAAGAAACCACCAATACATTAGCTTACCATCTCCATCTAGACATTTGAATTTACTGTAAATGTGTTATTTATTGATTAGATAGAGCTCTGATTTTTGCCTTTTATTCAGGACAGCTTCTATCAGCCTAGCTAAATTTATAAATTCAGATACTAATCACTATTGGTATGAAGTATAACTTCTCTTTAATCAATTTTATTTTTCAAATAAAAATACAGAAATTAATTTGATGGTAAAACTGATATAATCCAACAACTCTGTTTTCTAACTCGTAAAGTTCTTTTTCTTTTTTTTCCCAAAGTTTTAAATTTTAATTCCAGTATAGTTAACATACAATGTTATATTAACTTCAGTATATACTAGTATATAGTAGCTTCAGGTATATAATGGAATATAATTCATTATCTTTTCTTTTTTTTTTAAGTTTATTTATTTTGAGAGACAGAGAGAGAGCACAAGCAGGAAAGGGGCAGAGAGAGAGGGAGTGAGAAGAATCCCAAGCAGGCTCTGCACTGTCATCACAGAGCCCGTGGGGCTCAAACTCACAAACTGTGAGACCGTCACCTAAACTGAAATCAACTCAGAGGGTTAACTGCCTGAGCCACCCAGGCACCCTTCAAGAATATCTTTCCCAACTCTTGATTTTGAATACCAGTGTTCATAGGAACAGTTTCTTAACATGATTGACTTTATAATAAGCAAATACTATCAATTTCACCTTATAAACACGCATATTAGTAAGATCCTATTTTTATCTATTTTATATACTGATTTTTTTCTAACCGATATCTAAGGAAAGAATTATACTAAAAATTATAACGATATACTGAATTGAAAGCCATTTGTATAAGATATTGCTTTAAAATCAGTTGTAGGATAAGATACATTTCCTCTTTCATTTTGTTAGGCAATTAGTAAGAACAAAATATAAAGGCAGCTCACTCTGGAAAAATGTGCCCCTGATCCTTTAAATGGCATATTTTGCCAGATAATCTGGAGGAGGGTAGAATTAACAACCAATAATGAAACACCGTTGTGTATCATTTGATGTCTTCAGCTCCTTTGTGATACAAGAACCTGTGTTGTTCGCGTCAGTCAAAGCCAACTGACAGCAGTAAATAGACTCTTCACGTTTGAGAACCATGCATTTCATTAACTGGTTTCTCGAACACTTGCAGAAGAAAACATCAAAAGAAAACAACACACACCAAGAAAAACTATTTCACTAAAGAAGTGTGCCCTAATCCTCCCAGAGCCTTAGATCCTTGGGTTTCAACAAGAGAAATTTCGTACCTTGTCGCCTCTCGACATTTGGCAATGTTGGGGACACCTGGCTGCCACCTCTGGGGGGAATGTTACTGGCATCTAGTAGGTAGAATCCAGGAATTCTATGCTGCTTAAGCACCCTATGAAGCACAGGACAGCCCCCACCGCAAACTGTCCAGCTCAAAGTATCAACAGGGCCACAGTTGAGAAATCCTGCCTTGAAGCAAGTATTACTCTCTTACAGAAGAGCCTCAAGTAAGTATTACTTTCTTACAGAAGAGCCAAGGAAAATTTTTAGACTGTTCTCGATTCATACCTGAGCTTCTAAGTGCTTCTCCTCCCCCCCCCTTCATTCCCTGTTTCTTCTTAGCTCCCCAGTGGTGGATTGATCTTTCAACTTCACTTCCTGTTTAACTCAGAAATGGGATTTATTACTCTATGATACTTAGACTTTTCCCCACCTCCCCCCAAATTCTAAATTCTAGATGATTTACTCTTCCTTGTGTTTAAAGAGACAGGACAGTAAATGAGAAAGTCTTCACCAAAAAAGTAATACACAGTGCAATCTTCAGCTTTATAGGTCAAGAAATTTGACTTTACTGGGGCGCCTGGGTGGCTCAGTCGGTTGAGTGACCAACTTTGGCTCAGGTCATGATCTCACAGTTCGTGAGTTCAAGCCCCGCATCAGGCTCTGTGCTGACAGCTCAGAGCCTGGAGCCTGCTTCGGATTCTGGGTCTCCCTCTATCTCTGCCCCCCCTTGCTCACTCTCTGTCTCTCTCTGTCTCAGAAATAAATAAACATTAAAAAAAATTAAAAAAAAAAAGAAATTTGACTTTACTAATTCAACCACAGTGTGTTTGTTCAAACAGTGATTCCCAACCTGTTTCTAAGAAGGATTGTTGTCATTGTTTCCTTTTTACACCCAGCCATACTCTATATTTGTCTAACAAACTGCATTTAATCATCTATTAGTCAAAAGCATAACTGCTAGAACCACTGAACAGTAACCAATGTAGCTGTCCTATGATGTGACAGAATTCTTGCAAAGAATCTTTAGCTAGAATAATCGGCTATTATAACCCAATTGACAATAAGCATATGATTTCTATAAGGTGTATTGATATATTGGCAATAGTTTGAAATTTCTCATTTCTACCTTCATGGACTAGCCTTTTCCAAACTCTTAAGAAGTTAGTTAAGACAATGACTTATATGATCAATTTATTTAAAAGGACTAGAACCGATGCAAAATAATAGAGCTTGTAATATATCCTGAGGTTTCCTTCCTGTTTGGGGTTTAGATAAAATATTGGCGAGAGACAAATGAGAGAAAATAAAGTTGGAAGGTTTCCCAAGGAAATTTCCACTAACCTGGTGGTCACATACGATTTCTGCAGAATAAATTTAGTCCAAGGGAATCAACACTTCATTTGGGAGAAGTTATTCCTGGTTCCTGGCAGGAGAAGCTGGAAGGTAGGTCTGGATTCCAAACAATTCCTGCCCTTAATTCATCCCTATCAGATTCCACCCCACTGAAATGACTTCAGTCTTTCTACATCATCATGTTCCAGTCAGAAATTCTTTGCGAACACACCCACTCTCTAAATGAAGATTGGGGAAACACCCTCTGTGTATCAGCAAGGTGGGTGTCTTGTCACAGGAATATTCTGTCATTCTGTGTTGATTTTTTACTACATGGAGAAGACAAACTTCTCTTGACCTCTTTCTCATATTTGGGGACCATCTTACTGGAGTTCCCTATTAAATAAGTACACTGATAACATGAAATACTCAACTAAAAATGTCAGCTCAGTTGTAATTCTACCAAGAAGTACAACTGCCTTATGCCCCAACATCTGTGCCCTCATCTGTAGGCACACTTCCCAGATTCTCAGCTTTTAATAATAGCAGGATGGATGGCTTTTCCTTTTCACAAGTTATCAGTGTTGACCAGACAGAAGAGAATTCATTTTAATTAAATGTCTCTGAAATCCTTACTAAAAGGAACTGAGTGGTTTTCCATCAATTTCCTTCTGAACCGTGTGTGACCTGATACTTCTCAACAATACACAACATTGGCACACTTCATTGGATGCTTCTTCCAGGTCAGGACTGAGATTTAAGAGTTGAGATTTACTGACCAAAAATCTTGTAGAAATTGTATGCTGGATTTGTATTATCTATCTCTTCCCTTCTTCACCTTTGCCCCAGGCAGCTTCAGATCACTTTGTATTTCCAAATCTAGATTCTGATTCAGCAGTCAGTGCCTTCAGTTACTTTCCACTTAACTGATTTTTTGAGGGATTTGGAAATGACAAATAATGATCTTTCTTTATTAAACAATTTAAAAATATCAATTACCAGGGCGCTTGGGTGGCTCAGTCAGTTAAGTGACTGACTCTTAGTTTCAGCTTAGGTCATCATCTCATGGTTTTGTGGGTTCAAGCCCCCAATAGGGCTCTCTTCTGATAACGTGGAGTCTGCCTGGGATTCTCTCTCTCTCCCTCTCTTGTACCTCCGCTGCTCGCTTGCTCTCTCTCTCTCTCTCTCTCTCAAAATAAACAAACATTTTTTTTTTAAATAGCAATTACCTTTAAAATGCTTTCATAGATAAGCTTAGTTTGAATTTCCTGAGAAAACTGAACATTTGTTTTCTCAGGTTTCCACAAATGGTAAGATTTCACCTAGAAACATAATTTTAGGAAATCATAGCCATCTTTACTAATTTTTAAAAACTGCTAATACATTTTAAGTTCACGAGATCTTCACCAGTAGAGTCCTCATTAAAGTTCGGCAGCAGAGGTCAATGATGCAATTCTAGTTAACAGAAGATCCATTCTGTAGAAGTTATGCCCCTACAAAAGATCGATTCTGAAGAGGAAATTCTCTTTTAATTTAGTAATCTCCTACAACATATTCTGACTCACCTGATACAAGAGGTCATTTTTCAAAAAAGAAGAAAATCAAAGTGATTTCTATTTTATATATGGAAGACATATTAAATGTATATTAAATATATAAATTGAGCCTAAGAATCAGCACTTTACATAGAACTGGTTGTTGCTGAGTAATACCCTGCATTTTACATATATATGTACATGTGTATATGCAAATATATGTCTATATGTAAATATATAATATATGCATGTTTGTAAATGCATAATGTTTGGGGCGCCTGGGTGGCTCAGTCAGTGAAGCATCCGACTTCGGCTCAGGTCACGATCTCACGGTTCGTGGGTTCGAGCCCCGCATCGGGCTCTGTGCTGACAGCTCAGAGCCTGGACCCTGCTTCTGATTCTGTGTCTCCCTCTCTCTCTGTCCCTCCCCTGCTCACGCTCTGACTCTCTCTTTCAATAATAAATAAATGTAAAAAAAAAAATTTTTTTTTAATGCATAATGTTTATCATAAAAATAGGATCTTCACCCAGCAGTGAACGGTGAGAGTGGCTATCACAGAAGTTAACCAGTCAGTGCTCAGATTCTACTAGAAGTGTGCAGGAGCTCACAGTCCATCCCCAGAGGCCTGTGTCTGCCAGGAGAGGAGGGCTGAAGCAATACAGGAACAAGTGAGGGGTGCAGATGGGGAGAAGGTTGTCAGAAATAAGCAGATACCATGAAAGCCATTCTAGCAGCAGAGGTGATTTCAGATCTCTTCAGCTACACATCAGAATCAGTCCTAGAGGCGGAGCCAGGACTCAGCATGAGGGCAGAAGGGCCCCTTGCAAAAAAAGGGGGAAGAGCTAAATCTAAGAGCTGAGGGTGGCCTGTAGAAAATTTATAGCATGGAGGTTATGAGCCCCGGTCTGACCTAGACTGATCTGTTTACCAACCTCACATTGTTACTGGGAGACTTAAATGAGGTAGTAAATTTAGGAACACATAGAGAACCATGTGATACGGTTAAGCTCTCCACAAGCGCCTGTGGTTCTAATAATATTTGTTACCACCATTACTATTATGGTTAGATCCGTAAAACAAATAACTATGGAAACCATTCATAGCCCAGATGTGATAGAAAAAGCACTACGGACACAGTTTTTTATCTAGAACCTGCGTGATGGTGACATATCTCACCCGGATGTCATTTCCTTATCTAATTGAATGAGTTGATTGAACCCCAGATACTTAAAATCTTTTTGAGTCTACATGCTATGGGAAAATTGTCATATGGCAGAGGTATTTAAGAATCTCAGAAAACTTCACGTCATCAACCTCTATTTAATTTTGTGGGGGGAAAAAATGTATGTTACTTAAAGTTGCAAAAGCCTACCAATGCAGTGCAAAATCACTGCGGTATGAAACGACTCCACTCTCTGTTGAAAACAATTTAGTATCACTAAGATTTCTTTCATGTTATGCAAACTTGGGTTTGAACTTCAGCTCGGCTATATATTAACTACCTTGCATAAATTATTTAGCTGCCATTTAATTATGTACAAAATGAATTTTTCCAACGTTCTCATAAAACTAAAATACAAGCAGGTATGGAAAGTGCTTAGAATAATAATGAGTACTTAGAAAATCCACAAAAGTGCTATCTTATTATATGATATATTAATAAATATAAATAAATAAATAAATAAATAAATAAATAAATAAATAAACGCAAATATTCTTGTGCATTTTTTGGAATTTTTGGGAGAAACCACGGTAACATATTTATCTCTTGAAGAGATTACTGTTGCCCTTGAGCAAGTTATGTACTCTTTGACCCTTGATTATCTTGTGTATAAAATGGGAAAGTACTGCCTAGGATATTGTGAGAATAAAATAAAGTATAGAAGAGGTTCTAGCATAATGCCCGCCCAAAATAAAGGTTGCTTTGAAGTCAGTGTGAATGTAATTCATCACACTTAACAAAACATTGTTTACGTTTAACTATTTAAGGTGTAAATATTTACCCTTTTTTTTAATGGTGAAATGAATGGTATTTACAGTTGCCCTTGTTTTTAAGGGATGAGGAGACCCAAAGAATAGGCATGTGACAGGGAGGAGTGCTGGGAGATAGCTCTGAGTAGTGATCCAGAGCTTAATCTACTTTCCTTGATGAGGTCATTTGTACAATAGAGAAAGCATTCACTTGGTTGTAAAGTGATCTGATTGGAAGTGCCAGGCATTGTTTGTTAAAATGCTTCTTTTCACTTGTAGATCTCCAATCTTTGCTTTTATAGGCAGCCTGACCTATGAAGTGGAATGCCAATGACCTTCTCTCAACAAATTTAGGAGGGGATAGAGCAGAGAAGGAAAGCAATGTACTTAAAGAAATGGTCCAGGACTTCACAGACAATATATGCCCAGGAAAAAATAAAAAAATAAACTTTAGTTTTAGCTGAAGCAGAACAAGCTTCAGATTTTTCCACAATGTGAAACTGGGATTTATCCCATGTTGGATCCAAGTAATGCTAACAAATTAATCCCAATTGGTTTACTCATTTCACCTAGACACATACAAAAATCATCTGCTAAAGGCTCCACCTAGTTGATTGTTCCTAGGTATTCCAACAATTTTCCAAAAGTACCAAGTACATCAAAACCACTGGATTGGGGCGCATGGGTGGCTCACATGGCTGAGCGTCTGACTTTGGTTCAGGTCATGGTCTCATGGTTCATGAGTTTGAGCTGCACACTGGGGTCTCTGTTGTCAATGTGGAGTCTGCTTTGGATCTTTCTGTCCCTTTCCCCCAACTCCCGGCCCTGCCCCATTCACTGCACTCACTCTCCCTCCCTCCCTCTCTCTCTCTCTCTCTCAAAAACAAAAACATTAAAAAAAAAAACAAAAAAAAAACACTTGATTGGCCTATGTGTGTAAGTGCACAGTGCAAAAAGGGTAACCAGCCAGTTTATTGGGTATAGTATCTATACTTAATGAATTGCCATTGCTTCCCATAAACTTCTATTCGTGCCACTCTGGCATTGGCATTAGAAAATAGTTGGGGCACCTGGGTGGCTCAGTGGGTTAAGCATCTGACTCTTGATATTGGCTCAGTTCTAGATCTCATGGTCAAGCACCCTTGTGAGGTCAAGCCCCGACTATCGTGCTCTGCACTGGATGTGAAGCCTACTTCTAAAAAAAAAAAAAAGAGCTAGCGATCTCCTTCCGCCACTTAATTCTGATAACCATTGCCTGCTTGTTCTCAGGTTCTTATCTTCTTGGCCTTTGCTCTCCCATCCCCTATATTAGGTGAGCAAAGAGATTCGGTAGAGCACAGGGCACTGAAAACAATCCACAAATGCTGCGTGGCCTTGGACACATTCACAAAATGCTCAGCTGGAAAATGAGTATGATTCTTACCTCATAAAGTTTGAGAATTGAGCTAATTCGTGCAAAACTGTTTACAGTAAGACCTAGCACAAGATAGGTACTATTTAAATTGGGGGATCACATGTCCCAGTGTGCCTGGGAGGGTCCCAACTTATGCGTGTTGTCTCAGCTTCCCAATTAGTTTGGCATTTGTCATTCTTAAGGTGTCCTGGTTTGGAGGATCATTCATGTGCCCAACCCATGTGCAAGTAGCAAAGCTGCTATATTATTAATAATGATAAATTGTACACATGTATTTCCGGTAGGTTAGTGGAGTCCTGATTATGAATGCACATACACATTGAAATACTAATACATGTCGAAATACTCCATAATCAGAAGAGTGTAATAAAAAGAACTAATTCTTACACACTCGCTGTGTGATTTGATGGAAGTTACCTAACCTTTCTCAAATACAAATCCTCTATATCAAAGCCTATGAACTCAATGGCTGTAGGAATCCAATGAGAAAATATATATGAAAATAATTTGTAAATTATAGCACTTGATATAAGTGAAACATAATTCTTGGACTTTTGGAAGTCCAATCCTTGGAAATCCTTTTCCAATCCTTGGAAAATTTCAAGGATCATGTTTCTATAAATCCATATTTAGAAGCTGGCCCCATGCTGCCACAAGCCTTCTATGTTCCTAGTGTTACATACCTACTACTGAATTTATAATATTTGGTTAGAAAGAAAGCATCATGTAATCAAAATGACCTGCTTGCTCAACCATGCACTGAGACCTTTAGAACTTAACAGTTCCCACTTCTTGACTTGCTTGGGCACTTGAATAGGTACAATAGGATCAGTAGTTAAGTGTATGGGTTAAAGTCATTCTTTTGCCATTAGTGGGCTGAATAGCACTGAGCAAATTATTTAATGAATCTAGGTCTCAACGAGGGGAAGACTACTACCAATTTCACAAAATTATAATGAGACATAAATGAGATCGTGATTATAAAAGTCCTAGCACAGTGACCTCATCGCACTTGACACAGAGTAAAATCGACATAAATGTTAACTATTGCATATAATTTTTAAAGTTCTTAACAAAGTATCAAAGTGAGCTGAATCTTTCTATTTTAGGACACATGTTATCACTGTGCAGTAGGAGGCTAATAGGCAGATGACTTAGCCCCTGACCTTAAGAAAATTCTAGATTGTGTCTTAAGGTTGCTGGGAAGGCAGCAGCTCACTCAGGTGGACAAATATGTATTAAGTAATTGTTATATGCAAAACACTGTGCTCAGCACAGTGGAATATAAGAAAATAAGTCAAGGTTGACGAGAAGCTTATACCAATAGCAGTCTAAGAAATTATACAGGAAATAAGCACAATACAGAAAGTGGTATAAGAAAGGTATAATAAATATTTAAGCTCCGTGAAGATTATGATATTTGAAGCTAAATTTTAGAGATCTCATGAAGACACGTCCATGGATGTTACATTTTGGATTTGCTCTGAAGGTGTGGACAGGCAAGGGGGAAGGCAAGAACGTTCTAGGAACTGAAGGAAAGAAAGAAGGATTTATTCCCAATATTTAGCCGTCTGTCAGAGTCAAAGTGCATTCATGGGCTATTGGTGTGGAACTTAAAAACAAGGTAATAGATTTTTTAAATCTCTGCATCAACCCTGCTCAGGATAATCTATAAAATGTTACTACTCACTCACTAAGTTGTATCATTTTTAACTTGTCTTGCGTGCTTCAGGGATCAAAGATATTTGGCCCATTCTGAACGTTTGAAAACTATTTCAAGTAGGATGACTTGGCTTTTGATATTGTATGTTTTATGTATATAAACTCACATTATAATCATGATGTATAATCATGCTGATAAATTTTCTAATAATGAGTGGTATACAGAAAATATGCCAATAAAACTAGTTTGAATTGTTAGCCCATTCAGTGGCATTCATTACTTTAGTAAAAGTTTAACAAATATTTTGGAATATGTGTCAAGAATGTGAATAAGGAATTAAAAACTAAGATTATGGGACTTTCTCTACCGTTAATCTACTGTTGAACAACAGGAAATAAAATTGGTTCATAGTTCCTATAGCCATATACTGTGCATACCAAAAATTGATTATGTCTGCTGTTTTTACTCCATTTGAACTGATGTAGTCTTTTCTAAATTGGTTTGTCTTTTTAGATAGATTTTTCTTGTTGTTGTGATTGTGGTTGGATTTCAGAAAATGAGATTCTCTGCTTACATGTTGCAGTTGGGCTAAGGCACTATAAATCATTGCTATTGAAAAAGCTACATAAGTGTGAATGCATTGAGTAAAATACAGTTGCTACATCTATCTAATGGGTAAATTTAGCTTTTTAAGACAAATTAAAGCTGTCAATCCTTTATTGAAAGGGATGTTTTCAATCCTGATTGCAAATACATATATTTCTTCTCTATTGATAATTGTATTTTCTCCTTTGGTAAAGAAAAAATCCTTTCTGCATTTGGATATCAGAAAGAAATATAACTGGCTCTGTCTCTCTACCCTCTCCCACTCATGCTGTTTCTCTCTCTCAAAAACAAATAAACATTTAAAAAATTAAAAAAAAAAAAAAGAAAAAGGAGGCACCTGGGTGGCTCAGTCAGTTAAGCACCCAACTTCGGCTCAGGTCACGATCTCGTGGTTCATGGGTTCAAGCCCCACATCGGGATCTGTGCTGACAGCTCAGAGTATGGAGCACAACTTGGAGTTCTGTCTGTCTCTCTGTCTGTCCCTCTCCTGCTCATGCTCTGTCTCTCTATCAAAAATAAATAAACATTTTTAAAAATTAAAAAAAAAAAGAAATATAACTGGGATTATAACATCTCCCAATACTCTCATTTTCAACCTCAGATTCTTCCCGTCACTAATCTGATGTTCTGACTCTCTGTTATATCTTTTATAGATGTTTCATTGAATCGGCAACCATCCTGAAAAATGTGTGTAGGCCAAAGAATTTTACATGCTTTTAAATTGTCCATCTGCAAAATTACTTAAAGCTACTTATATACATCATCAAATCAATTATTTTGGTGTTCAACGCAATAAAAATAACACTCATAATTTTTAAAAGTGGAACCACTTTGGTTGAGTTAGAAGCCTTCATATTAAACCAATCTACATGCATGACATCATAGATAAACTTAATTTGTATGCACTTTTGTATCCAAAACATGACATTTAAAGAAAAGATGTAAAAGGTAAATTTTTGTTAAGAGGCAGATTAATTTCTTTTTCCCATGGTACCCAGGGCTACAGGCAAAAAGAACCCTGGAATAGAAAGTATCTATAGGGGCGCCTGGGTGGCTCAGTCAGTTAAGCCACCGACTTGAATTCAGGTCATGATCTCGTGGTTCATGGGTTCAAGCCCTGCGTTGAGCTCTGTGCTGACAGCTCAGGGCCTGGAGCCTGCTTTGGATTCTGTGTCTCCCTCTCTTTCTGCCCCTCCCCCCAACTTATGCTCTGTTTCTCTCTATCTCTCAAAAATGAATAAACATTAAAAAAAAACCAAAAAACGAAAAGAAAGTATCTCTGTATTCTAGTCCTAGAGCTGATTGATTCCAAGAAAGCCTTTTAGCTCCCTATGAAAAGCAAAAAGAAATACTTCTCCACAAATATTTTATAGATATATTGCTTTAAAAATGCAATAAAGAGGGGCCTGAGTGGCTCACTCGGATAAGCGTCCAACTTCGGCTCAGGTCATGATCTTACAGTTTGTAAGTTTGAGCCCCACATCGGGCTCTCTTCAGATCACAGCCCCCTTCAATCCTCTGTCCCGCTCTCTGTCTGCCCCTCCCCCTCTCACATGTGTGTGCGCTCTCTCTCTCTAAAAAATAAATAAAAATTTTTAAAAATGCAATAAATATTATTGGTAATATCAGCAACAAAAATAATTTTATATTTTAAATAAATACTAAATGATCGCTTTAAAGAAAAGGGAGAATTTGAATGCTGGCCTTGAACGTTGCTCAGCCAACCAAGTGAGAGGGTCACAGCCATGCTCTGCTTACAGTATCTCTAAGATCAAAGAAAATGCTGGAATTGGTCAGGCTGTGTGTGTAAGTGGTCCTACTTCTGTTATTGGGGTCATCAAAATAATAACACCAAACCTGAAAAACATCGGTTTGGGGCAGAGGAAATAACCCTGAAATGTGATGACACAAAGCACTAATGTGTAGGAAAATGCAAAAGCTGGCTGGGCGGGGTGGTGAGCCTCCTCCTTAGGCTGCAATTCATTCTCAGCGTCCCTGACAACACTGATTTGGATATACACGTTAGGCCTTCAGAATGAATGAAGCAGTCAAGTTGTCTTTTACCCACCCAAGAAGGCTTTTTGTCCATACTCCTCAGTAAGAAGTTAACCCAAGATTTTTTTTTTATTTTTACCATTAAGAATTTATTTTCTGGGGCGCCTGGGTGGCTCAATCTGTTAAGCGTCCGACTTCAGCCAGGAAACGATCTCAGGGTCCGTGAGTTCGAGCCCCGCGTCAGGCTCTGGGCTGATGGCTCAGAGCCTGGAGCCTGTTTCTGATTCTGTGTCTCCCTCTCTCTCTGCCCCTCCCCCGTTCATGCTCTGTCTCTCTCTGTCCCAAAAATAAATAAAAAACGTTGAAAAAAAATTAAAAAAAAAAAAGAATTTATTTTCTTCTATTACATTATGGAAGAAAATTCCACACCTACTTGCCCTTTGCTCTTTCAGTGACAGAACAGATGAACTCTTGAAGTCGCTTTCGGCTTTAAGATGTGGGCTCTCCGTGCTCTCTTTGTGGAGTAAGGGACAGAAGGGGGTGCTGGGTGTAGGAAACGCAGGTGTAGGAAAGGGGCAAGTTGGAGCGCATTATCCTCCAATTTATCAGGGTGGTGCCATCGGCTGCAGAAGCATTGAACCCTGCTGAGCAAATAGCATAAACTCCAAAAGGCACTTTCTGGAACAGAGAGAACTAGGGCAGCATCAGGTCTACTACCGTTCTTCCAGCAACTCTGTGACATGCGGGAATATACACACTACAGGGGTCTGTGACATCGGTCTATTAATTTCAGCAGCCTGCACAATGTTGGGCACTGATTGTCACTGTATTTTCCTCCACTCCGCTGTCTTTCCCTCAAAGGGAAAACCAGAGACATCCCTCCCTGACTAAATGGTCTCTAGATCCAAAAAAAAAAAAAAAAAGTAACTACTGTAAGGAGAGAATAAAGAATCCAATATGTCTCCATTTCTATAATTACTTTTTTTCCCTAAAATCTGAACTGTACAATCTGTGAACACAGGCATTCCAACATGAGAGCTAGGTTCTTTAATTCTGTATCACTCTATTACCCCCCAAGGAATTCAAATTTAACATAGTCTGCAGCTTAAAAGCAGCATAAAATAAAATCTCAGAAAATGTCATGGCAGCACGTCAAATATTTAATGTCAGGTTCCCTTATGTTCATTGCATTGCAAAAGGCAACCACCAATTATGCAATTTTGGAATGATATTTTACTTTGTAATTAAAAACCAAGCTCCCCGTGCTTGGTATTTGTAGCACATATGTGCAAAGCAATTGCTCCTTGGGAAGGAAAGAGGGTATCTTTGCACTTTGAAAGACCTCTGCTTACAAGCTGTTATAAATAAGCTGTTCTTTGTTAGTGGAGAGCACCTCACGTTGCACTTGGGCACGTTATAGGGGAATCACCAAATGGCATCCAAGTGTAAGCCCACTGTTCAGAAAGTGTTATTATACCATTTCTTTGTTCAATATTACCAATAATATTGCCTTAATTTACTTATAAGACCGAAAGCGTCATCTCATATGTTCTCAGCTTCTCCTTGTCTTTCAGCCCTAAATTGGCATTATTGGACTATTTGAATATAATTTAAATAACAACATACCCCTTGATATGATGCTGTGGAACAAAAGGTACCTGTAAAACTTGAAACAAACACCATCTTGTTGATGGTCTCTTGCTTCTCCTTTATTTGTAGAGCTCCAAGAATGAGAAGCATGCATTTTAATGAGGTCTCTTCATTTGAAGTCCATTCCTCTTTATGAACTGCCCCTGTAGGCCGAGAATGTGGGCTTTCCTTCATTCTGATACAATGTAGCTCTCAACTTGCCTAAATAAGGAAGAGTACCACAAACATTTAAGTATTGGTTCACAATTTACTTTCAACCAATGGAATTAATGTTCTATCTTAACCAAGGGCCAGTTAAATTAAGGTACAATACTCATGTAATGCAATACTTATGCAAGCAAATACAATACTTTAATTGCGATACTAAGAAAACCTCAAATACCTATACAGCAAAATTTTGCAGATAACCAAATCTTCACTTTCATGTACACCAAATCTCCCTCCCCCCAAATCCTTTTAATGTTTGCAAAGTTTTAGGTGGAAATCATTCTTAAATATATTACCCAATTTTCTACCACCTTCAATATTGATCGCAATAAAAATTTTTTTCACAATGACTCAGGGCCACTTTAGAGCATCAGTTATTATTTAGTACTCTAATATAAGAATGACCTCAAGACCTAAAGCACTGTTTTCCCTGTTACTAAATTATTCCACCCAATTGTTTTCAACTTACCTTAGCATTTTATAGTTTTTGGTTCCTTCCTAGCTACTGAGAGTTTAAACTTTCCTTCTTAGTCTTGTCATTGTGCATACAAGGAGTAAAATATTGCCTCTTTTTAATGACTTTTACTCTACTTTTTTTTTAAATTTTTTTTTTTGCTTTTTAAATACTTGATTTTTTTTTAATTTTTATTTATTTTTTTAATATATGAAATTTATTGTCAAATTGGTTTCCATACAACACCCAGTGCTCATCCCAAAAGGTGCCCTCCTCAATACCCATCATTTTTTTTTTTTAATATTTAAATGTTTATTTATTTTTGAGGGGAAGAGGGGCAAAGAGAGAGGAAGACACAGAATCCGAAGCAAGCTCCAGGCTCTGAGCTTTCAGCACAGAGCTTGACATGGGGCTCGAACGCACGAACCACCAGATCATGACTTGAGCTGAAGTCGGTCGCTTAACCCACTGAGCCACCCAGGCGCCCCTACTCTACTTTGGACTCATGATAAGTTGTTGGAGCTATATTTGAACATGAACATACACACACCAATTAACAACTTATGGGACATGTCTGTTGATAAAGGTCTGAGCTTTCTTGTGCAGATTTTGCAATGTTCATTTAGTCTATTCAGAGACCTTTATACCTAAAGTCCTAGTCTATTATTTCAGGTAGGTGAGCTACTGGTTTATTGAGTTCTCTATAAAAGGGGTATCACTGTACTATAACGGACTCAAACTTCAGAGAAGGCAGGTCATTTATTATTGGTTCCTAGAAAAACGCTTTAACAAGATGAAGTCCGTTGTTTTTTTCTTAACTATAAAAATATTTTAAGTAGTAAACGAAACAAAGCCAGGAAAAAAACAAAGTTGATAGTTGATTTTTAAAAAATTCTTCCTTGGTTGGTACTATACTAAATTCTAAACATGTGACCTATTATAGGATGTAACTTAAAATACTAGGCCTATTTTATAGCTTACCCATGGTGCTGAGATAACAGAAGTATGTAAAAGCCCACTTATAACATGGTCCCATAGCATGGACTCTTAAATGTACTGTTTTAGCAGAACTCCGGTATCAGACTGGAATTGTATTAAAGTTTGTACAGTGTAACATTAAGAATCTAGCACTGTAAAAATACAAAGCTAGATTTCAAACAGCAAAGTGCTAGGGAGGTATTTAAAACTGAGGAAAGAGGACTGGAAAATAGCTTTTATTTTACATTCTATATTTCTGTATAGTTTAACTTTTTTAACAACACTTATGGGAGCATATGAATGCATATATGTGTATATATGTGTAGGTATATATGTGTATGTATAATTGTTTTTCAGTTAAAAAAGAAGTCTCTTGATTACAAATAAAACCATACAAAAAAAGATACCCAGTTTCATTTCAAACAAACCAAATAAGGTTCACTTCTCTGTGGGAAGACTCCAATACAATCAGAATTTTTTGCTGCTTACTTATTCCTTGAATGTATTCAGGCTGAGTGTTGTGTCAGTTTTCTAGGGCTGCTGAACAAAGTACCACAACATAGGTTCCTTAAATAAGAGAAACTTAGTATCTCACAGTTCAGGAGGCTAGAAATCCAAAATCAAGAGTTAATTTGGGTTGATTCCTTCTGAGGGCTGTGTGGGAAGGGTCTGTTTTGGGCCTCACCCCTTGCCTTATAGGAGGCTGTCTTCATGCTCCCATGGCCTTCTTCCCGTATATGTATGTTTCCATATTTCCCCTTTTAATACAAACACCAGTTATATAATGGACTCATTTTACCTGGATTACCTCTGCAAAGCCACTGTCTCCACTTAAAGTCATATCCTGAGGTCCTAGGCGATAGGACTTCCACAAATGAATTTGAGAGGGACTCAGTTCAACCCACACCAGGTGTCAGCAATCGATAGCCCTCATGGAGATCCAGTCAATCGGACCATTTTCCGCAAAAGCTTTGGGCCCACCGCCTCCCAGCACCTCTGACCACACCTCCTCTCTCTTTCCTCTCAGCGTTTGTTTGCAACTCAGGTGAAGGGGGAGGCAGCCACAGGTCACTTCTGGCGTCAAGCAAGTCGTGTTTTTAGGGAAATAATTCAAAAGGTAGCTGGGAAATCTCTTTTTTGTAAAGACAGAAATTTTCCTGGAAGCCGAGAGTCCTGCCTACACACTGCCTACACAGACCACAACTGACAATTTTTTTTTCTTTAGGGCAAACGTTACTGCTTGAAAACTCATTTTGTTAGGGCAGGCACAGTTGCACATTAAAATGTAAAACCAAAACAATATTCCATATATGCACATACCAATCCTGGGATTTTCATTTTACCTAATCCTGAATGAGATTTTTTACATGAAAGTATATATCTGGCTAATTCCTGCTTATATCTTCCTGATTCCTATTTTCTTAAATTTTTATGCTAAAAGATCCCAAACTTCCCATATATCTTATGTTAAAAGGAATTCGCAAAAGTAATTGTTTTTATAGAATCACAAAAAAGAGGACCCTTAGCAATAAGCCATGGCAAAACCTTCGTTTCACAGATAAGGAAACTAGACCCAAAAGGGTATTTCTTGGTGATGTTGAGTGAATCACTGGAAGAAAATCATCTTCCTTAGGTGGATGACCTCTAGGCTCCATGCCTGTCTTCTTAATATTAGCAATTACGATCAAGCTTATAAGACTCACAGAGTCTTTACAAAAGTAATGAATTTGTGGGAAAAAAACAAAAAACAAAAATAAGAAACAGAAAGCACTGCATATATACCTAAAATCAAGAATGTATTTGTTTAGTTTTTTTTTTTTTGTAATGTTTTTATTTTTTTTTTTGAAACAGACAGAACATGAGCAGGGCTGGGGCAGAGAGAGAGGGAGACACAGAATCTGAAGCAGGCTCCAAGCTCCGAGCTGTCAGCACAAAGCCTGAAGCGGGCTTGAACTCCTGAACCACCAGATCATGACCTGAGTCGAAGTCAGACACTTAACCAACTGAGCCACCCAGGCTCCCCAGTGTATTTGTCTAGTTTTAAATAAGGCCTGGTGTGAAAGGAAGATAAAGCTCACCTCCAATAAGTGCACATTTATAATGAGCTTGCCCATGAAAACAGATTACTAACAGACATATAGCACATAAAATATTGACATGTTAAAACAGACCACATAAATCAATTTAAAGAGCTGGCTTCTATTTTTCATACAATGTTTGCATCATCTTTCTCTATAAAGATAGAGGCCTATTTTAAATATTTTTTTCATTGACTTACTAAATTATATTCTTCTTCCTGCCAAAATTGTCATCCACTCAAAATCTGGAATGGGATGATCGGCCAAATTTCCTTTGTTATGGATATTACAAAACCATACAAATAATAATTTCCCAGGTCTTTGGGACCTTCCTTGTTGAGTAAATTAGCACCAATAAAAGTTAAACACACACACACACAAATACACATTGTTCAAAGCATACGATCATTTGATCATGACTACATGGATAATTCATTTGGGAGCAGAAAGGTAGTTTGAATTCCACGACACGCTAATATGAAATTTTAAGGGTTTTCAGAATTTCAGGAAATGGTTCTGGTAATTCCTAAATAGTTTATTCTTTTAGCGACTGAAATTCATTTTAGAAATACCAAGACCTAGCCCCGAACAAAATAGAAGGTTAAGACGGATTTAAATGGAATCCCTTTTTGTTTCAAACTTAGGGCTTGATAATTTTCCTAAAAATGTTCAGTAGGTTTCCTATGTTAGTAAGCGGAGTATATACAAATGGCTTTAATCTCTTTTTATGATCGAAACATTACAGTGCCTTAGAGTTACTGCCTGCTGACAATTACGAATACACGGTGATGCAGATTTGACTGGGAAAGTATAAGCTGATGTGAATCTATGTTGACCCCGGGAAATAGCCCACAGTTATTTTGTTGCTCTGTAGTCTTTGAAGTGAGTTGCTTTTCTGTGCGTGTGTCTGTGTCTCTCACGGACACTGAGTAGATGTATGGCGCAGTTCCGTTCTTTCCTCAAACAGACCACCGTGCATCCTGCCAATTCCTGGGAGTTGTCTTCTTCTTAAAGAGAAATCCTAAGAGGGGCGCCTGGGTGGCTCAGTGGGTTGAGCATCTGACTCTTGATTTCGGCTCAGGTCATGATCTCATGGTTCCTGGGATGGAGCCTGGCATTGGGCTCTGCAGTGATAGCACAGAGCCTACTTGGGATCCTCTCTCTCCCTCTCTCCCAGTGGCATTCTCTCTGTCTCTCTCAAAATATAAAAGATAAAAAAATAAATAATAGATGTTTGAAAAGAAAAGAAATAAGGAATTCAAGCTACCTTTCTGCTCCCAAATTAATTACACATGTAGTCATGATCAAAGAAATACATTAATCCTATTGTACAATTACCTATACATATTATTCAGTCCCTTTGTATAAAAATTAGGATAAAGCACTCCCTTGAAGTCCCGCGTATTTCCTTAATTTTTTTGGCTGTTAATAGCTTAGAGAATAATTGCCTTTTTTTTCAGATGTTAGAAATAATGTATTACACTTTGATATCTAAGAAAGTATAAGTGTGTAGGAGGAGGTCATAGAGTACTAAAAGGAAAGAGTGCTTGAAATAAACAGGCTCTGAGAACAGTTTCATCGTGTAGAAATCTGCAATCTAATGGGTTTTACTGCAATGGAATTTCTACACAAATATCCATATATACATGGGCATATATATGTACATACACATATACATACATCGATTTAATGGGATTTCTCGTGGGGACCATTCTAAGAAAGCAAGGATATTGTTCAAACCGCCCCATAAAATACCTTAGAATAGCAACAGAAGAACCACCGTGCTAAAAAAGAGAGAGGTTTCTACCCTATTGTAACACAAGCATCCTGACTTATTCACAATATTCCTTAGCTGCAGTTGGAAGAAAATGCCTCTTAAAAAATAAATATGTAGGGGCACCTGGGTGGCTTAGTCGTTTGAGCATCTGACACTTCGGTTCAGGTCATGATCTTGCAGTTCAGAGCCCACGTCGGGCTCTGTGCTGACAGCTCAGAGCCTGGAGCCTGCTTCAGATTCTGTGTCTCCCTTTCTTTCTGCCCCCTCCCTGCTCGCGCTCTCTCTTTCTCTCTCAAAATAAATAAACATAAATTTTTTTAAAAAGATAAATATGTAGAGTAAATGACTACTGGTTTCATCGCCCCCAACATAGAAAGGACAGAGCTATGCTTTGATGGTGGGGCACAATGACCATGATCAGCCTATGCAGGGCCGGTGCCTGAAGAAATGTACACTTTTGTCCAACAGGGCCTGCCAGACCCAAGAAAACTCCCTGGAGGGCAGGAGCGGTGGCTCCACCGGTCCCACATCCATGGTGCCCTGTCACTTCAGGTCTCATCTGTGCTTCATCACTGGGTAGTAGGGTTCCCACACTCCTGTCATTGTTTCATCTCCTGTCCTGCTCCACTATGCACGGACTCAGTTTCTCAGTGTCAGTCATAAACATGTTTTATATATTAAAAATATATCCTCTTCAGGGGCGCCTGGGTGGCGCAGTTGGTTAAGCGTCCGACTTCAGCCAGGTCATGATCTCGCGGTCCGTGAGTTCGAGCCCCGCGTCAGGCTCTGGGCTGATGGCTCAGAGCCTGGAGCCTGTTTCCGATTCTGTGTCTCCCTCTCTCTCTGCCCCTCCCCCGTTCATGCTCTGTCTCTCTCTATCCCAAAAATAAATAAACGTTGAAAAAAAATTAAAAAAAATATATATATCCTCTTCAAAATCAAATATTATTCAACGTCATTTATAATCCTGAGGAAAATTTTCAGCCACAGAAGATGAACAGTTTAATCAATACCTTGCAAGGGTTAACATTTTCCAAAAAGTTTTCTTTTTTTTTTCCATGAGTAAAATAATATCTTCTGTGCTTAGTTTCAGGGAAATATTATTTGAGGCAGACTCAGACCTTACTTTTGTTACTTACACCCTTGACTTTCCACTGGCCCAACTTCTCATTGCTAACATGTGCCAAGAACACTGTAATAACTAGCTGCGGTATTTTAGGCATATTCTTTGCCTCTGCTCAGTCTGATTCTTCGGCCTTCCTATTCCCCAAACCATCCCTGTCTGCTATTCATATTACTTATCACATATAATCTTCCCTTACAGCTATCTGTTTACATGTTGTTCTTCCCTACGAGGTTGACGACTTCTCAACACGGAAACAATCTTTCTTACCCTTGAACCGTCTGTTCTGTCTTACAACTAGTGGACTCACAATGAACCAGAAGGCTTCCTTCAACCTCGGTCCATTTTGTTATGCATCATCTTGCCTTGCTTGCCTTCGGGAATGCTGTGGAGGTCAGGGGAGATGCAGGACACGAAATTGTTGAAAATGAGACAAAAACCCCAATCCAAATGCAAGACGCAGCCATGAATGAATAGATAATAAACAATAAAACGGCTTTCTTTGAAGTGTTTAATTTTTACGGCTGTTTTTTTGAGTCCATTATTCCAGCTCTCTATTGATGTCTTAGGTATATTAATCAATATAGAAAACAGCATGAACATTTCTAAAAGCCTTCTAAAAATCATATATGGTATAGAAGAAAGATGCAGTATTGATGTATAATATTGTGTGTGTGGCTCATGTTAAGTGAATCTGAGTAAGCAAAATTAGTCACAAGTACCATGTTAACCAGTAAGAGGTGATAATTTGGAGAAGCCAGCTGTGATGGTTAATTTTATGTGTCAGCTTGACTGGCTATGGGATGCACAGATTAAACATTATTTCTGGGTGTATCTGTGTGGGTAGTTTCTGGATGAGAATAGCATTTCACCAGGGGATGCAGTAAATTAACCTCCCTATGTGGGTGGGTCTTTTCCAATCCTTCGAGGGCCCAAAAAGAACAAAAATCAAAGGAAGGAAGAATGGGTTCCTTTTCTCCTCCCTCACGAATTGATTTGGAACATCCCATTTCATCTTTTCTGACTCCCGGATTGAGATTTATACCATCAGCTTTCTTGGCTCTCAGGCTTTCAGACTCAGGCCGAATTATACCACTGGCTCTCCTGGGTCTCTAGCTTGCAGACAGCAAATCATGGCATTTCTCAGCCAGCTGCTCATTATAAATCCTTCCCCTTCCATATATAGTATCTATAGAGATCTGTATAGAGATCGGTATAGAGATCTCTATCCTCACACCTGTTAGTTGGCTATCATCAAGAAGAGAAGAGGTAAGTGTTGGCAAGAATGTGGAGAAAAGGGAACTCTCATGCATTGTTGGTGAGGATGTAAATTGGATCAGCCATTATGAAAAACAGTACGGAAGCTGAAAAACACATATATACGGTTCTATTTTCTCTGAAGAATCTTCACTAGCATGAGAAGAAAGAAAATGTCAGCACTGAAAAGGTCTGACTTTATGGCTTCCTGCTGTTTCAAACCTGTCTGACTACAGAACACATTGGAAACTTCTGTGCTTCAGAAGTCTTGGTCCAAGTCACCATCATCTCTTACCCACATTTCAGCAATGGCCTGCTAACTGGTTTCCCTGCTTCGGCTCTTGATCCCTTTGAACATGTAGGTCAGATCATGTCATTCCTCTGTTCTAAACCCTCAGTGGTTTCCCATAGCGCTCGGAATAAAAGTCCTGACCCGACTTTCTGTTACCTCTTTGAATTTACCCTTCCCTCCTCTCCCACTGGCTCCATCCACTGTCTCCTGGCTGTCCTCTGAAAAAGCCTAGCTCATTTTTACTTCAGAGCTTTTGTACTTGCTGTTCCCAATGGGAGAACCTTCCTCTCTTCTTTAAATGGCTGGATAGTAATTTCTCATTGTTTGGTCTCTGCTCAAATGCCATCTCTTCCAAGAAGCCTTTCCTGACCACCTTAGTAAACTCTCACCCCATATCCAAATATCTAGTCTCCCCGTATCTCACTCTCTAGTTTCCCTACATCCCACTGTCTAGTCTCCCCACATCCCACCATCGAGTCTCCCTGTATCCCACCCTCTAATCTCTCCACATCCCATTCCCTAGTCATCTCATATCCCACTATCTCATTTTCTTTTCTTAACACTTCCTACTTTCTGATACTGTATTTTTATTTGTTGGGAGGTTTATTTAGAGGGCTTATTTTTTATACGTTGGTTTTTTGTCTTTTCCCACTAAGATACAAGTTCCGTTAGGCAGTCATCTTGTGTGTTTTAATTATTAATGTATCCCGAGGATCTAGAACTAAGCCTAGTGCATACCAGCCATGTTGGCTTTGTAAAGTGTTGACCTGGTTAAGCCAAATGGCAGACCGCAGAATTCCCTTTCTATTGTGTTTCCAAATAGGGTGGCCTACAAGGGACCCATACGATCCGGAGAAAGGAAGAGAGGCGGTAGCCATTTTGGGGCACACATACATACATACATACATACTTCTCCCAGTTTCTCAATCAAACACTAAGCTAGGTGCTGCTATGAGGGGACTTTGCAAATGTAATTGAAGTCTCAAGTTGGCTTCAAATTAACCCAAGGAGAGACTACCTTTGGAGGGCCTAAGTCAGTTGGAAGGCCTTTAAAAGAAAGCTTAGGACTTCTCTGAGCTACAAGACTACAGACCAGCAGCTGAATGTTCACCTGTTCTCCCTTCCCTCTGGATCTTTCTTCCTGACTGATTGTTGCCTGTGGACAAACTTCAGCCTAAGCTCATGGGGTTCCAATCCACTTCTGATCATCCCTTCCTAACTGCCTGCCCCATGGACTTCCGGCTTGCTTAGACACCCCCATGCTGGCATATGTAGGTCAATTCGTTGTAATAAATACACACATACACATACTCCATTTATATTCCCTTCTGGTTCTGTTTCTCTGGTTTCACCCTCCCTGATGTAGCAAATGTTCAGTGAACATTTGCTGAATGAAAAAACAAATATAATAGAAAAAAGTGGAAGAATACTCTATTACGTATCTATTGTTGTATCACGAATCACCCCAAAATTCGTGTTTACAAACAACAATAATCATTTATTAGCTCTCATGGTTTTTACAGGTCAGAAATCTGGGAGCTTAGTTTGGTGGTTCTTGCTTCGGTTCTCTCATAGGGTTGCAAGCAGATGTTAGCTGGGGCAGTAGTCATCTGAAGGTGTGACCAGCACTGGAGACCCAATTCCAAGGTGGCTCACTCACATGGATGGTCAGTTGATGCTGGCTGTTGGTAGGAGGTTTCAGAACCTCCCTTCGTGGGCCTCTCCAGAGACGCTTGACTGTCTTCGAGCAGGGTGGTTGGAGTCCCTCAGCGGGAACAACCCCAAAGACCAAACAGAAATTGTAACCCCTTTAGTGCCTTAGCCTTAAAAAGTCACACATCATCTCTTTCAAAGTCTTTTAATGTTCACACAGATCAGCTTGTTTCAATATACAAGGAAGCTCCTCGAGGGCCCGAGTACTAGGAGGTGAGGATCATTGGGCAGCCTCTTGGAAGCCAGCCACAATACACAGCAAAATTTTAATATTCGTTATCTCTGAATACTGGGATAAAGTATATGCTTTTCCTCTTTGTACTTTTCTGTCTTTTCTAAAATCTTTACAATGGACGTATATTATTTTTATATCAGAGAAAAATATGTGTCTCTATCTGTATGTATATATACATGTGCGTATATTTATGTACACCCACATGTTTCTTGGTACAGGTAGGTATATATGTCATCATCTATATGGACAGATCCAGGAAATAAAGTTCTCTAAATTCTTCTTATTATTTAGGGCTGAATTTCCATAGGCCTAAATATACAATTTCATTCATTATAATGTAAATAATTCAAGTCATTTGTAAGAGGATGCACCTGGTTGTGTGTTAGGAAAAAAAATTTTTTTTAAAAAGAAGCCATGACACTAAAATAGAGAAGGAGGAAAGAGGAAAAACACTGTTGTACAGAAGAATGCCAGCTAGTAAATGTGAAAAACAGGATAGAATTAGAAAAACATTGTGTAACTGTCACTGTAATAACCGAATCAGGTAAGAATCATTTGTTAATGTTAAAATTATTGGGTGAGTGGTACTGGAAGACAGGAGAGTCATATGATCACTCCACAGATGATATTTTAGTTCCAAAGAGAAAAAATGGTGATCTGGTAAAAATATCCTCACCAAGAGATCAAACTTAATTTCAACAGTAAAATAACACAGTGACATTATATAATGTAACACATTATACACATCACTCATGCAGCGTTCTTGCCAAAAATGTTTAACCTGAACTTAATCATGAGGAAATAATCAGACAAATCCAGGTTGTGGAACATTCTACAAGACAGTTGTTTTGGACAGCTCAAAATATCAATATATGTCAGACAGAAAAAATATAGAGGGATTATTCTAGAATATGTTAAAGGAGATTAAGGAAATAACCAAATGCAATGCATTATCTTTGTTTGGATACTGATTCAAAAAAAAGTATAAAGGACAGTTTGGGGACAATTTAGCAAATTTGAATAAGCACTCTATTTTTTTTTAACATTTACTTATTTTTTGAGAGACAGACAGTGAGCAGGGAGGGACAGAGAGAGAGGGAGTCACAGATTCTGAAGCAGGCTCCAGGCTCTGAGCTGTCAGCACAGAGCCCGATGCAGGGCTTGAACCCATAAATGTGAGATCATGACCTGAGATCAAGTCAGATGCTTAACCGACCGAGCCACCCAGGTGCCCTGAATATACACTCTATATTTAACATTATTAAATACAACAACATTATTGCATCAATGTTAAGTTTATCGAGAGTAACCATTTTTGTTGTAATTTCATAGGTTATTACCCTTGTTTCCACATGCTGAAGTAACATGTACAACTTAAGAAAATGTGGATCAACACACACACACACACACACACACACACACACACACAGAATGCAATGCGGCAAAATGTTAAGAACTAGTGAGCCTAGGTGAAGGATATTTACGATATTAATTATACTCTTATTTTTCTGTAGGATTGAATTTTTTCAAAATAAAAAGTTGGCTAAAATACAATAGGCAGGAGGTGGGGAGGAGGGAGAAAGAAAAAGAGGGAAAAGAAGAGGGAGAGAGAGGAAGAAGCGGGGAGGAAGGAAAGAAATGAAAGAGGGAGGAAGGGATAAAGGATACAAGGAAGGAGAGAGGGAGGGAAGGAACGAGCGAATGAAGGAAGGAATGAAGGGACAGAGGAAGGGAGAAAGGATAGAAGGAGGGAAGGATAGAAGGGAGGGAGGGAAGAAGGAGGGAGGGAGGGAAAGAAGGAAGGAAGGAAAGAAGGTCCAGCAGGAAATACCTAATGAAGAAAGACCTTTAATCCTCATTGCCTAATTAGGAACACCAGATTTCCTTGATATAAAACCTTAAATATAATGTTCCCATAATCACAAATGCACACAAAACAAGACACTTAAAAGAAAATTCATCCGTGCTTTTTATAAAATTCAGGGTTAATCGTAACATTTATAATTTCAATTTTAATATATTTATATCATGAAACCATTATGTAGCCATCAAAACACTTTCTCAAACAATACTGAAGGGCACCAGAAAACACTCACAGTATAATATTATGCAAAGAAGCAATAAATAAAACTCTGTGATCATTTTTATTTTCTATTACAGCATTATTAACATATGATAGAATGTACAGATCTTGGTGTCCAGTTTTATAAGTTTTGGAAATTGTGCACACTAGTGTACCTATCATCCAAAACAAGAACTAGAATATTTTCAGAATCCCCCCAGATAGTCTCCTCTTGCCTCTTTCCAATTGATTCTCTTCTCCCATCCTCACTAGGCAACCATTTTCGTATTTTTATCTCTATAGACTAGTTTTGCCTATTCTTGGACTTCATAGAAATGGAATTATACAATATTTGCTCTTTTGGGTCTGGCTTCTTTTGCTGAATCATTAGATCTTTACATTTTGAGACTCACTCTTGATGTTGATTGTTTTAGGAGCTCACTCTTTTGCATTGCTCAGTAATATTTGATTGTGTGAACATACCATTTTATAAGTATTCCATTGTCTAAGTCTGTTTTTCCTTCTCCCTGTCAATAAACATTAGAATGTTTCCAGTTTTAAATGTTTATGCATAAACTAATATAAATATTGCCACGTCTAAAGTTTTGTGGACATGTTTTTCTTTCTCTCGGGAAAATACCAGATGTGGAGTAAGCATTAAAGTTAACCTTATAAGACACCGCTAACCAAGTCACCAAAATGTTTGTCCTATTTTACATTCTCACCAGCAGCGATGAGAGGTCCAGTTGCTTCACATCCTCATCAACATTTGGTGTTGTCGATCTTTTTCTTTCTAGCCATCCTAATGGGTTGAAATGGTACTTCACAGTGGATTTAATTTGCATGTATTAATTGACTGATGAAGTGGCCACTTGTCTTTCTATACGTATTGTTCATTTACATATATCATCTTTTGTGGTTGCTTTAAAACATGTGCAGAAAACACTGGATATCCCTCCATCCAAAAGCGGAGCCTAGTTGCCCTCACCTTAAACATGGGCTGTACTTCGTGCGTTGATTTTAATGAATAGACTATGGGAAAAGTGGTGCTGTGGATGTCTAAATTAGAACGTAAAGATATCATGACTTCCTCCTTGCTCTGCTTTTTGGATTGCTCGCTCTAGGGGAAGACAGCTGCTATATCATGAGGACATTCAAGCCGTCTAGAAAGAAGCCCACATAGCAAGAGAATGAGGCCTCCTGCCAACGGCCCTATGAGTAAGTCATCTTGGAAGTGAGTCCTCCAGCTCTAGTCAGGCCTTCAGTTGACTGCAGCCCCAGCTTGTACCTCAAATGCAGCTTCATGAGTGACACTAAAACATAGCCACCCACCTAATCTGCCCCCAAATTCCTGGTCCTCAGAAAGCATGAGATAATAAATATTTGTTGCTTTAAACTAAGTTGTAGACTAACTCATTATGTAGCAATAAATAATGCACTCATTTTTAAATTCACTTGGCCTTTTATTATTGATTTTTAGGAGTTCTTTATATATTCTAGATACAAGTCTTTTATCACGTATATGTGTTCAGAATATTTTTTCTCTCAGTTTATGACTTGTCTAGTCATTTCTGAATGGTGTCTTTTATAGAGCAGAAAAAAACTGCACCATCCAATTTAACCTTTTCTTTCTCTGATGATTAATGCCTTATGTGTTTTTTTAAGTTTATTTATTTATTTTGAGAGAGAGAGAGAGAGAGAAAGAGAGAGAGAGAGAGCATGGTGGAGGGGCAAAGAGAAAAGGAGACAGAGAATCCCAAGCAAGCTTCGTGCTGTCAGCGCAGAGCCCGATGCAGGGCTCGAACTCACAAACTGTGAGATCATGACCTGGGCTGAAGTCGGACGCTTAACCGACTGAGTCACCCAGGCGCCCCATATCTCAAATTAATTTTTTATGTATGGAGTGAGATATGGGTCAAAGTTTATTTGTTTTCTTCCATATGGATATTCAGTTGCCCCAGCTGCATTGTTAAATCCTTTGGATGGACCGGCACATTAGTTGATCTTGATTTTTTTTTGTTTGTTTGTTTCAAATAATATACAGACAAAAAGGCTACAAGTGATACTAAAAATGTTAATGACGATTACTATTAAGTGGTAAAATTGTAAGTGGTTTTCTTGCCTTTAGATTTTTCTGTATTTCCATGATTTTTAGCAATGAACCTGTAATACTTTATAACAAAAAGGTATAAAACATTTAATTTTTCTTGTTTATTTTTCCTCCTTTTCTTGAACTATAAAATAAAATCTGTAAAATTGTGGCTTTTAAATGCACATAAATAGGGGCGCCTGGGTGGCGCAATCGGTTAAGCGTCCGACTTCAGCCAGGTCACGATCTCGCAGTCCGTGAGTTCGAGCCCCGCGTCGGGCTCTGGGCTGATGGCTCAGAGCCTGGAGCCTGTTTCCGATTCTGTGTCTCCCTCTCTCTCTGCCCCTCCCCCGTTCATGCTGTCTCTCTCTGTCCCAAAAATAAATAAACGTTGAAAAAAAAAATTAAATGCACATAAACAAATGTAACAAAAAATTTATGTTATGGCTCTATCAGTACAAATACAGTAGCATCTTAACTAATTTAAATGGCGGTCCATCTGAATAAGTGGACACATTGTAAAAAGTACTGTAAAAATTATTTTATATTTGAACTCCATTTTTATGACTTTGCTTTACATTGAATAATTCTGAAAGTCCATACAATTTGCCAAGTAGAAAGCTGTGGACAGGGCTTTCGAATATGAACACTGTGTCATTTCAGTTTTGGAATTATTCACATTCTAATTGTCTCTGTGCTGGCAAAGTGTTTTTCAAAGGCTCCGAAATCCCTGTCTCCTTGCCTAGGTTAAACAGTTATGTCACAATCTACACCATTCTTTGGAAACTCTTTCTTGTAAGTCCAAAAGTAAACATCAATTTCTATGTGTCTGAGTATCACAAATGCAGTCAAAATGAAAGCAGTTTTCCTGTAACATGGTATTATGCCCGAAGAGATAAATATATACTGGCAAAGAGGAAGAGAGGCTAAGTATCAACAGTGAAAATTTATAACTCATCAGTTTCGATCACAGAAATGTCACACAAAACTCTCTTCTTTCTGTTTTGAATTGCCTGTGGATTCCCTGAGGTTCGCCTGAGGTTTGCATTTTTGCCTTAAATGACCAAACACCCGTTCTCTCAGTGTGGCTTTCTCACTTTAGCAGCAATTCAAAGGAGCTTAGAAAATTCAACTTCACCAAAATACAGGCAAACCTTTGGAAAACTCTCAGCACACCTGGCCTACGTTTGAGCAGTATGCCAGCCTGGCTTTCAAGCGTCTCTGCGTTCATCCGTGGGACACGCATTAGCTGCACACTTTGAGGGGTGGGTTGTATCTCAACCCGGAGGTTGCAAGTGGGGGTACAGACAGGAGCCTGACAGCAGCTCTTCTAACAGATTACATCATCAAGCCATTTACTTTTACTGCTAAAGCCACAGTGTCAAGTGAACTAACACACACGTCCCGGTGACACCAAATAGAACGTCAGAAAACCGTGGGAGAGCAGCACTGTGAGAAACACACCTACCAGAGGGGACCTCGCAGCGTGGAACAAATAGTTAACACGGATAAACGCTGGTGGGAAAAAAGGATCCTGGAAAAGTGATCACAAAACTGCAAAATGACCGGTTAGGACTGAAAGATTTCATGTGGAAACTTTTCTGCAGCTGTGACCACTTGTCTGTATTAACAACAGACCTGTTTTGTTTTGTTTGGGGGTTTGACAAATTACAGTATCCTGTGCTGTTCTCTTGTCTTGTGGAAAACTGAGGGGAAATGTAACACTATGGATTCTTCGTCCTGTATTTTTTCATTTTCCCCAGTTCTCCTGAGCTCACACACAGTCGCAGAGGAGCTGAGAAAGTCTTCGCACTTCAACTGTAGAGTCAGAGGGAAAGGCTTGATCTTGGCGATTGTCAGTCAGGCACTAATGGAAATGAAATCTGTCCACTCTGGAAACCCTGGCTTTGGTGCTGGGTGATCCTGTGCGAACTGGAGGGCAAGTGGCTGGGCCGGAACCTGGAACGCCTTCCCACTGCCTTTGCCCAGTCTCCTGTCCTCACAGTTTCCATGACTGCCTCTCCCAACCCCACGTCTCTGCTTGCACTCATCCAATACCAATTAACAGTTTCATCAAAAGTAGTTGTGAAGTGCCTAATGCTGACAAAGGCAAGGTACCATACCGGGAAGTGAAATCATTTCCTCTCCTCCAGGACAAATGTGAAGTTGTAAGAGAACCAAAATGAGTTCAGAAAGGATTACTTTTCAAAGACCAGTAGATGCAATGCTTGTGTTTTAGTTTTCAAGCTTAGGGGGAAGGAGTTGATATGTTTTAGGCAAAAAGGAGAATATTCTTCGTGCTTGAACCAAGGCACCCAACATACACACACATACGCACACACACGCACTTAATGATTTTTTTTTTTTTTTAACAAAAACGAGTTTGTCTTTGGATGATAACTGATTGAGGAGAACTACAGTAACAGAGTGCATGTAGTTGCACTAGTGGTAGTGCATGTAGTTCTATGCATTGTTATTACATGGGATCTAGAAGGAAGATGAGGATTACCTGTCTCTTTCCAATTTCTACGTATAGATACCACCTTTGTTTTTCTCGCAGTCCCTTCGGTGGGTTGAATGGTGGCCCCCAGCAGGATGTGTCCAGGTCCCAGCCACCAGAACCTGTGATGGGACCTTATTTGGAAAAAGGGTCCTTGCAGATGAAATTAAGCTCAGGATCTCAAGATGAGGTCATCCTGGACTATCCAGATGGGCCCTAAAAACAGTAAGTGTTCTTATAAAAGACAGACTAGAAGAGGAGAAAATGGGACAGAGATTGAAGTGGTAACAGCAACAGGCCGAGGAATAGCTGGTCTGGAAAAGAAAAGGAAGGAATCTCTCCTTAGAGCCTTCAGAGAGTACACAGCCCCCCAACACCTTGACTTGAGGCTTCCGGCCTCCAGGACTCAGAGGGAATACATTTCAGTTCTTGTAAGCAGACTCGGGAGACTAATGCAGTCCCCAAAGGTCTTTAACAGCTGCTTCTCCCTCGATCACCGATTCATTCATTTGTTCAGAAAACAAGGTGACTGACGTGTCAGGCACTGAGCAATGCGCCAGGAACACCAGGCTGAAAAAATAATTTTTTTTGTTCTCAAGACTTTTATAATCCGGTATTACTGGCATCATCATCATCATGTGTGGGCACGAGAAGAAAGAACTCACTACTTCCTGGGATGGTCACAGTAAGGGTCCAGAGGAGAGACACATGAAAGTTGAGGTGTTTCGTAGTTTAGCAGGTTGGGAAAAATGGGAAGGGAAGAATTCTGGGAAGAGAAAGGAGCACAAAATCATGTAGCCTCAATGGGAATTGGTTGTTTTTAAGGAAAATTCCAAAGTAGGTGTGGTGAGAGAAAAGGTGAGACAAGTCAGATTACAGAGAGCCACGTCAGCCAAGCTGAAGAGTTTGGAAGGCATCGTGTGGCAAACGGGAAGCCACCAAGGGTTTTAAGCAGAGCGAGAATACCATCACTCCTGTATTTTATAAAGATCGCTCAGGTAGAGGTGGGGAGAATGGCTTGGAGACTCAACCAAGGCAGAAGGATCCAGTAGGAAAGTAGTGACATGATCTAGGTGGCAGATGATAAGGGGCTGAACTAAAGCACAGCTGTGGGGCTAAAGCACAGGGATGGAAAAAAAGAGAAATTTACGTAAGAGTCTGAAATTAGAACAGAGTTAGAAAAGTAGGAAGCAAAAAGAGAAAATTCTATTACTGTACCCAAGAGAGATGAGGGTTCAAGAGGGGAGCAACAACGGTCAGAAGCCACTGAGAAGCCAAGAAATGTGAAGACCAAAAGGAACCCATTGGGTTTGTCCATCAAGAGACCACTAGTGATTCTGTCAGAGCTCTTTGAAGGTAGATGTTGTCCACTAGCTGTGGCAATTGTTGGCAAGTCCATTAGCATCAGCAAAATGAGAGGGGTGGTTAATAGCTCGTTAGCTGTCAGAGTGTGCTCCCTGCTCTTTCCCCAGCATCATCGGAGAATTCAGAAATGCAAACGCTGGGGCCTCATTCCCATTGATTGAGGTACTTAGGGGTGGAGGCCAAAACTCCATGTTCTAACAAGCCCTCCATCCCTTCTGGCACTGGCTAAAGTTAGAGAACCTACACACCTACACACACCACACAGGGCCTCACTACTGAAAATGTAATGTTGTGGACTCACAACATCAATATTATTTGCGAACTTCTTACCCGGGCAGAATTTTGAACCCCACGCCTGGCCCACTGAATCAAAATTTGCATCTTTAACAAGATCCTAGGGGTTCAGATGCACTGCTGAAGGATTTCAATCTCAACAACTTCCTTGGCCAATGTCTCAGATTATGTATTACATAAATCCAGTGAATGGCTAATTCAAAGAACAGGAGAGAATGCAATATATAACACACCCAAATTTCCTCGTCTCAAATGGAATAATAAATAAGAGATAGAAAAGAGCCTAAATGTCCATCAACTGATGAATGGTTAAAGAAATTGTGGTTTATATACACAATGGAATACTACTTGGCAATGAGAAAGAATGAAATCTGGCCTTTTGTGGCAACGTGGATGGAACTGGAGAGTGTGATGCTAAGTGAAATAAGTCATACAGAGAAAGACAGATACCGTATGTTTTCACTCTTATGTGGATCCTGAGAAACTTAACAGAAGACCATGGGGGGCGGGGAAAGGAAAAAAAAAGTTAGAGAGGGAGAGAGCCAAACCATAAGAGGCTCTTAAAAACTGAGAAGAAACTGAGGGCTGATGGGGGGTGGGGGAGAAGGGAAAGTTGGTGACAGGCATTGAGGAGGACACCTGTTGGGAGGAGCACTGGGTGTTGCATGGAAACCAATTTGACAATAAATTTCATGTTAAAAAAAATGGGCTATAGCTTACATGAGCCCGGGAATATTCCAGGAATAAACAAGATAATGTAGGTGCTTTCTAGTTCTTTGGCATTCAATGCCAGGTTATAGAATATATGTTTTGCTTCAAAGAGCTAAAAAACTCACTGAAGTTCATTTTATTATTCGGGGACACTAGGACTGTGTTCAAAAAAGTCTCCTGCTATCCTCGATGGAGACAGGTAAATCTTCACATGACTTAGGAGGGAACTGCTTAGGGTAGCAAACCAAGACCATTATAATCTGTGCAATTCACTATGTATAAAAACATAGCTCAATTTAAAAAAAGCAGAGAACTACTATTTTTATTTTGTGTGACTATAGTATGACCCAGAGGTTCTCAGACCGGCAGTCTCAGTGTCCCCCTCTGGACTTGTTAGAATTTGCATTAGGCTCCACTCTGACCTATTGGATCAGGATCCCTGCAGACGGGACTCAGGAAATTGTTCTAACAAGTCCTCCGGTCGATTCTGATGTACATTACAGCCTGCGAAGTACTGGTCTGGCATCAGAAACACTTCAATAGAAAACCCTTCTGCCTGGAGCGTCTCCTGTTTGGCTCTTAAACTCTTCTCCATTTAAGTGGTTTCATTTATCTTTCATGTCTTTTCAAGTCTCCTTCTTTCCTCCTTCCTCTTTTTTCTTCCTCTATCTACCTATGTCTTTCCGTTCTACTTTTTCACTTCCTATTTCTTTCCTAGCTCACTTTAGCTTCAAACTGCCCAATTCTCGAAGATGCATACAAATCTAGCACTTCTGCTCAAAAGTTTGCCAGCCTAAGCAAGTCTATCAGATACCCATGCTCAGCATTATGAAAGAAAAGAAACAGTACATCAGCCGCTTTGTCCTTGAAACAATGCAGCTTGCAGAAATGACAGTATAGAACCCGCCATTGTACAGTTCTTTGGTATTAATGCGACTTTAATTAGCAAGAGCACTCATGATAGTCATGTGCTAATTGTCCACAAAACATCTGATGGCACGCAAGAGTACAAGATTTTCAGTCTACAGGCAATTTATCTGAACAATGGGCCCTGTTTCAGGATTAAGTATTCACGCCTTCACCGCAGGAGGTAGCTAATAAGCACAGCAGGAATAAATATTAATAATATTAATATTCGTAAAAAGTGTTCTTTTGTTCAACTAAAAATAGTTTGTCTTTATTATACAGCCTACTGTTAATAATAGAATTGCTCCTAATTACTTGGAAGTAAATACGGTCCAGGCCTTCTCCTAGGAGCTTTACAGTTATTAATGTATTGAAATCTCCCACAACCTTATGAGTTCGGTACAATTACCATCTCCATTTCACAGATAAAGAAATGGAGGCATGGAGACGTTAAATAACTCAACTAGGTTCCCACTGCTGGTGAGTACTAGAGACGGGATTTATGTAGAGGGTACTGTATGGACCCTTTGGGGTCCCAGGTCAGAACCGCTGTGTTATATACTGTTTCTCAGGTGAAAATGAGTTGAACTACACAAGACACATTTGGCTTTCACACTGCCTCCTATTTCACATTAAGAGGCCAGATTTCTTAAATAGTTTCATGTCCTAACACTTTCCGTTGGAGAGCCTATGGTGTAGTAAGACAAACCCTAGACTGGGAGCCAGAAACCCTCAATTTTGATCTTCGTGTTATAGGCAACTTGCGGGATGATTATGGGAAAGTCACGGGTTTAAGCTCAACAGGTAACAATTTCCTCTCCTGTGAAAAGAGGATTACATTTTATTAGATCATATTCACGGTTCTCTCCAGATCCAATATTCTAGGAATTCTAAGAATAAAATGTAGTCCCAGGGAATAATTAAATGTAGGAATATAATGGTACACAGAAGCATAGTCAGTCAATTTGCTAGGTATTCCTTTAGCTATCATATAAACAATAACATGAAATAACTCTTGATTATTAAGGCAGAATGGAAGTATTTGCTATCACACACGTGAACAACATGCATAGAAATACATTAAAGACGAAGGTACATTTGCTCAATATAGTAAAGGCCAGAGCTGACGAACTACACTAGTTTCCCATTGTTGCTGCAACAAATTATCACAAAAACAGTGGCTTGAAACGAAACAGATTGATTATCTCATAGCTCTGGAGGTTAGAAAACAAAAATGTGTTTCATGGGGCTAACATCAAAGTTTCAAAGGGGTGCATTCCTTCTGGAGGTTCTAGGGGATAATCCATTTCTTTGACTTTTCCAGCTCTTAGAGGCTGCCCACATTCCTTGGCTGATGGGTCCCTTCATTCATTTTCAAAGCCAACAGTAGCAGGTTCATTTCTCCCATCACATCACTCTGACCTCTTTCCTCTCCTCTTCCACATATAAGGACCCTTGTGATTAGATTGACCCCCACCTAGATAATCCAGGCTACCCTCTCCTTCTGGAGATCCCTAATTTACTCACATCTATGTAAGCAACATATTAACAGGATTTGGGGATTAGGACATGGGCATGCGAGGGGGGAGTCATTTTGTGCCTACCATACAGGATATTTTTGGGTTCTCCAGGAAGGCTTATATTTCATATATTTAAGAACAAAACAGTGTTCACAGTGAAGAGGAAAATACTCAATTCTGGAATATTGTCATTTTAATGAGGTTGTCACATTTAGAAAAGGAAGTGCAAATGTCTTACTGAATATTTTCTAGAGTTGATATTGCTTTGAGCACAAAAGACTATCAGAGCCCAAAAAGACTACGGGGGTCATCCAGAGAAGTCAACCGTCCTTATTTAATATATGCAGAAACTAAGGCCCAGTGGGGCCAGTGAGTTGCCAGTGATGATAGAAATGAGCCTCCGGTCTCCCGGCTTCGTTCTCAGGTGTAGGCCTCTTCTGTCACATCTTGAGGCTGTCTCTCATTTTTTTCACACTACCAGTAACTATTTAGCTAAATGTCCTTTGGCGTATCATGCAACGCAGACACTCTTTCACAGCTACTACTAATGATTAGAATAGCCCTCTGACTCTTCCTTTTTCTTTAGGGAAGTATGTGGAGAAGCACAGTACTGCAGGAAAAAAAAAAAAAAAAGCCATGGTCTTTTGATTGCCATGTGACGATAAAGAGTAGGAGGAAAACTATGCTGTGGTAAGGAAAGCAGCTAAACCACAGATGAGGGGCTCATGGAAAAAACATTTTGTAAATACCTTTTCTCCCCCTCGAAATGCGTCCGATGCGATGCCTTACTTATCATGGGGAGACTGAATTCCATATGGGCCGTGTATGAAGCAAAAACTATATTAAACACAAAAAAATGTCAGGATCACAACAAACTTAGCCGACTCCTTAAAGTATACCATCATTTTTCTTGGCCAAGTGCTTGTTTTGAAAAGGAAAATCGTAACTTCTGCATGGCATAGAGCAGAGAGAGGGCAGTGCCCGCCCTAAACACAGGCAGCACGAATGGCATGGTCAACCTTCCCACCCTTTTCTTAAAAAGTAGAAAATTTTAGCTTCTCCTTGGAGAAGGGCAGCAAAGCCCTTCTGAAATACTGCTGTTAGAAACCCTACCATTAGGAAACTACACCGACAGATTAAAGGTTAAAGAGTGTATGATGACTTCAGTAGATGCCAAGAAAACACTGCTGAAATACAAAATCCATCCCAGTTTTTTTTTTTTTTCTTTTCGTCGTAACAAGCTAGTAATAGAAATTTTCTGAATAAATTTGTTACGGAGGACTTACTAGAGTTCTATCTAGTGCAGAAGTCGTAATGGTGAAACCCCTGTTCCCAGATTCTAATTAGCTTTCTAATGCTTCACTCATAATATGAATAAATAGTCAAGGATCCTTAGACATTTGGTTAAAACCTCTAACAAGAGAGGCGCCTGCATGGCTCAGGCGGTTAAGCAGCGGACTCTTGGGTTTCGGCTCAGGCCATGATCTTACAGTTCATGATTTTGAGCCCCAGGTCAGGCTTTGAGCTCTGACAGTGCAGAGTCTCTGTAGGATTCTCTCTTCCTCTTTCTCTGCCCCTCCCCCACTCTCACTCTTAAAATAAATAAACATTAAAAAATAAAAAAAAAACTCTAACAAGCTCATAGGTGGAAAAAACAGCACAGCCTAGGGGGAAAATGAAGGAAGCAGAAAAGCAAATAAAAGATTTTTTTAAAAAAACAAAAACTACAGGGGCTCTTAGGTGGCTAAGTTGGTTAAGTGTCTGACTTTGGGTCAGGTCATGATCTCCCAGTTCATGAGTTTGAGCCTTACATCGGGCTGTCTTCTGTCAGCACAGAGCCCCCTTTGGATCCTCTGTCCCCCTCTGTATGCTCCTCCCCTGCTCACTCTCTCTCCTCTCAAAAATAAACATTAAAAAAAAAAAACAAAAAACTGTAGACAGGAAGGAAGGGTGGGAAGAGGGAGGGAGATAGAAAAGAAAGGAAGAAAGAAAGAAAAATACATTCAGAAAAGAGCTCTGGAAATTTAAAAATAACATGGAAAAACAAAACAAAGCAAAAACAAGAGAAAGGTTGGAAGATAAAGTTGAGAACATCTCCAGGAAAGTAGAATGAAAAGATAAAGGCCCTGAAAATAGTGGAGAAAAGATAAGATAATTAGAGGATCAATGCAGGAGATCAATATCTGAATAACAGAAATTCTGAAAAGAAAGCTCAGCTAAATTGGCAGACAGGACATTATTAAAGAAATAATATAAGACATTTCCAGAACTAATAAGCATAGATTCTGGACTCAATTTCAAGGCCCAAAGGCACACCGAGGCACATCACTGTGAAACTGCAGAGCACTTGGAACACAGAGAAGATTCTGTAAGTTTCCAGAAGGTTACATAAAAATAGCATTGAATTTTGGGGCACCTACGTGGTTCAGTTGATTAAGCGTCTGACTTCAGCTCAGGTCACGATCTCACGGTTTGTGAGTTCAAGGCCTGCATCAGGCTCTGTGCTGACAGCTCAGAACCTAGAGCCTGCTTCAGTTCTATGTCTCCCCTCTCTCTCTGTTCTCCCCCACACACCCCTGCTCAAGCTCTGTCTCTCAAAAATAAATAAACGTTAAAAAAATTAAAAATAAAAATAACTAAAAAATAGCATCAAATTTCAAATAATAGCACTTTTAGTGAAAAATTAAAGAATTAACGTCTTCTAATTTTTGAGGGGAAAAAACTTTTGTTTTCAAGCTTATTTATTTATTTTGAGAGGAAGAAGCAGCAGAGACAGGGCAGAGAAAGAGGGGGACAGAGGATCAGAAGCAGGCTCTGTGCTGACAGAGAAAGCCTGATGTGGGGCTCAAACTCACAAACCTTGAGATCACGACCTGAGACAAAGTTGGACGCTTAACCAACTGAGCCACCCAGGTGCACTGGGAAAAATATTCTTCTTTCTTTTCTTTTTCTTTCTTTCTTTCATTTTTTTTTTTTTTGATGTTTATTTTTGAGAGAGGGAGAGTGAGAGAGCGCATGCATGTGAGAGAGAGAGAGAGAGAGAGAGACAGTGCAAGCAGGGGAGGGGCAGTGAGAGAGGGAGAGATCATGACTTGAGCCTAAGTCAGATGCTTAATGAACTGAGTCACCCAGGCACCCGCCACCCCCCCGCTCCAGGAGTATAGTATAGTTTGTATCTTAGCGGTGAACAAAATTTTTAACCATGTCAATATTAACAAAAAACGCGTAATATAACAAATAGGAGTAAGTGGGACTAAAGAAGTCTGTGTTGGGATAATATAAGAGAGTTCAAACCTTATCTTTTAAAACACAAAATAAATAGGAAATAAAATAAATGGGAAAATAGAAGTGCAAGAACAATATTAAAAATATAAAGTAAACATTATTAGAAATAACTTAAAAATTGGAAAATATTTACCACAGTGGAGTGATTTTTTATCTGTGTTATTTCTGGATTAATTTCAATTGATTGGTATTTCCCACCCACCCCCATCTTGAGCTGCATTTTCTTGCTCATTTGAATGCTCGTTAATTTTTTACTGGATGTCAGATGTTATGAATTTTATTTTGTGGGGTCCTGGATGTTTTTGTATTCTTATGGATATCCTTGATCTTGCTCTGGGACATGGTTAAGGTACTTGGAAACAGTCTGACTCCTTTTAAGTTCTCTTTTAGAGGTGGGACTGAACGTCTAGACTAATCATCCAACCAAGTACCCCTTGTGAGGATTCTATTTGATATTGATACCTTGTGTCAATATCAAGGAGGTCTTTCCACTCTGGGTGGTAGGGATACAAACCATTTTCATCCTGTGTGAAGTTTGGGGACTGTCTGTTTGATCTTTTTGTGAAGGCCTTTTCCTGACTTTAAACAGTTTCTTTGCACACCTGTGCTGATCCTTAGCCAGCAGCAGATTCTCAAATCCTCTGCAGAATGCTAGAGTTCTTTTCAGCTCTCTCTCTCTCTCTTTTTTTTTTTTAGAAAGAGAACGAGCGCACACACAAGCCGGTGATTGGCAGAGGGAGAGGGGAAAGGGACTCTTTTTTTTTTTTTTCAATATATGAAGTTTATTGTCAAATTGGTTTCCATACAACACCCAGTGCTCATCCCAAAAGGTGCCCTCCTCAATACCCATCACCCACCCTTCCCTCCCTCCCACCCCCCATCAACCCTCAGTTTGTTCTCGGTTTTTAAGAGTCTCTTATGCTTCGGCTCCCTCCCTCTCTAACCTCTTCTTTTTTTCTTCCCCTCCCTCGTGGGTTTCTGTTAAGTTTCTCAGGATCCACATAAGAGCGAAAACATATGGTATCTGTCTTTCTAAGTATGGCTTATTTCACTTAGCATCACACTCTCCAGTTCCATCCACGTTGCTACAAAGGGCCATATTTCGTTCTTTCTCATTGCCAAGTAGTATTTCATTGTGTATATAAACCACAATTTCTTTATCCATACATCAGTTGATGGACATTTAGGCTCTTTCTGTAATTTGGCTATTGTTGAGAGTGCTGCTATAAACATTGGGGTACAAGTGCCCCTATGCATCAGTACTCCTGTATCCCTTAGGTAAATTCCTAGCAGTGCTATTCTGAGTCATACGGTAGGGGGAGAGAGACTCTTCAGAGGGCTCTATGCTGAGCATGCAGGGCTCAGTCCCCCAACCCTGGGATCATGACCTGAGCGGAAATCAAGAGTCCAACCCTTAACTGACCGAGCCCCCCAGGCGCCCCTCAGCTCTTTAATCTGCGTTGCTCTGCCTTAAGAATTCAGCAGCCCTGGTACCTTTGAATCTTGAGCTCAGTATCCTGGATTCAAGGAGCCGCCAGGCTGTTCAGGTTCTCCCCCACTGTACTTCAGCCTGGAATTCTCCCCAGGTAGCAAACAGGCATTTATAGGGCTCTCCTCATTTATTTTCCTTCCTCTAGGGCCACAGTTCTGCACTGCCTGTTGTCTAAAGTCTGAAAATCACTGTCTTATATACAAAATCAGTAGGCAAAATCAACTGAATTTCTAAGCTTCAGAAGCAAAATGTTAAAAATCTAGTTTTTAAAAAACATACCATTACAACATGGATCAATCATACAAACATAATGTTGAATAAAAGAAACACGACAGAGAATGCATAAAGATTCCGTTCATAACAAGTCCAAAAACAGACAAAAGTAAACTACATTATTTAAGATGGTATATCTAGGTGTTAAAACTAAAAAAAGAAAAATAAAGTAAATTTGTGATTATTTAAAAAGTCAGGACAGTAGTTACTTCTGGAAGGGACTGGGGGTTGCAACTTGGAATATTTGCTACAAGGCTAGAAATACCCTATTGGTTGACCTGAGTACTGTTAACATGGTTGTTCACTTTAAAATCATTTGTTGGGGCGCCTGGGTGGCGCAGTCGGTTAAGCGTCCGACTTCAGCCAGGAAACGATCTCGCGGTTCGTGAGTTCGAGCCCCGCTTCGGGCTCTGGGCTGATGGCTCAGAGCCTGGAGCCTGTTTCCAATTCTGTGTCTCCCTCTCTCTCTGCCCCTCCCCCGTTCATGCTCTGTCTCTCTCTGTCCCAAAAATAAATAAACGTTGAAAAAAAAAAATTAAAATCATTTGTTAAACTGGGCCACCTAGGTCGCTCAGTAGGTTAAGCATCCAACCCTTGGTTTTGGTTCAGGTCATGATCTCAAGGTTTGTGAGTTCGAGCCCCAAGTTTGGCTCTGTGCTGACAGTGCAGAGCCTGCTTGGGATTCTCTCTTTCCTTCTCTCTCTGGCCCTCTCCCGCTTGTTTTCTCTCTCTCTCTCTCAAAATAAATAAATCAACTTAAAAAAATTATTAAAATTATTTGTTAAACTCCAAATACATGTGTATTTTCTATATATATTAAATTTCATGATTAAGAAAGTAAAGAATATATTATTTGTAATAGTAAGAAAAATATAAGATCCATATGTTATCTAACAAATAAAGTATAATACCTTCATGGAGAGAATTATATAAGACATTAAAGAAAATCCTAAAAAAAAAAAAAAAAACCTTCAACGAAACACCACATAATCTATAGGGAAATTTAATATTCTAGAGATGACAATTCTCATTAAATTAGCTTGTAGATACAAAGCAAACCCAAACAAAATCCTAACAAGGATTTTTGTGGAATTGACAAATTTATTCTAAATTCATATGGAGCTGCAAATGGCCACAAATTGTCAAGATACTCTTGAAAGAAGTAAAATGTTGGAAACTTTGGAAATATGGTAATCAGGGTGGTGTGGTCCCAATACAAGAACAGATAAATAGATTGATGGAACAAAACACAGAGTCTAGAAACAAACCCATGAGTATATAGAAAGTTAATCTGTGACAGAGCTGGGATAGGAGTAGCTCAAAGAAGAAAAAAAGGGGGCTACTCCAAATATAATGCAGGGATGATTCAACTATATGTGGAATAAAACAGAATTGAATTTCTTCTTCAAACGAGTCTCAAAAATCAGTTGCAAGTTGATTAAATACTTATAACCTAAAAGTTTTTAAAATTTTGAAAGATAAAACTATAAAACTTTCAGGTGTACTCAACATGGAAATACATCTTTATTACTTTGAGTTAGGGAGGACATAACAGTGTATAAACTATAAAGGAAAAGACTGATATATTTGTCTACATTTTAGAAATATTACCTATCAAAAGGTGCACAGAGGATACAAATATGTTAATAGAAGAGAATAGCACTGGAGGCACATGCATACAATCATCCGATTTATAACAAAGATGTCACCGCAATGCCACGAAAAATGTTTCAACAATTTGTTGAAATTGTCGGGCCAACTGGGTATCCATATGGGAAGAAAAATAGGAAGCCTGACTTCCTCACACTATAGGACCAAAAAAGTTTCAAAATTGGGCATCGGGCTGGCTCATTCGGTAGAGCATGAGACTCTTGATCTCGGGATTGTGAGTTCAAGCCCCACAACGGGCATATGGTGTCTACTACTTAAAATTTTTTTTCAAAACGTACTATAGACCAAAACATGAAAGCTGAAACAGCCAGACTTCTAGATTGAGAACATATAACCTTGGCATAGGCAAAGATTTCTTAAAGATGAATGTTTAACGTAATGTTAAGCATTATTATAAAAGTCATAAATTGGATATCATTAAAATTAAGCACATCTGTTTATCCAAACACAATACAAAGAGACTGAAAAGGCAAGTCATAAACTGAAAGAAGATAGTTGTGTTACATGTGTCTAACCACGGACTCGAATCCATAGTTTACAAAGAAATACAGATCAAAATCAGAAAAACTGACAATCCAAAAAAAAAAAAAAGGAAAGAGCAAAAGAAAAATAAAAGAAATTTACGAATGACAATTTAGCCCATGAAAAGTTGTTCAACATCATTAGTCGTCAGGCGAATGCACATTAAAGAGAAAATGAGACAGTTTGGCAAACATGCAATACATCAATGCCCAGAAATTCCACTCCTGGGTATAAACCCAAGGAAACTGAGGACTGTTGTTCATCAAAAGACAAGTACAGGAATGTTTACAGCAAGAATATTTAATCGCTTGACACCTGAACCCACGTGCACATCAACTGTAGAATGAAAAGTTGCAAAATGGCTGCACTGTGGAATACTACACAGCAATAAAAAAGAAGAGCATTTTTACACACATCTCTCAAATACAATGTTGGGTCAAAGAACCCAGGTAAAAATAGTAGATGTTATTCCATTCTTTAAGAGTTAACACCAAATAAAATTAAACCAGTGAGTACTTTGAGTTTGTGCAGTTCAGGAGATTCAAATAGAAGGGAGGCATAAGGGATTCTGTTGCAGTCCTGGACATAGCTTATACCTGATGTAGGTCATGGCTACCTGGGTATACACAGAGACAGTAGCTCTGTACACGTAAGACCATTCACTTTGCAGAATACAAGTGAAACCTCCATGATAAAATACACATACATTGTAAGTTTACCTGAGAAAATATATTTGCAAAGCATAATTTGCAAAGGAGTAGCATCCAAATATATGAAAATTTTCTGTATATTTGAAGAAAATTAACAATCCAATAGAAAAAAAGAGGCATAAGTGAAAATAAAACAGAAACGTATGAAAACAATATTAGAAGATGTCCAAAGATGTCCAATCCTGTCAGTTATCACGGAAATGCAAACCAAAATTGCAAGATACCGTTGCCAAACACCGGAAAGGCAAAATTTTCAAGTTTGCTGATATCGGGGGGTGGGAGGCCGGGCAAAATGAATGAAGGGGAGTGAAAGGTCTAGGCTGCCAGTTATGGAATGAGTAAGCAACAGGGAATCGAAGGCACAGCGCGAAGAATACAGTCAACGATGGTGTAGTAACAATGTAACAGCAAAGAGGGTAACTACACTGTGGAGAACATACCAGAATGTACAAACGTGTTAGCTCACTGAGCTGCACACCTGAAACGAATGCAACATTGTGTGTCAACTATACTGCAATAAAAAAAGAAAAATGAAGTTCATCAGTATCAAGTGTTGGCGAGGACGGTAGAACGATCAGAACATAAATTCTGATTGTTGGTGGCACTGATGATCCCCATCTACATCAGGTTGCAAAAACAGACAAAACTAAGCTATATAGTGACTGGAATAAATACGCAGATGTATGTGTTATTTTTCACAAACGTTTTCATTGAGCTTCTATATCATATTTATATGAAGAAAAAATTGATAATATTTGGTTTAGCTTCAGAGCCTAAGTGATCCTTTAAATATCTTGAAAAAAAAAAAAACACTTTAGTCTCTTAAGTAATTTCTACACTCAACAGGGGCACAAGCCCACAGCCCTGAGATCAAGAGTTATACGCTCTACCAACTGAGCCAGCCAGATCAGGTGCCCCTTAAATATTTTCTAATTCTAGTAAATCAAAGGGTTCATTAAAAGTCTTTCTACCTAGCTCTAATATTCTAGTTAGCTGTGCTTTCATAAATTGGAAGACTGAAAAGTTTTATATAGAAGCTGGACTAATAGGCACTCTTTTTCTTTTTGTAATATGGTACCTGGAAAAACATCATTTTGCACCCCTGCCTTTTTTCAAAGTATGTGAACAAAATGTTCAAGGACATTGAAACAATTTACTTTACAAGTTCTACCAGACAGGGAGCTAGAAGGCAGAGAGAAAGAAAAAGATAAGATTTGATTCCCAAGGACCTTCTAATGTATGAAAGGTCTGTTGGAAAATTAGTATCTTTACAAAGTAAATACTTTAGTAATCATTCCATTCTGTTGGTGTTGCATAAGCCTAAAACAGATTTAAAGTGAGGAAGAAATGGAACTAACCAGCTGAAGCTGTACTGTGCTTTCAGAGTGTCATTCTCTTTAGACATTGCACATTTATTTATTTATTTTATGTTTATTTATTTTTGAGACAGAGAGAGACAGAGCGTGAACGGGGGGAGGGGCACAGAGAGAGGGAGACACAGAAGCTGAAGCAGGCTCCAGCCTCTGAGCTGTCGGCACAGAGCCCGACGCGGGGCTTGAACTCACAATCCATGAGAACATGATCTGAACTGAAGTCAGACGCTTAACGGACTGAGCCACTCAGGCGTCCCTGGACATTGCACGTTTAGAAGACAAACTCCAAGTAAATAAAAACTCTGTGTCACAAAAATGTACTTTTCTATTAGTAGTTATAGAGACATTACCAAAAACTCCTTCCACAGAACCTTTGGAATAATGAAATATCTCTGACTTGTCCATGATATTCACCATTGGACCAAGAAAACATGCCACAGTTATTCAAAGCTATTACAAGGACACTTTGGTGCATATATTGTAATTTTCTTTTGGTTAAAGGTATGATATGGTATGTAGGGACCTTATAGAAATTGTCCATTTCTTCAGGATTATCTTTGTCATTTCATGAAATATTATTATTTGTCCTTGGCATAATTAAATTACCCCAATAACCCTTAATTAGATATGTGAGTATTACTACCTTTTCTCCTCATTCTATCCCCTTATCCTCTAGACTCAAAGCTCAGCCCAACTTGCAAACTGGATATGTGTATTAATTTCACTCATAGGTCTTATCTGAAATTCATCTTTTAAACATTTACTAGCTATGCCGTTTCAGTGAATCAGGAGAAACAAAAATCTTGTGTTAAAGCAAAACAAAACAAAAAAAGCTCCTTCAGCATAACTCTTTATCTGTAATACCTCACAAACCTGAAACTGAAACTCATGTTGCTTTTTAAAATTGCTTTTCCCTTTCTTTTTCATTTCTGTGGCAATGAGGAGAAGAAAGTGGTGGTTAGTAAATATTTGTGAAAGCAAAGTGAGCTTACTGACAACCTGACTTCCTGGTTCAAGGCCAGTCCAGCCACGGGGCTGTCCCAGCCACCCACAAGGCCAGGTAGAGTTGCACAACCCCTGCAGCAGTTACCTGAAGCTCTCAACAGCAGGGCCCAAACTGCTCCCTTGATCCAACACCTTCTCTATTACTCTTGCCCCATTTACAATGGAAGGCTTCTTGGTTAAATCATTGTCATTTCTCCAGTCAATTGTTGTGCCCTGTTGTTCAGCCATTTTGACATTATAGTGACCTTTAAAACTGAAAGTCCGTTGTAAACAAAAATGGAATTGGGGAGAAGCAGCAGTGTCTTTACTTTCCCTTACAGCTGTAAGAGAAAGAGAGAGCTACTTGTGAGACCCTCCCACCACATACAGTTGAATGGTACATTTGCTAAATAGAAAGCAAAAGGCTTTAATCTCCTTGAAAACATCTACCGAAGTGTATGCTCACCACCTGTATGCTCTATTGCTAAAGCCTTAATTTCAGTGTTTGTTCTGAAATAATTGGGGAATTTCAGCTATAAATCCATGTCAAATAAAATATAATAAAATCAAACTAAAAGGAAAATCAAAGTAAAAGCAAAGTTATTAAGCGTATTTTCTGGAATGCTAATATGTCCTAGTATAATTTAGACGTCCCCCCTCTTGGAAATTTTAAATTGTAACATTTCCAAATAGACACCATAGGGGTAAGAAAGTGGGACTGCACGAGTAGATGTGTCGAAAGAAGAAAAAAACCAAAAAATCGATGGACTCTGTAACCCACTTTTAGTGTTTGTTATAGAGTAGACATCTAGTTCACACTACAAGTGTGAGTAAACAAAATGATGGAGTTTATAAAATAGTAAGAACACTATGATTCGATTTCATTATTTTTAAATCTACACATTTAAAACAAATCTATACATACATTTGAGGAAAATATAGATATTTTCAGTTATGAGGTTGTGTATGTTTTGTCTTTTTTTACTTTTCAAAAAAATATATATATATACATAAGAAGTATATAGTTTTATAACATGTATACTTAACAGATATACTATATATTCTATGTATGCATATTTTACATGTGCACATATATTATGTATTTTATATGTAACTTTTCTTTTTATATATACTATTATTCCTAACGCTAAAAATGATTTCTAATTTAAAAATAAATTACGCTATTTCATCGTGACTCAAGTGGTTGCTAAATTAAACTTTGAAAAGTTTGACAATTTATTTCATTCATTCATTTATTCAAACATTTATAGCAAATTTTGAGCATTCACCATATGTCAGGCCCTCTTATAGGGACCAAGGACACAGCATAAGACATAGGATATATGGCAGTGCCCTGTTCTCTTCTCAGGCAAACAAGACTCAAGTCCCAAACCCACAGAAGTCAGCTGTCTCCCAACACTGTCTAGATGATTTCAACAAATATTTATTGAGCAACTTCTACGTGCAGAATCTTGTGTTCAGTCTTCAGAGGATGAAAAGAAAAGAGACTGGGGTGAGACATACCTTCAGACAGTGAAGACCAGTGAAACGTTGAATGTGTGTAAGTAGTGTTCACCCTGTGAAGACCCATTCTAAGCTCTATGTGAACTGACTCATTCAGTCTTTACAACAGCCTTATCAAGTAAGGTCATATTATCATCTCCATATTAAACATGAAGATATTGAGGCTCAGGTAGTTTAAGTGTCTTGTACAACAGGAATCAGATGGCAAATGGCAGAGCTAGAATTTGAACCCAGGACATCTGGCTCCTAGCACCCAAGCTCTAAGCCACTGCTCCATATAGACGTAGATTTGGCAAATAAAAGGAAGGAGTGCATTCCAGAACAGGGGAAAAGACGTTGAGCACCGTTGGGAGTAGACCCGTGGGAGGGATATGACTGACAATGGCCAAGGCTTTATAGAAAAAGTATATGTAGCCTACAACGAGGAAACTTAAGTAATGGGAGTCTGGGAGCTTTGCCCTAAAAGTTACATGTGGATACATTAAAGGTAAAGCTAAACATGAGAAAAATCTGATAAAACAATTTGAAGCCAAGTGGGTTGCAAACAGAAAGTTTGGGTTTACCAAAAAGTAAGTGGGTTTACCAGAAAGTAAAGAAATTTTTGTTCTGAAATATTTTGTAGTGATCAAAGTTGAGAAACGTGACGTAGGGAGACCCAGTAAAGTTATAGGCATGGGATAACTAAGAACGGGAGGGTCCGTCATGGGCACAAGAATGCCAGGTTCTGGGACTGGCCAGGCGAGAACATGGGGCAGCGTTTTGAGCAGGGCGGCCAACAGTAGGACCTAAGGGAAGAGAATTTTCTATAGAAAATGACTTGAGTTTTGTGACCAATCTATCAGGCAGTTATTGTTGCAGCAGACCCACCACAAGTCTGACAGAGGTGGGACCAGAGTGATGGACAGATACCTGGTTGGTGCTGTGGTCATCAGACCAAGATGAAGACATTATCTGATGGAGAAAGAACAAAATGCCGTGTGGATTCCACAGTGGACAAGGAAGGGAGACATCTCCAAAAGCGGAGACAGAAATCAAGAAGGGAAAAATAAATGAAAACGAGGAAAAAAAAAAAAAGTCAATGCAAGACAGCCCAGATCAGAAAAAAGATTTTAAAGAGTTAAAAAAAAAAAAATCAATGTTTAATATTTTCACACATCTTCCGTAATATTTGAAATACGTGCTTTCAGAACTTTACCGTGATCTTAAACTACATAAGTTGCCCATGTTAAAAATGAGAAAAAGTTGAATTCTGAAGGGCACTGACTTTTTTTTTTTTTTTTTTAGAAAACAACTATGATTGCAGTTATATTAATCACACACAAAGAAGCATAACAGTAACTTAACTTTCTTGGAGATTTCTGAAGTCAGATATACAAATCACATATTCATATTGCTGCTTTTTAGAATCAATGCTGATCTATTCCTGTAGCTGAGCCCTGCAGTTCAAAGGTATTTAACATTAAGATCTGAGCTCACTGCTGCTCTGTACAGATATGGCGTCACAGAATTGTCCCAATGCTTAAAAGGCTCAGGTTCTCATTTGCTGAGCAGATCATGCTCCCTGCACAAATGGCTTCTGCAGAACTGACTGTCACTGGGGAGGAAACAACTATTGAAAAGCATCCCCTGTCCTGCTTGGGAACACAAAGAGCCATCACATTCGAGATAAAATAAAGGAGAATCCTTTTGCAATGCAGAGAGTCAGAGTCCCGCATCAGAAAACTGGTTACTTCTTATGAACCATTTTTACTTCTTTAAAGCCTTACCCAGTAGTAGAAGGCAACAGGGAAGAAATTCTTTCAAACACACCAACTTCTGTTATATGTCATAGACAAAGGATCTGTAGTCTTTTTCAACCTTTAGGGTTCCCACCAACACACACAAAAGGTATCAAATTTTTAGTTGTGCCAAAGACTGATCTTTTTCTCCAGCTGTTTACTTACCGCTCATCCACGAACCAATTAGTAAGTGTTTCTAGAAGAAGAGTAACATGTGGTGACCCACCCCTGGCACGGAGATTCGTTTCCTAAGACGCCCGTGGCCAAGCGGACATGAACTGCCCCTTGAACATCTCCCAGCCAGACTCCATGACCCATTCACTCCTGACAGACCATATTCTTCATAGCCTCTATTCTAGAGCACATGGGATGTCTGCTAAATTGTTATTTGTTCCAAAGCATGCTTTTGCTGTGACAGATGCCCCCAACTCCTTCTCCCCGCTGAGCTCACGGAATCACAGCTGTGTTGTACCACAAGTACAGTGTTGTCAAATCTTTGCTTTGTTTAATTATTCAAGTTGGTTCTACCACAGAATTAAGCTGCCTGGGGGACATTATGGGATTTCAGCGTGAGCAACACGCATGAGCAGAGAGATGCCAACCCCCGCCAAGGGTCTGCACCAACCCCGTTTCCCACTCACAGTGGCAACCGAAAGCTCGCCCCCTAACAACCAGAAGCAGAGCTAGGTGGAAGGGTTTAATCAGAAGCTGGCTTGCCTCCATGCTGTAACTTAGTCCTTCAGGCCGGGAGCCCCACGTACACGTTCAAGGCCAGCCTACAAGTTCAGCCTACAAGTGGTTACCACCTCAAAACTCAGGTTCTGGCCAATTTATGAGCCCTAGATCAAGGTTGTGGTTTCCTGAATTTAACAGAAAGGTGAAGGGCAATTTTATCCTCCGAACTTACTTTTTCTTTATTCTTCCCAGGGTATTTAAAAAGCATAGAGAAGTGTTTATCTGTGACCTAGACATGGCCTAGTAATCCAGTGGTATTATGACAAGACTAACTTAAAGTGTTTATTTCTTTCACCCCATGAAATTAAAAAAGAATAGAATATTAGGAAAGGAAAGAGGCTTTAGAGATCATCTAGTTGGAGACCCACACTTTGCAAAGAGGAAATGCAGGCTCAGAGTGGGAGAGTAACTTGAAAAGAGTCACACAGCTAAGGAGTAGCACCCCTCCTGCTGTGTCCCAATTCAGGGCTTTGCTATGATGCCACACCTCCTCCAGTCACTGCAGCAGAAACCAAAAAAAGGCCCTTTCCTACCATCCTGCCATCCTTTCTTTCTCTGCAGCTTGGCAGGGATGCGTGTCTTTCTCAGAAGGGAGGAGAGACTTCCCTGTGTCGTCTCCGTGCTGCATTAGTGTAAACCATAGTTTAGGCTAGAGCGAGGAGGAAGGGGGGCAACTCGGGGAGGTCATACTTATAGGGCAGAGCGCCTCCCCATTCCTTGCAACATCCTGGTGCCTCGGTGTCTACGGGCTGAGAAATCAGGGCATAGAAAGGGACTTTTCTTGGTCAGCGTGTAACCAGGAGCGCAGCTGCGCTGGCGGCCGCACAATTCTCCAGGAGCAACCAGGCATCGGTCCAGCACCTCTGAGAACTGACTTCTTCCCTGCACCCGTGGAAAGATGCATTGCTCCAGCACTCCCAGCCTGGGAGGAGAGAAGCAGACCACAAAGCTGCAGAAGTGGAACCAAAACGTCCCGTTCGCAAGTCTCAGTGATCATTTTCAGTACTGGATTACTTTACAGAGCAGCATGGGGCCAACGGGAGGGGTGTGTGGTGTAAAACACACGCTCAATATTTCAATGATTGGTAGGTTTAGCTAAGTTCTATTTGGTTTTTTGTTTTTTTTTTTAACTTGACTTCAAGAAACATAGATTTCTCAGAATTTTAAGGGTCCTGAGAGCTCAGCGAGTACAAAATACCAATTAACTGAGGCATCCTGCCTGTAACGGGCTTAGAGCCTTTCAACATATTTTATATTTAAAACAAGTTATAAAACTGAATTTGGTAACTTGTACTAATAAAATATTTCCCAGGAGAGGGAGAAGACTAAGACTGTTACCTGAGTATTTTATGGGCTTGTGAATTCCACATTTAAGTGCTTTCGTTGTACCTTGAGCTTAGACACAGGTGGCACAGGGCTGCTTATGATTCCAGGTAGCTTGCAAAAAAAAAAAAAGAATCACAAAATGCCTACTATGTGCCAGGTGCTTTACAAAAGGCAAAGGCAGATGGCAAAACCAAATAGGATTTTGTCCTGCCAGCTTATAACAAGAGCAAGTCGCTGGACTCTATCTGCATTAACTTCCTTACCTAGGACCCTCTTCCTAACCTCCAGTCCTGAACTTGAACAGCTGTCTCCTCTGTACCCGCCCATTCCAGTGCATTTCTCAAGCAGAAATGTCCAAAGCTGAATGCATTATTTTCCTTCCAAGATGGATTTTCTGATTATTATAAATGATATCACTATTTTCCGAGTCGTCCAAACACAGGAACTTGGGAGTCGGTTTTCATTCCACCCCTTTCCTACTCCTTAACTCAGCCACACCCTCCTATTGATCCTTGCATTTTGTAATCTTTAGAGTCCCTTCCTCTGCTCTGGTCGCACAGCCTCACACCTCCATACCTGGGGCAAGGTGCTCACACGCGCTTGCACTAGTAACTAATTCTTCTCTCTCGCCCCACTGCCTGGCTCTCTCACTACCTTGCATACCATTCCGGAGAAATCTCCCTGAGATATCTCTTTGATCTTGTCACGCACTTGCTCAAGCATTTTTGAGCAGCCAGCCTTGGCTTTCAGAAGAATTTAATTGCCTTAGCTTGACATTTGCAATGTCCCCTCCTCTAGTGGTTACTTACTGTCTATCATCTCCTCCCGGCTCCCCAAAGATATATTCTCTTCCACGTGTGCCATTTGCTAATGCTTTTTCTCTACTTGAAATGCCTTCGCTCCCCCTCCACTCATTACCACCCTGACGACTTCCAAGGGGCTGTCCCTCCTCATCAAGTCACTTCTCCTAATTCTTTGAACACATATTATCTGTACCACCCATCTGCCCACATTGTATCATATACTGTCTTATACTACTGCTATTTTTCTATATCTTCTATTACATATTTATTGAGTTATCTGTAAAGTACAAAGGGATGTACAGGTTAGGGATTCGATGATAAATAAGAATTATAGTATAGGAAGAGAACATGTACACAAAGAACATTAATATTTACCATCACATAAGAACGTTAAAAAGTAGGAAACCAGAGCAAAGAAAGAGTACCTGCAAATAAAGGTCTCAAAAAACATTCATGGAGAAGGCAGCATTTGACCTAAACCCTAAAATTTGGATAGCATTTTATGATATCGTAGACATAGTGGATTCTCCAAGAACATGTGTTAATTGAGTAAACCATAATGAGTTAATAAAGCACAAAAATTGATACACAGCACAAGGTAGTTTGTCAAAAATCACCTGCTAACTTAATGACAGAGATTAGAAACGTTTACGTAAAGGGCTCCTGAGCAGTTCTCAATCCAGATAGACATTCCAGCATTTTTTTTTTTTTCTCTTTGCTCTTCAAGCCTGCCCAGATCCTGTATCATGATCTACTTGGAGACCTGCAATATGGTTGTGTTAAGCCAGAGCTGGGCAGGATCTGAGCGTCAGCAGAGTGCAGGGCGCAGACCGGCCTTTCCAGTGCCTGTAACTGTAAGCTACTGCTGGAAGGAGCTTCTTTCCAGGGGGAAGAAAAGACTCCACTTTTATCCTTCCTGAGAACAGGAGAATGTCTTGAAGGCAGCCTCCCAGACCTGCCATTTGTCCTGTTTGTAACAAGCTCCACGGAGCCAGTCTTTCAGTCCACATCATGAGTGGGGAAATAAAGGTCTCGAACATCAAGGAACTGCTTGAAGTCACAGAGCAAACCAGTAGCGAGCGGCTATAATAACATCAAGGGGCTGGGGTCTTCTGCCCCAAGTCCAAGGGTCATGCCACCTGCTACTTGGAGTGGCCAGAATGAGTCCCAGGGCTTTCTTTGACAGTGGAGCCTTCGGACAACCCTGGTCTCTTTATGTATTAACAGACCGTATCAACTCTCCCGCCTACCACGTACTGAGCTCCCCACTCCCACAGACACCGACATTACAGGTACCTAAAGAGCAGGCTATAAATATTAATCAAGAGAGTGAAGTTCATGCCTGAGAATGTTATGACAGCCGAAGTAACACATAGGACAGAAATTGCTTCCACGGAATAAGGAGACATCTTTTCTCTGCGTGAAGCCTCTGCCTGCAATGTAATTTCCGATGGCGGTGGCAGCGTGAAGGAAAGAGTAGGAAAGCCAACCAATGTGGTTCTGTATAATGAATACATTGATGAGGTCTTGTGAAAGTAAATAAAGTCCCTGTAAAACACTGGGAAGTTTCTTTGAAAATAGCCCGTAAATTGATCATAAAGGCTACCTCAGCCTAAAAGCCAAGGCCATGAATATAATTAGGACTCACTGAAAGAATCCAGACTGAGGGTGAGGGGGAGTCTAAGTACTGAGCCTACAAAGGGAGCAAGAAGAGAATGGTTAGGTAGGAATGTTAATTACCTCTTGAATAGACCCCTGAGGAGATTCGGCCCCCTTCATCCTCTTTTGGGGTAAGGCCCAGTGATGGGGATAAGAAGTTAACGATAAAATTTCACAGCCAGGCTAAGTTCTTGGCTTCATGCAGTCAAGAGCAGTTGTGATTATTCCCAGACTTGGGGTATTTCTCGAGTATGGTTGAGCTTAAAGACATAGGAAACGTACCAAGGGTGGTTCCAAAAATCCTTGAATTTTTATAAACCTACTAATTAAGAACTTAATTTTTTTAAAGTTTATTTATTTTGAGACATAGAGAGAGGGGTGGGGAGGGGCAGAGAGAGAGAGAGAGAGAGAGAGAGAGAGAGTCCCAAGCAGGCTCCACACTGTCAGTGCAGAGCCTGAGGCGGGACTCAATCTCACAAACCATGAGATCATGACATCAGACGAAATTGGACACTTAACTGACTGAGCCACCCAGGTGCTCCATTAAAAGAAATCCTTTTTAACAAAACCAAAGCTAAAGTTTCTATAATCAGATCATCTTCAGAATTATATCACAAAGTTATAAGATTGGCTGAGTAAATTTAGTGCAATAAATGTCACAGTGATAACTTCCTGAAAAACTGAGAAGAAAAGAAACAAATCACTGAATCAACAAAATACGAAGGAATGTAGAAATATGGTTATGTTAGGATAGGAGGCATAGAATAATACACTGAAAAAAGCGCTTTTCCAAAGATGATATAATTTACATTGCACTAAAAAAACATACATGGTGGAATTTTTTAATTATACACATACAAAAACTTCTATAAATCACCTTAACAAAATCAAAACAGGAAATATTCATTCACATAAGGTATACATAAATGCTGTAAAATGCTGAGCACAAGAGACAGAATGTCAACTAAACATAGAAATGTGATGTAATTAAATAGGACATATAGTTATGACAGTACAGACTATTCCCCTTGCCAAATTAGCGACCATCAAAAGAAATTTTATCTGGGTTAAATCCCACAAAAATGAGCAAATTATATTAATCAGATTGTAAAGGTCAATTAATAACCATAATACAATAGATAAAGCACATAATTATATGAACTGTAATACAAGTCAATAAAGTTTTATTGTACTTAACAGAATTGGGTAAATTATTATATTGTCCTAGATTTTTGTATCAAAAGTAAATTTAAAGTAACTGGACCACTGTATAAAAATGTTTAACGAATACTTATTCAGTGCCTACTATCTGTAAGTCAACCCTTACACAGAATTTCTTTGTTCAATCGTGGCCCTGTTAATTTGAAGGTGGACCACATTTTATCCCAAAACATCCCGATGAGTTTTATCACAAAAACTCATGTATCCCCTTATGTACACTTAACTTTCATTAGGACTCTGGCTACCACAAAATGCTTGACTGCATTTCAGTAGAAAAAGAGGTGCTACATTACAGACACTTTTGTGTGGCATCCTCTGGTCTCACCTCTTCCCACTACCCAAACCACATTGAACTATCCAAGCTGCCCTGAATATGCCACACTCTTTAACACCATCATAACTTCTGCACAGGCTGTTTTTTCCACCACCTGCAACCACCATTGCCCTCCCAAGCACATACTGAAACACATACACACACTTAGCTGCTTTTCAAATCTTCAGTACGTGCTTCAGGGCTAGATTCAAATATCATGCTGCCTTATGAAGCCTTAATGTTTCCCCACAGTTAAGTCAGGCCACTATTCAGACCATTTTTAACAAATATGTATAAAATAACTTCCTTATAGCATCTAACAAACTGAACAATAATTTATCTATGTATGCATTTGTTTTCCATTAGACTGTAAGTTTCTCAAGACAGTCTGCATTTTATTCTCCTTTATATTCTCAGGTTTCAGCACAATAACTGGAATTTAATGGCTGCATAATAAATGATGAATAAAGAATGAATAAATGAATGAATGAATTCAGTGAATGAAAAGATGGGGGAAGAATCAGAGTGTCAAAATTACCCTTCCTGGCCTGCCGCTAACTACCCGAGGAACCTAAGAGCAATAAACCTTCTGAATACAATTTCTTCCTGTTAAATAAGAGAGTTGGATTGGATCATCTAAAGATCTCTCCAATAGTAACAATAAAAAAGAAATAACATTTTTTGAGCTCCTTCTAAATGTGAGACACCGGCTCAGTGCTTCACACACACATTAACACTAATCTTTATGACGCTTGTACAAAGTGGGTACTATTTATTCCTGTTTTGCAGATAAGAAAATTCAGAGTTAAAGTAACTTATGGCTCCACACATTGTGAGGATAAATTTAGGACTCGTGCCCAGGTCTGTCTGGTTCCAAAGCCCATACTGTTCCCTAAGACACTAGTAATAGAGGATGCTGGCAACTTGCAGGCATATTGTAAGTGTTAAGATTATCCACTTTTGTGTGCAAGTGGAGGATTATCTATCCACTTTTGTATACAAGATTCCATGTCATCGAAGAATGGTGATAATTCGGCCATTCTGTTCTGGGCTACTAAGCACATATACCACACCAGTTATTACTGAAATCCACTTCAGATCCTGGCAATCAACTCCTACCTAGATCAAACTGAAGGTCACAAGTTATCTCAATTCCCAGTAGATAAAACCTCTACTAAAATGTGTTGATGTAAAACCTCACTAAAATATTGATGTCCTCGAAGAAGGTGGAGGGATAGCTGTTTAGAATTTCTTTGTAGCAGAGAGAAAAGATTCATTGCCAAACCCAAGGCCTAGCGAGTTTCTGAATAACAAGATTTTGAGATATATATATATATATAGATATATATATATATCTATAGATATATATATAGATATATATATATATCTATATATATATATATGTAAGTCATTACTTACGGTGGGTCGTTCTCTGCTTATTGGAATGGAAACAAAAACAAAAGATATATACCTTAAGATCAGGAAATATGACTTTTTCATATCCTGTTATCAGCATACTATGAGTTCAATGCATAATTAGATATTTACATATCTTCCTCTACTCACAAGGGGGTTACCTCCTGATAAGCCCATCGTAAATTGAAAATACCTTTAGTTGAAAATTCAGGGGCACCCGGATGTCTCAGTCAGTTAAATGTCAGACTCCTGACCTCATCTCAGGTCTCGATTTCAGGGTCATGCATTCAAGCCCCGTATTGGGCTCTGCATTGGGCATGAAGCCTACTTTTTAAAAAAAAAAAAAAAAAAGAAGAAAGAAAGAAAATGCATTTAATACACCTAACCTACTGAACATCATAGTTTAGCCTATCTTAAACATGCTCAGAACACTTGTATTAGCCTACAGTTGGGCAAAATCATCTAACACAAAGCCTGCTTTATAACAACTGTTGAATATCGCATATATTCTATTGAATACTGTACTGAGAGCAAAAAACAGAAGGTCTGTACTGGTACAGAGTGGTTATAAGTGTGTCAGTTGTTTATCCTCATGATCGCATGGCTGCCTGGGAGCTGTGGCTGGTTGCCACTGCCTGGTATAATATAATATCATTGTTTTATATATATATATATATATGAATAACGTTAGCCTCAGAAAAGATAAAAATTCAAACTTCAAAGTACAGTTTCTACCTTTTTTTTTTAACATTTATTTATTTTTGAAAGAGAGAGAGGGAGAGACAGAGAGCGTGAGTGGGGGAGGGTAGAGAGAGTGGGAGAAACAGAATCAGAAGCAGGCTCCAGGCTCTGAGCTCTCAGCAACCTCTACGTAAGGTTCCATATACTCAATACAGGGCTCGAAGTCATGAACCGCGATATCATGACCTGAGCCGAATCATGACCTGAGCCGCGATATCCCCGACTGAGCCACCCAAGAGCCCTGCCAAAGTACAGTTTCTACTGAATGCATACTACTTTTGTGCCATCATAAAGACAAAAAGTCAGAAGTCGAATCGTTGTTAGTTGGGGACTATCTGTATACCTAGTCATACATTTTGTTCTTTACGTTCATGAGCTTTTTCCCTCCATCTCCTTAAAACATGGAAACTATCCGTTCAGTGTACTGTTTCATTTGCTTTCGCAATTACATGGGGTGGAAATTTTTGGAAAAATAAATACCAAGATCTCAGAAATTATCTCTGGGAATTGGGATTATAGGAAACTTTCACTCTTTATATTACTCATTTTGGCATTATTCAAATTTCCTATAAAGATCATGCATCGGTTTTGCAATTTGAAAAGGCATATATATAATCACAGTCTTTAACAATGAGTTTAAAAAAGTGTATCATATACATCTGATGAAAAAGAATACACACGATAAATCAGAAAGTTCAGGTTTACTTTGCCTCTAGATGACTTGGGAACTCTTAGCATTAGAAGATAATGCAGATGTGCAGAGTATTATCTAATATCTGGCCCTGAATGGGTATCTAGGGATTGACAACATCTCAAAGGATGCCATGTAGTATTGAGTCATAAAATGCCTTTAATTTAAAATCACCTCCAAAGTATACTCCAACATTTGGCACAGGGAATACTACGAGCCCATGAGGGAAATGTTCTAATCCTTCAGCATAAGGACTCCAGGTCATGTTCTTCATTTAAGCCTGCATCACCTCTTAATCTTGACAACAAAATCCTCTCCAAAATTTTGGCAAGCGTATCAGGAATGATGCTGCCAAACAAGCATCATTACCGATCAGTCTGGTTTTCCCTCTGCTGAAACATGAAGCTATCTAACAAAAATTGCTTGATGCAAATCACAAACAGGTTTTCCACAAATTTGGCTCTTTGGTTTATGAGCAGAAGGAAGGAAAATTACCCGATAGTTACCTCTGTCTGCCCACCGACACTATCACATGTTGGCCAACTATGACCCGTGGGTCAAATCTGGCTGTTCCCTGTCCCATCTCTTAACTGTTTCTATGATCCACAAACTAAGAATAGTTTTTTACATTGCTGGATAAAAATCAGAAGAAGAACAATGTTTCATGACATGTGAAAATCACGTATAATTCACATTTCCGTGTCCATAAATAACATTTTATTGGAACACAGCCCACTGATTCATTGATGTATTGTTTATTGCTGCTTATATGCTACAACAGGGTTAAGTCATTCCAACAGTAACCATATGGCCCTCTGGAATGGTGGAATAATATCTCCCAAAAATTCACATCCACCCAGAACCTCAGAATGTGAACTTATTTGGAAATAGGGTCTTTGTAGATGAAATTAAGATGAGGTCATGTTGGGTTAGGGTAGGCCCTAGATTCAATGGCTAGTGTCCTTATAAAAACAGGAAGGTACACAGATACACAGAAGGAAGGAATTTATGTGGAGATAGAGGCTGAGATTGAAACGAGGCATCTACTAGTTCAGGAACACCAAGGATTGCCAGCAACCATCAGAGGCTTGAAAGGAGACGTGGAATGGTTTCTTGTTCAGAGCCTCCAAAACTCTAAGAGAGTAAATATCTGTTGATATGAACCACCAAAAGAAACAAATTTCAGTTTTTGTGGTATTTTATTACGGCAGCCTAGGAAACTAACAGATCTGTAAAATCTAAAGTATCTGGCCCCTTCCATAAAAATGTTGCTGACTCTTTTTTTTTTAACTTTTTAAAAATTTATTTATTTTGAGAGAGAGACAGAGAAAGCCAGAAGAAAAGGGGCAGAGAGAGAAAGAGAATCCCAAGCGGGCTCCACACTGTCAGTGCAGAGTCTGACATGGCGCTCAAGCCCGCAAACTGAGATCATGACCTGAGGCCAAAAACCAAGAGCTGGACACTTAACCAACTGAGCCACCAAGGTGACCTTGTTGCTGAGTCTTCATACAGAGAATTGTGCCCTGGAAAAAAACTCAACACAGGATGTTACCCTAGGCCGATTTAACCAGGGCAATACTGGGTCTGGAAAGGGCATACAAGAATTAAAAGACCGCAGGGCAGATAGAGGACAAGGCAGTTCTCACCACACAGGCTCATACTTAACTTACAGTTTTTTCTTAAACTCACAGAAGTAAAGAATACTACTTTTTTATTTTAGTTGTTGACCACACACTGTTATGTCGCACTGCATGAGTTTCAACAACAGCACTTTGACTTAAAAGTTCATGAGAACCTCACCATTCCATTTTCCGTGAGTGTAACAGGAAGTCAGTGTCGTAGTTATGTGGGGCCAATGGTCAAGAGCAGGCTGGGAGAGGTTATCTGACTCTCTCTAAGGAACGGTCTCCCTGGAACTACACCTGAATCTGGCTGAATACGAATGCCACCCCCCCCATTTGAGTTTCTAGGAAGTGCTGTTGAGATCACTACAGAGTCTCACAGCAGTACCTCAAACTCTTTAAACTCAGAGGCATTCAATAAATATGTGTTAATTGATTAATGAATATCCACTTCTATTCACTGGTAATATTTAAAGAAGACTCAGGGTCTTAGTACCTTCCATCATATTTAAGATCCTTGTAATCTCCAATACTGGTGTTCTACTGGATATAAAAACACGGTAAGAGGGTAATGAAATGCTTCCTTCTCAATAATCACTTAATTTTTGTGTCACCCGAATTTATCTGGCTCAAGACCAGATTTGTATCTTGGCTTACCTATTCAAATAAAGGATGAAACACACCTAGTGAGAAGAAGATGAAATGTCACGTGTAATTATAACACAAACACAAAAAACACACATGATGCCGGCCACAGAAGATCGGGAACTCTGTGCCCAGGATACCAAACAACTCAAAAAATACTCACATTTCAGTTATGCACCAAATTATAATTTGCCTCGCATGACAGGGAACTTCTAAGACTTTGCTGATTCTTACACCAACCACCACGATTCTCCAAGTGGAGCTGAAGGCTCAAACTTGGTTTGATGAACCCCTTGCTTCTTGGCTAAGAAAGCACCAAAATTGCCAACCAGGCAAGCTACATGATGCAAAGCTCCCTTCCAACTCTTCTTTAGTAAAGAAGATATGGGTCAGCCAAAAGAGCATCAATTCCCCAGTAAAAAGCTGGTACATGGATATCCTGAGACAGCCATTTCCAGCCCATCTGCGCACCCGATCCCCAGTATTCTCATCTAAGGTGTAGTTGCTACCTGAAAGAGTGGAGGCTTACCTGACTGAGCTTACAGGTTCGTGTGCACAGCCACGAGAACAAGGGACAAACAGAGATACTGAAGTTTACATGTGATTATTTTAAATGTTTTCATCTTTAAAATAAGAACATTTCATTTTTTAAAACAATACGCATTGGGGGCACCTGGGTGGTTCAGTCAGTTAAGCATCTTACTCTTGACTTGGGCTTGGGTCATGGTCTCACAGTCCAAGAGTTCAAGCCCCAAGTTGGGCTCTGTGCTGTGTCAGCAAGGAGCCTGCTTGGAATTCTCTCCCTCTCTCTTTGCCCCCACCACACTCATGCTCTCTCTCAAAAGAAATGCATAAATTTTAAAAAATTGTTTTAAATATGTTTCCTGTCAAGAGGAACTGGATGAAGGACAGCAAGACAAAGTACAAGAATCATACTTAATGTACTGGATTACCTTCTGTGCCACATCTTCCCAGGATCCATTTCACCAGAGAGGAGCCACAGACTTCAACAGTAGGATCTAAGAAGTTCTGTGAGACTCCTGTGAACAGTGACATAAGGATTTTATTAAAATACAAGGCTTATCCATGTCCTGCCATTCACTTGTGGGAGGCTCCACCTGGCTTCTGAACACCCAAGAGGTGTCATGGAAGGTTCATAACTCGCTCATTACTGAGGTAGGAGCCACTCCTGAAAACAAGGATGTCAGATTCCTCATCCTCACGTACTGCTTCCATATGGCACTTAGACTTTCTCAAGCATTTTGATGACTATCTCCACAAGTGCTGGAAATTCAGACACCTCCTGAAGCAAGACAAACCACGTCCTCTCTATTTTATGTTGTGACCTTTACTTCTTCAACTGGCCTCCAAAATAGAGAAAAATGATAGAGAGGCAGTTAAATCTTTCAGAGTTCTTCTCTTTCCAATATGGAATTAGCATAAATATCTGCTTACTTTAAAGAAGGTGTCTAAAGACCTTTGCATAATTGAGGGACACAATGCATCAGGCATCCCTCCTGACTAGCCACCTGTAGAAATTGTTAGGACACATCACTAAGCCAGAATCTATCCATGTTACTGATCTTACTTTTTTTTTTTTAACTTTGTTTAACATTGATTCATTTTTTGAGAGACAGAGAGAGACACAGCGTGGGTGGGGAGGGGCAGAGAGAGAGGGGGACACAGAATCTGACGCAGGCTCCAGGCTCTGAGTTGTCAGCACAGAGCCTGACGCGTGGCTCAAACTCATGGATGACGAGATCATGACCTGAGCCGAAGTCAGACGCCCAACCGACTTAGCCACCCAGGCGCCCCTTACTGCCCTTACTTTAAGTTTTGATAAATAATGCTGATATCATATTTACTGAAATTTGCAGATTTCCCCTGACATTAAAGTACTTGATGATGGATTTACAGTGCCCTGACAATTGCTAAAACTACCATCAGTTTGTCAAGTATTGACAGTGATCAAACAACTCTGCTTTGCAACCATACTAAATAAAAGACAAATGCTAAGCTTAATTATAATGCTTTTCAATTTATGAACGGAATGATGTCGTATAGCTTTATTTTGTAGGTGAAGTTTGAAATTAGTGTTTAAAAAGATTTGTTGAGATTTCACTTATGGGAAGCCTTAAAAAAGTTTTTTTTTAATGGGAATGCAAGCTGGTGCAGCCACTCTGGAAAACAGTATGGAGGTTCCTCAAAAAACTAAAAACAGAATTACCCTACGACCCAGCAATTGCACTACTAGGCATTTACCCACGAGATACAGGTGTGCTGTTTGGAAGGAACACATGCACCCCCATGTTTATAGCAGCACTATCAACAATAGCCAAAGTATGGAAAGAGCCCAAATGTCCATCGATGGATAAATGGATAAAGAAGATGTGGTATATATATGTATATATATATATATATATATACACACACACACACACACACACACACACACACACACACAATGAGTATTACTCGGCAATCAAAAAGAATGAAATCTTGCCGTTTACAACTACATGGATGGAACTGGAGGGTATTACGCTAAGTGAAATTAGTCAGTCAGAGAAAGACAAAAATCATATGACTTCACTCATATGAGGACTTTAAGAGACAAAACAGATGAACATAAGGGAAGGGAAACAAAAATAATACAAAAATGGGGAGGGGGACAAAACAGAAGAGACTCATAAATATGGAGAACAAACTGAGGGTTACTGGAGGGGTTGTGGGAGGGGGGATGGGCTAAATGGGTAAGGGGCACCAAGAAATCTACTCCTGAAATCATGTTTCATTATATGCTAACTAATTTGGATGTAAATTAAAAAAAAAAGACATCAGTGTGGATAATAAGCTAATACGTAAGTATGAATGTCGTGTATCTAATTTAAAAACAAACAGGATATACAAAACTGAAAAAAAAAATTTTAATATGTATTTATTTTTGCGAGAGAGACAGACTGTGAGTGAGGGAGGGGTAGAGAGAGAGGGAGGCACAGAATCCGAAGCAGGCTCCAGGCTCTGTGCCTTCAGCAGAGAGCCCAATGCGGGGCTCAAACCCACAAACCAGACCTGAGCTGAAGTTGGATGCTTAACCAACGGAGCCACCCAGGCGTCCCACTTATGGGAAGCCTTTAAAGAAACATTAGGTTAAAAATAAATCTTCTCGGGGCAGTTGACCTTTCAGTTGACTCTTGATTTCAGCTCAGGTCACAATCTGACAGTCTGTGGGTTCGAGCCCCACATAGGGCTCTGCGGGGATTGTGCAGAGCCTGCTTGGGATTCTCTCTCTCTCTCTCTGCCCCTCCCACTAGCTCTTTCTCTCTCTCAAAAATGAATAATAAATAAACATTACAAAATAAATCTCCTGAAATTCTACCAACATACATATTACTCACTTTGAACATGAATTAAATTTGAGAAATTTTAACCTTATAACAGTCTATTTTTCCAATTTCTTGTGATTCAGACTTATGGAATTATGTTATATTTCTTTCACTCAGATTCATTATTCAACTTGAAGTCACCTTTAAGAGACAGAGGCAGTGACAAGAGTGAGACTGTAGGAAGAAGCTGAATTTTTGGGGAGTGGGACCAATCAGAAGTCTTGGTTTCTGATCTTTACTCTGTTACTAACCAGTTAAATTTAGGCAAATCACCTACTATTTCTGGCCTTCGATCCTATAGTAACCCATTTACAAACAACAGGGACTATAATGTACAGCATGTTAGCTATAGTTAATAACGCGTTAAGAGACTAAATCTTAAACGGCCTCATCACACACACAAAAAATTTCATTACCATGTATGGTGACAGATGGTAACTAGACTTATTATGGTGATCATTTTGTAGTGTATACAAATATTGAATCATCATGTTGTACACATGAAACGAATATGTTATACCTCAGTAAAAAAAGAAATAGAAAATAAAACAATCGGAGAAAGATAAAACAATAGATTGTCTCGGAATAATTTGCACAACATATAATGAAGACATCTCTAACTCTATACCTAAGGATGTAAAGGAGACCTGAAAACAGAGACATGTGATGTTCCTGAAGGGTAAAGTCAATATTATAAAAAATGTCAATTTTACACAAATTGATTTTCAATTTGTATAACTTTACATAATCCCATCAAATATTTAGAGAGAAAATGTTTCTGGAACTAAAAGGTTGTTCCCAAATTTCATTTGGAAGAATAAATGACTAAGAAAGTTGACTTTTTAAAACAAAAGAACAAATATCCCTACCAGATATCAAAATACATTACAAAGTTATACAAATTAAAAAAATAGGGGTGCCTGCGTGGTGCAGTCAGTTGAGCATCTGACTCTTGATGTCAGCTCAGGTCATGATCTCAAAGGTTCATGAGATCGAGCCCCACATCGGGCTTTGCAGTGACACTGTGGAGCCTGCTTGGGATTCTCTGTCTCCCTCTCTCTCTGTCCCTCCCCTGCCTCACACTACCTTTCAAAATAAGTTCCAATTGAATTAATAATCACAACATTTTTAAAAATATAACAAACACGAGAAAAATATATACGTAATTTTAAGGGAGCATAGTCATTCCTAAATAAGACAGAAGACCCAGAAGCCATAAGGAAAACAACAGACAGAAACTAAACTTTTATGCACAACAAAAGGCCACACACTAAGTTAAAAGAGGTGACAGACTGGAAGAAAATAATCTGCAACATATAACAGTAAGGAGGTGGGGCACTTGGGTGGCTCAGTGAGTTAACCATCCCATGCTTGATTTCAGCTCAGGCCATGATCTCCAGGGTTCATGAGTTCGAGCCCTGTTATCAGGCTCTGCGCTCACAGTACGGAGTCTGCTTGGGATTCTCTCTCTGCCCTTCTCCCAACTGCATACATGTGCTCTCTATATATCTAAAAATAAATAAACTTAAACAGAAAGGGGGTAAATTGCTATAATATGTAAAGAGTATAAAGCTCTTTCAAATCAAAAATAAAAAGACAGTCTGATATAATTAGGTAAAAGAGTAAGAATGAGGAAAAGAAAAAAAGTGATAAAAAATGTGAAACAACACTGATCTTACTAGTTATTTCCCATCAAATTACAAAACACTGAAAAACCGATATTATGCAGTTTTCACAAGGAAATGGGGAACCAGGCATTTTCATCACTGCTCACCTGACTATAAACAATCACATTTTTGTAGGTCAATTCAGCAACATCATCAATATGCTATAGATTCTGATAACAAATCATAACCTTTGATGAAACAATATTACTTTGACAATCCATCCTGCAAAAATACCTACACATCTGGACAAATGTATATATGAGTATTAATAATATAATAGAGAAAATTTTAAAACAGCTTACATATCCATCCGTAGGAAGAATTACTAAATACATTTTAAAAGTTCTATATGAACTCTGAAACGTGATGTGGTGGCTAAGAAGGATGAGGTTTTTTCTTGGGCCGCCTGGGTGGCTCAGTTGGTTGAGCATCTACTCTTGATTTTGGCTCAGGTCATGATCCCGGGGTCATGGGATCTACCCCTATGTGGAGCTCTGCACTGAGCACAGAGCCTGCGTAAGATTCTCTCTCTCTCTCTCTCTCTCTCTCTCTCTCTCTCTCCCCCTCCACCCACTCCCTTGCTCTCTCTCTCTCTCTTTAAAAAAAAAAAAATGAGGTTTTTCTATTTGTACTCTTAGGGGAATTCTTCAAGATACGAAGTTTTAAAAAGAAACCACAAAATAGAATACAAAGACTATACAGAATAATTTCATTCACGGTACTTGTAAAACTCATGTACGTATCTGTGTGTGAGCATGAAAATGAACAGGAAAAAAAAGCTCAGAAAGATACAGCATGACCAGCTAACAGAAGGTAGAGGAATTTCTAAAAGAAGGAATAATGAAAGGGAATATTTATATTCTTTTGCTTGTTAAAAATTATAGCAAGCAGGTATACCTTTTCTCATTAAAAATTTTTATGGATGTTATGCTAAGTGACATAAGTCATACAGAGAAAGACAGATACCATATGTTTTCACTCTTATGTGGATCCTGAGAAACTTAACAGAAGACCATGAGGGAGGGGAAGGGAAAAAAAAGTTAGAGAGGGAGGGAGCCAAACCATAAGAGACTCTTAAAAACTGAGAATAAACTGAGGGTTGATGGGGGGTGGGAGGGAG
>NW_024412394.1:71479974-71496211 GCF_014898765.1 Herpailurus yagouaroundi
ATAGCTCCCACCTTATGCAGAGCTACTTGGTCATATATTAAACCTGCAGTTACAAAGTCTAGAGTTTTCTTTTGTGACACATTCATTTCTTTTCCTTATTTTTCATATTTATGTGAATAGCTCTAGTTTTTATAAGGTTAAACTAATACAGAAGCTTAACTTCTAATACTGAAACGTATAATACTGAGTACAGGCCTCACCTAAAAGGCTGTATTTCTTCCTAGAGGAAACAACAGCTCCAGAGGGCCACTACTGCTATGACACTTTCGGGACAGCCATGCTCTGGGCTGGACATCAACCCTGAATCACGTGACACTGGTGCCTCTGCAATACAGGGAACAAGATTTGAAACTGACATCCAATCTTCTACGAATTCCAAGGTTGTTGCTCTGTAAGGGAAAGGGAATGTTTAAACCCAGTTACCAGGCCTCTGAGATCACTTTTTGCTACGTATTTGCAGGGCACTCTAGGGAAAATTGCTTCACCTTCCCCAGCCTCGGTATCTCTCCCATGATTGAAATGATATCAACGCTGACCTCACAGAGCTTGGACCCAAAGCTAAGTGTATTCGATTCCAGAACTCTTAACTGCTCCACTAGACAGAGCCCTGCCTCCGGCCATATTCACACATTTCACATTTTGTAATCATGATGACAGTCATAATCACTGTGAGGATTACAATTGTTGAAAATTATCTCTTTTTAATATTTTTTTTTCTCAAGATTGGAAGAAAAAACATGCAAAAATAAAATTTGCATAAGGATAACAAAATATTGCCCAAAGAAATCCAGGGTACAAATAAAGTTAACGGACTGCTGCTAACAAGATTTTTAATTGGCTCTCAGGGAAAAAAAAAAAAGGAGCGAGACAGAGAACCTGAAGAAAGCTCATTATTCTTTCTGGACTTCTATGAGGACGGTGGGATTTAAAAAAGTCTAATGGTGCATATTTTTCTAATTGTCCTTTACCCTGACTCTCTCTGCTGGCTTTCCCCACGAAGACCGGATGAGATGTCCAAGGAAAGAGGACAAAACAACCACTTATATTAAACAACTCTGGTTTGTAGGATATCTAAGGAAAAGCATAGATTAAGAAAAGATAGAAGGAAAGCAAAATGTGGGGATATGGCATTTGCTTAATCATGTAGAAGTCTAAACATTAATTAAAATTGACATTAATTAAGAAATATAATCCCACTTGCTTCATGAGAGCCGTTGGCTGGCTGGAAGAAAAAGACAACTACTCACATGGAATCGCCCATTCTACGACAGGCCTTCTAGGGCCTTCTGTAGTCTCTTGTCAGCTTCTCCCTTTGGGAATTCTGGGAATTCTCCCTTGGGAATTCTGCCCACGGGAGAGGTTGAGAAATGGCGGGTTCACTGCAAATCCTTACTTTACAAATAAGTACTTAATAACTGTTCTGCTGATAGATGCTTTGATTATTTATTTTACTTCCAAATCGATTCAGGGTTTTTTTTTTTTTTTTACCAAATCCCCTTTTTCCAAGATGAAAAGAACACCCAGTATTTATTGAGAGCTTACTTCCTAGGTGCCACCTCTGTTACATGTGTTACCTCAGAATATTCATTGTCTCTCCTATTTTTGTTCAAATCTCAACAGAAAACTTCTCACAAAGCACACCTTAAAACAACGATGATAATAATACATAATCTTTTTTTTTTTTAATTTTTTTTTCAACGTTTATTTATTTTTGGGACAGAGAGAGACAGAGCATGAACGGGGGAGGGGCAGAGAGAGAGGGAGGCACAGAATCGGAAACAGGCTCCAGGCTCTGAGCCATCAGCCCAGAGCCTGACGCGGGGCTCGAACTCATGCACCGCGAGATCGTGACCTGGCTGAAGTCGGACGCTTAACCGACTGCGCCACCCAGGCGCCCCAATAATACATAATCTTAACAACTCTTTAAGAGAGGAATTTTGATCCACATCTTACAAAGGAGGAAACTTGGGTTCAGGAAACTGAGTCAACTGTGGAAGGTCACAACATAGCTACCAACAGAACCTGAAATTGAACTCTTGTCCTCAAATCCTGTAGTCCTACTACACCACAGCTGTTTCATGCTGGGAGCGGTAAATTCTCTAAAGACAAGTAGTAATTTTAGAAACAGCCAAAGGCACGGTGAATAAACCTATATTTTGAAACTTAATTGAATACTGAAATGTTTAATGTACCTAGAAGGTGTTAGTGTTATTAAAGTCAGTGATCAAAGTGGGTGATAGAGTATAGTAATAAAAATCATCATCATATAGTATAATTATGAAGTATTGAGACAGAGTTAGTTTCTCATGTGGCTTATAAGGTCCACCCCAAAGAGAAATTTTCCCCAGACTGATTTGAAGATTGGCATTGGTCTGATGGCTTCTGATAAAGTGATAAAGTGAACTGCTTGTTCCTATAAGTGCTAATATAATGACAACGGAAATCAGTATTTTAAAAATTTTTTTCAATGTTTATTTATTTTTGAGAGAGAGAGAGAGAGAGAGAGAGAGAGACAGAGTGTGAGCGGGGGAGGGGAGAGAAAGAGGGAGACAGAACCCAAAGCAGGCTCCAGGTTCTGAGCTGTCAGCACAGAGCCTGACGCGAGGCTCGGATGCATGGACCGCAAGATCATGACCTGAGTCGAAGTTGGATGCTCAACCCACTGAGCCACCCAGGTGCCCCTGGAAATCCATATTCTTAACTTCATATTTTATCCTGTTTATGCATAACCATACACTCATAATTATATTATATATTATAACATATAATGTACTATATAAACAGTATCTTATATAACATATATGTGTGTATATAATATGCAATATAATACATAACCATACAGTGACATTAACCACATTTTAATATGTTTCATGAAATAGTCCTGATGACTAATTAAGGGCTTAATAAGTTCTTAAATAAGAATTAAATGAAAAAATATGGAAAAAACAATATAGGCAGATATTTGCCTATATTGTGTCAAGTTTTTACTGTTTTCCCTTACTAAATTGAATGAGTATTTTGAGTGTGTCAATAAAAAGACAAATTGAAAATCAAATTATTTTTTAAAGAGTAGTGACAATGTCTACATTAAAAAAATTTTTTTACAAAGGGGTGCCTGGGTGGCTCAGTCAGTTGAGCATCTAACTTCAGCTCAGGTCGGATTTCCCAGCTCCTGAGTTTAAGCCCTGCGTCAGGCTCTGGACTGACAGCTCAGAGCCTGGAGCCTGCTTGGAATTCTGTGTCTCCCTGTCTCTCTGCCCCTCCCCTACTCACACTCTGTCTCTCTCTCCCTCAAAAATAAATAAACATCAAAAAATAAAGTAATGACAATATCTACAATATAACAGTTCTTTGTTTGCTTATTATGGGGTACTCTCAAAACATCACAATGATAATAATACAGATTTTGTAACTTCAAAAGTCAGAGATATTTTTGCATCTGGTGAAAAGAATATAAAACAAATGTAGAGAAAATCACTATCTGTTTTAGTCAATTAATAGACAGTGTATAGTTTAAACTCACTAGAAACACTTAGGACATTTAAAGTACAGTGGGAAAAAAACAAGAGGCCCAGCCAAAAAAAAGTGTTGGTATGAGAAAATGAAATGCTGATAACATGAAAAAATATTTTGAGGGGTGCCTGGGTGGCTCAGTCAGTTGGGCATCCGACTTCGGCTCAGGTCACAATCTCGCGGTCTGTGAGTTCGAGCCCCGCGTCGGGCTCTGTGCTGACAGCTCAGAGCCTGGAGCCTGTTTCGGATTCTGTGTCTCCCTCTCTCTCTGACCCTCCCCCGTTCATGCTGTCTCTCCCTGTCTCAAAAATAAATAAACGTTAAAAAAATTAAAAAAAAAAAAAAAAGAAAAAATATTTTGATCAAGAAGAAAAAACCTGTCTTATCTACACAATCGGGAGGAAATGTCTATTACTTACCAATTGCTATTTTTTCTTCTCTACCTCTTGGGTGACATTTTGCCCCTCCCGGTGCAACTACTGCTGTAGCTGAGTCAAATGCACAAACCTGGAAAAGGACATAGAAAGTTCAAAACTACGATTCTCTCCTCAGCAGAAAGGGAGATCAGTTCACACTCCCCTTGAGACCTGCTCCTTTTTAACGCCTAAGGAAAGAAGCTGGTAGAGAACTCGTTTCTTAAATTGTTTGAAATTATGAAGTATCCTTAAGTTCTTCAATCTTCTCTCTATAAAGTACATTAAATGGGGCTATACTAAGATCTTGTAATTACTAGTTCTTTGCCAGGAGGCAGATAAAACAATTGTAAGGGACAGTTTAATATATTGCTACTCAGTGACCCAAACTAGCCTCTGCCTAGAGATTATAGGGACATGGGGCGCCTGGGTGTCTCAGTTGGTTAAGCATCCCACTTAGGCTCAGGTCATGATCTCGCGGTCTGTGAGTTCCAGCCCCAAGTCGGGCTCTGTGCTGACAGCTCGGAGCCTGGAGCCTGTTTCGAATTCTGTGTCTCCCTCCCTCTCTCCCTGCCTCTCCCCCACTCACACTCTATCTTTCTGTCTCTCTCAAAAATAAATAAACATTAAAAAATTTTTAAAAAGAGAGATTATATGGACAGAATCTTGCTGATTTTTGATCAAGGGAGTTACAGGGGAGATGACTGTGGCAATAGAAGGCCCTGGAGCAGGCAGAGACTACCTACGAGGTAATTCAGACAAAAGAATCAAGAACCTTGAGCTCTGATTTTAAAGTTTGAAACTGAGAAGAGAGACAATACCAGAGATGTTTGAAAGAAAAAAAAAGCAACATAACTTGACAAGAATGATCCATGAGGTGTTCTGGGCTACAGTAAAACATAGAGAGAGAATTCCAGTCCTCTCTTTGCTATTTAACTATTTTTATATTTTGCAAAGTCAAATCAATGGTAATTTGAGTGGGAGAAAAGGCAACACAAGGGATCACGTGTTTAAAAAGATGGGAAAGAAAGATGGTGTCTGGGGAAAGACAGGTTTACAGGTTGCCCAAACAAGCAAAAATGTCAAGCTTTGAGTTTGTTAGGTAATTTTTTGTTTTACTTTTTACTTCTTTTTTTTAATTTTTTTTTTAACATTTATTCATTTTTGAGAGTGAGAAAGACAGAGCATGAGTGGGGGAGGGGCAGAGAGAGAGGGAGACACAGAAGCAGGATCCAGGCTCTGAGCTGTCAGCCCAGAGCCTGACGCAGGGCTCGAACTCACGGACCGCGAGATCATGACCTGAGCCGAAGTCGGACGCTAACCCAACTAAGCCACCCAGGCGCCCCTGTTTTAGTTTTTATTTCTAATTGGTAGTAGAGTGTTTAGCCATACTGAACCCTTCTGAGGTCTTATATCTGGTTCTGTTCTTTGCCTGGAAAATGTGGGAGAGGAATGATTCAAAAACGCCTCCAAGAAACCTAATGAAATTCTTTCAGAACATGATGCTAATTTGGATGGGAAAATGATAACCTCAATTTGAGGCGGGGGTAAGAAATATACACAAGGCAATGCCCAGCTCAGTAAGGAGGCAGCAGAAAATGAAGATCTGGGATTTGCGTTAGCTGTTAGGACAGGAAATGCTGACTGTAGTCTCATCGGCATAGAAGCAGTATTTGAAGCAATGAGAATAAAACTCAAAATCGATTACAAACATGCCGTGACTATCTTTTTTACTAAATATCAAAGTGGGATAGGAGTAGAAGGCATATGCCCCTCGAGGACAGAGACAGCAGAATGGGGCAATGAGAAAGTCGACCCGTCCCTGCAGACCACAGGCACTGGCTGATCTGGCCAGTTAAAGACAGGACTTCAAGCAAATTATGTAACTTTCTTATAAGAGGGGATTAACTTAATTGGTATTTGAATTTACTGTAGGTATTAAATGAAATAATATATGCAAAACTGCTTTAACTTGAAACATTTGTACCTACAACCAAAATATAAATCAAATTCCAACTGTGTCCGTAATGGAAGAATGCCTCATTGTCATCACCCCTCCGTTTCCTGCTGAGATTCGCTTCCTTCCCAGGCACCCTTACCATCTTCCCAGAGCGGCACTGTGAAGGTCTGTCTGTACCCTCTCACCTCTAATCTCATGTCCCAGCCACACATCTCATGTGGATTTCCTTCCCAACTGTAACTTCCTCTCTGTAGTTCGACACACTCTTTTACCTACATTCCAAGTGACTTCACTCCCTTAAGCAGCACACACACTTTTGTCCCTAGGGAAGGTAGAGGTAAATTCTGGGTGCAACCTAACCATGTTTTTATTCAGTTACACACAATCTAATTTGTGGTGACTGTATTCTGGATAAAGTTACCAAGTATGCTTCCAGGGTCAAGAATCTGACCTGAGATTCTGTGTGTGTGTGTGTGTGTGTGTGTGTGTGTGTGTGTGTGTTTCTTTAAATGCAAATTCTCATTTTATGGATGTGGCCCTAGATACTTCTCTCGGGATGCATAAATAAAGTTTCATATTCTTTGGTTAATTTCTAGTGTCTCGGGCATTTTTGTAGCCTCCAAGAGAACTGGAAACGTCCCATAAAATTCTTATTCTCTCTAAGGCAGCATGGTATCCAGGGAAACAGTGTCACAGGCTTTGGAACTACCAAGAGCTGGATACAGAACCCAGCCCAGACCACTTATGAGCAGCAAAAACTCCAGCCTGTTATGTAACGCCTGGAGGACTTGGTTTGGAATACAATGGAAATAATGGTTTCTACCTTGTAAGATTACCTTGGGGATTCAATAAGGCAGAGTAGGCAAAGCACTAAGCAGTGCCTGGTATAAAGTAGATACTTAATAACTATCTGTTGAGCAAACGAGTGTCAGTGACCTTCTCAGTCAGCCCATCCGAAAGCCTAAGAGTGTGCTGAACATACTTGAAAGATCCATCCAACTGGAGCAGACCTAACAGGTCTGGTTTAGCAGCAGCTTAATAAAAACTTGTCCATTTACAGATTGCAACAAGTGATTTATAAAGGTTAAACGTACCCTTCTTTAAAAAAAAAAAAACACGACATCATCGTTTGGAATAAAAATAAATGTTTGATATAACTCTATACTTTAATTTCAAGAAACACACAGTTCAAGTACCTCATTCTAGGCAGGAAGTTAATCTACTTTTTAATATCAGAAAGTATTTATGGCTTTCAAATAACAATGAAAAATTATGCTTTGCATGGTTCCTACGCTATCACGCCTGAAAAGTCAACTTTTTTCCATATGAATTTTACTGTCACTTCTGGTCGGCCAATTAATTAGGTAATTCTGTAAGACTAGGAACCTGATCTTTTTAATGTAAACTTTGATTGCTCTCTGTTAGTTGTCTGTTACCTTTGGAAACAAAGAGGAGACGGTAATTATCTCCCTCTCCCAACTCTGTTCTTTCATGGGATGATATGGAAAGTTTTCGGCCGACCCCTGGAGAGTAAATATTACAAATTCTAGGAAATGCGACTGTAGAAAAGCTTCGACTGAGAATTTCTGGAGAAAACTTTTCCTTTAAAATTTTAATTTTTCCTGCTTTTTGTTTACCCTTCTATAATCTAGAATGTATCCCACCCTTTGGTAACCTTTTCAAATATAAAATCTTATGCTAATTGAACTGAGAGGCCTGAAGAGCAGTGGCTAAAAATATACTCACACTTACAGTGGTTTTGTAGTAATCACCTATGCATCTGGAAGGCATTCAACATTCCAGAAACTTCATTCCTATTGTACAGGTGTTAGTCCTTGAGTCTCCAGATCAGATAACCAGTGACACTGATGTTTCCTGACTATGCAAGAATCTTTCTATTTGAGTGGTATTGGACAGTTAATAAGGAGCACTAAAACAAAGCTTAAAGTTAAAGAAAGTTTCAGTATTCGGTACGAATGAAAAAAATTAATAAAGCTCCTACTACATACAAAAATATTTGGTCCCACTGCAATGTTACAACCAATTGAGACCTTATGAGAGTCCTAAAATCAGACACCCCTCAATAGACAATGGCTAACACACTAGCGGTATTTCACTTTTCAAACTTGCTGAGCATCAATTTCCAAATCTGTAAAATGGAGATAACAATATGAGTCCATGGGGTTTGTAGTTAGAGTGAAACACAAGCCTAGCATAGGCTCACACAGTGCAGTGCCTGGCACACAGTAAATTCTCTTCCCTTTCTATTTAAGTTTATACACATCTGCATGAAATCATATAGGATTAACCGTAATGGAGCATTATGAGCTCTGAGTCATTTTAATCCATATTTTACTTCTGTGCAGCTATTGACTGTATGCGTGCAACACAATTTGGACATAGGTTGAGAAAGTGAATGGCTGGTGATTTTAAAGAGGGCTGTAATGGACACCATCGTTCAGTTAAATCATCACATGAGAAAGCTTGATATGCCGATGAGGCATCAGTAGGATTTATCAACCTCAAATGGGCACGCATGATTGCTCTGAAATCTTACTGTGCCCCCAAATCTCAATCCTATGTTTCCCAATCGTCATTCCACACCTTCTGTAACACAATTAAACTCCAAGTCTCCCTCACTCTTAGCTAATGGCTCCAAGGACAAACAGAAACCATCAGAAGGGAATTCTCCCATTTTTCCGTCTAGTAAATCTGTAGCCATCCTGTTCTTTCCCTTTTTAAGGAAAGGAACAGGGTCTCTCAAAAGCCAGTTTCTCAGCATGTGCCCTATATCTCCATCCCCTCCTGTATTCTTAGGGAACCTCATCCCATTCATTACTCCTTTTCTCGCTTATATCTTGCATATATCTACCTACAGTAGAAAGGTCTACTGCATTAATTTCCGGAGCAGTCAACTTTGCTCTAATATCTTCCATTCAAGACGACACAACCCAAAACAAAAAAGCAGTATACCATCACTTTCTAGCTACTACCCTGTCTCTCCACACTCTACCCCGTCGAATTTCATAAAGAAAGGGCCATTTATGCTGTCATCTTCTTCACCTACCATTTACTCTTCAACACCGAATCAGGATTCCATTCTCAACATACTGTAAAAGCTTCTCTGGGGCCTGTTACTCATAACTTCTGTATTCTGTATACAGAATCCTGTTCTAAAGCCAGCAACATCCAATGGAAACTTTTCAGTCTTTATTTTATTTGACTTCTCACCAGTATTTTACAAAACTAACCACTACTCTTTGAAACACAATCTCCGTTGATTTTTCCTGACGCCACATTTTCCTGGTTTTCTGTCTACTCCTTGGGGGTTCCTTCGCAGTCTTCTTGGCCAGCTAGGCTCTTTTTCTACCCCATCTCTCTCTCTCTCTCTCTTTTTCTATTCATAGTTTTATTATTTTATTTTATGTTATACTATCAAATTCTTTTTTTTTTTTTTTTTTTTTTAGCTCTTTTGAGATATAACTGGCTAATCTCTACCCAGCCTCTTAAAGAAGTTACTCAGGGTGTGATTCTGGAATCTCTTGCCTTTCGCATGTTCTCAGACTTGACTTCAGAAAATATTTATATATGGAATGGCCACAAATCTATATATATTTATATTCCAAACCAGTCTTGAGCTCCAGATTCTTATATCTGCACATTTAATTTTTCCACTAAGATGTTTTACGAGCATGTCAAAATATGTCCAAACTAATCACTTGAGCTTCCTCCCAAACCCATTTGAACCCTTTCCTCCTCAGGAGCTTTGCTATTTTGTCCATCTGAACAAAATTCTCCAACTCTTTACCTAAGTAATGCCTACTTTCCCTTAGGTTTCCACTTACATGTCACTGCTTTTTTTTTTTTTTTTTTTTTTTTTACATTAAAAAAATGTTCATTTATTTTTGAGAGAGAGCAGGGGAGGGGCAGAGAGAGACATGACAGAGGATCTTAAGCAGGCTCTATACTGACAGCAGAAAGCTGGATATGGGGCTCAAACTCACAAACCATGAGATTGTGAACTGAGCCGGAGTTAGACGCTAAACCGACTAAGCCACCCAAATGCCCCTTCAACATTTTTTTTAGTATGTTTTATTTTAGAGAGAGAGAGAGAGAGCACACACATGTGGGAGAGGGACAGAGGGGGAGGGAGGGGGGGAGAGAGAGAGAGAGAGAGAGAGAGAGAGAGAGTCTTAAAGGGGCTCCGCGCTCAGTGCCAAACCGGATGCGAGGCTCCATTCCAGGACCCTGGAATCATGACCTGAGCAAAAACCATGGAACACGAAGCCGTTCAACCGACTGAGCCACTCAAGTGTCCCTAAACGTCACTGTTTTAAAAGGGCCTTCTTTAACTCTCCTAACTAAATTAGACTATCCTATAGCACCCTGCATCTCCCTTCAGAGCACATATGACCACTCACAGTTATAAACTGATTTGCAATCTCAGTGTTCGATTCTGCCATTTCCCTTACTTTCCTCTGGCTCCCCCCTCCTCACAACACTTCCACGCTTCTAACATTCCATATACTTTGCTTATTTATAGTTATGAAGTTTTGTTTTTCTCTCCACTCTGGCACGTAAGGTCCGTAAAGATTTCTTGTCTCTTTTGTTCCCTGATACGTTCCAAATGTCCGGCACATGCTAGAAATTCAATAAATATCTGTTGAACGAATGAGAGACTACGTCTGTTTTGCTACTCACTATATTCCAAACTAATCAATTTCAGTGGAATTGAAGGGCAGGTACTATAAAATCTAGGATGAAATATGGAGCACAACACCATAAACACAGTAGGATCTCATGCCCTGTGAATGAATGAAAGCTTTCGAATGAAAAAGGCATATTTAATTTGGAATCTAGACAACGGTCCTCTTTACTATTTTTTGTTTGTTTTAGCACACAATCTTGTCTTTTGTTCTCTTTCTCCACATTCTAAGAAGTTTTAAGAGATAATAATATGAGGCCAGAGCTCCATGAGAGGAAAGACCATGCCCTTGTACTTCTGGTGTCAGCTGATGTCTAGCCCTCTTCCTGGTACTTAGCAGCAGCTGAATAAATAAATAAAATTAGGAACCAATGAGGGGAACTACCCAGTGAATATGTGCCATCAGGTGAAGGCCAGACAGCACCAGACAGCAGTGGAAGAAGCTGGGGACTTGGAATCAAGGGGGTGAGCTCCATTCCTGCTTCTACCTTCCGACAAAATCTGGCAAGTTCCATAGGCCTGCTTTTTCACCTGGTGGGGGGATGAAACTAGACGATCTACTAAAATGTAAGCTCCCTGAGGCTAGGGACCGCATCTGTCTTGTTCACTGATGTGAAAACAAGGCCTAGATCGGTACGTGTGGCACAGAGTAAGACCCCCAAGAATTTGTGTAAATATCTCTAAACATTCCTTCCAGTGCTAACAATTTAAGGGAAAAATAACTTTGAGGTATTCTAAATAAATATTTCTTTTGCTAGGATCATATACAGATTACCATCATCTTAGAAATAAAGAGCCTAGGGGCGCCTGGGTGGCGCAGTCGGTTAAGCGTCCGACTTCAGCCAGGTCACGATCTCGCGGTCCGGGAGTTCGAGCCCCGCGTCGGGCTCTGGGCTGATGGCTCAGAGCCTGGAGCCTGTTTCCGATTCTGTGTCTCCCTCTCTCTCTGCCCCTCCCCCGTTCATGCTCTGTCTCTCTCTGTCCCAAAAATAAATAAAAACGTTGAGAAATAAAGAGCCTAGTCCTAGGTGAAAAGAATACAAAAAAAAAAAAAAATACCTGTTACTCTCGGTGAGTTGGTTACGGGGATTTACCTGTTTTACATTTTCACCGTGCATTCTGGGGTTCTTTAATTATATTTAGATAAATAATCATATTTGTACACTTAGCGTTTGATCTGGAACCTTTAGCTCTGGGCGCGAGAACACCCAACTCCTGAGGGACTGTATACTCACAACTGTGCAACTTGTACTGGTTCCAGTCTTGCTGGCGGTCCTTCCCTGCCATTATGTAGTTTCCGAGGCAGGATGGGCTCTTGCCATTTCTCAGCCCTTTCCTTCCTCACCCATCCTCTGCCTTCACCCCTCTCTCCCATTCGAGGCTTTCCCCTTGGCTGGCCCGACGCAGGGAGAGGTCAGGAGAAACTGCCCCAGCGCTCAGCGCCCCGGGCAGCCGCAAACCGCCTCCCCCAGCCAGTTACTGCGGACCGCCGGCTCTCCGAACTACGCTCTACACGCGCTTTCGTATCGAAAGGAAATCGTGTTTTCTACCGTAAACTAGGGACCGCTGGTGGGGCGCGAATCTCTGCGTCTACACTTGTTTTCTAGCCCCGGAGCGGCTGCAGGAATTGATTGGTTCCCTCGCGCCCCGACGCTTGGGGTCCCCCCGCGCTCCGCCTGGACCCCGCCCCCTCGCGCGGCCATCTGCTACGCTGTCTGACTGTCTCTCGCTCGGCCTCTCTTTCCCCTCCACCACTCCCTGACCACCCCCCCGGCTCCGCCCCTTTCCCCTCCCCCCGTCCGGGGCTCCGAATCTTTCGTGGCCGTTGCCAGGGAGACAAGCCGATACCAGGCAAATAGGCATTCGAGAAAGAAAAGGGGGGAAAGCTACACGGCAGTCTGGTAACAAAGGAGCAATAAAAGCAGCCCCCAAATGGAGGGCTGAGGACGCGTCTGCGAGAAAATCCGAAAGCGAGCTAGCAATCCCCCCCAAGTTAAAACTAGGAGGGGGGATGCAGAGGAAGGGGCATGATTCACGTTGGGGGTGGGGGCTAGCAACAACCTTAAATGAGCTTTTGGGAATCGCCTGGATGGTGGTTTTGGATCAGCCCAGCTGGGTTTTCAAGTTGGAACTCCGCTAATACAAGAAATTCGCGTCCACCTCGGCGGCTGGGGGCTTGGGCCAGGCCAGCGGGCTCCCTTAAGGGTGATAACATGTTTGGCAGGATACACTTCTACGGAAACGTCTTTCCATCAGCTCTGGGGAATATGACTTCGTGAGTGAATGATGCATCTGAAGGCAGTGGACAGTGAGAAGACGCAGCTTCGTGTAACGATGTACAGCTTGGTGATTTTCAAAGCAATACTTGAACAAAGAGTTATTGGCTTGAACCAACCATCTTTTTCACTCAAAGTGTGACCCATTTCCCTACAATAAGCAGAAAATAAAACTGTGAGAATTCCGAGCCAACACCAGGAGAAATGAACCATTCTCTCGACTGCTTCTCCTCTCCATAAGCAAAAGATTATTCATTTCAGGATTACTAACCGTAAACGAGAAAAGGGTCTGATGTGGAAACGAGTGAAAACTCTGGGAGCAAAAATGTAGGCGGTAGGAGAATGTTTATTAGGCTGTATCCTTGATTTTTGACCGCCTCCTCCCCTTTAAATCAGTGCCTTGTCTTTCACACACAAATAGCGTCTAGTTCTTTGGTGGCGAGGGGTGCAGATGGAGGTGCTCTGTGTCCCCTTACAGAAGCTTTTTCTCTAACCCAAGCTAGACCGGAGCGTTCAGGCATCTTCTTGCTATTTTTCAACATGCAGTTTCTCGTTAGAACTGTAATCGTCAATCCGGTTGTTTAGCATTTCATCGCTGCTGCCTCCCTCCCTTCCAAGAAAGAACACGCTCGCTTGCATGCACACTTACACATGTTCAGAAAGAGTCCATCCGATCCTGGCAATCGGCTGAAAATGATTCATATCTACGTGAATTGCTTCCCAACCGCGTATTTGGATTCATACACTCGAGGCTGTGTGTCGTTTCACCATAGAGAAAAATTGTCATTTCATATGAACAGTGATAAAATGCGAACCGTTATGATCTTTTGTAAATGGCCCTCACTTTATATTGTGGGGGAAAAAATCACTATTTGGCAATAGTCGGGAGTGGGGGGATTCGATGAGCGTCGCAGGCCAATATCGAAATATTTTATTTCATGCCAATGCGGGATAGGGAAGGGAGTGTGGCTTAGGCTCCTTGCCGCTTTTGCATTTTCCACATCTGGCCTACAGACCTAATTCTAACTCGAGATGTCGTTTGATGAAATTCGATCTTCGTGGTTTAAATACCTTTCAATTCGGGGGCGATATAACATTTGCAACCGTTAAAGAAACAAACCCTGTGCAATATCTGTGAAACCAATATGGAACACGGAGAAAGAAAACATGCTGCACACAAATCCTAACCATTGTCTTTAACACTCGCATACACACACACATACACATAAACACACAGGGAAGATGGGGGAGGGGAGCGAGTGGAGAGAGACAGACACGGATACAGACCGACAAGAGTCAAAGCGAGTCAAGTTAACGCTTTCTCCGCCCCCAGCCACAAGTACCCCCCTCCCGCGTTAATTAATTCCAAACAAAGCAAGCCAATCAAGTGATGCATTATTATTTTCAAGCAGAGGGAGGCGAGAGGCATGTATTTTTTAATTGATTTATTTATTTGGAGGACATTAATTCTCGGTCTGAGGCTGATTTTCAAACCATTTGCAAAGCGCGGCTCCATTGTTCGCCGGGCGCGCAGGCTCCGCCCCCTGCTTTGTGTGCGGTGCGCGGATTGGCCGGCGCGCGCGGGGGCCGCGTCAGCGCCCGCGAGCCCATTCATCTGTGCACTTGGGCGTTGGACCCCGCATCTTATTAGCAACCAGGGAGATTTCTCCATTTTCCTCTTGTCTACATTGCGGCTACAAATCTGGGATTTTTTTATTACTTCTTTTTTTTTTAAAAACTACACTTGGGCTCCTTTTTTTGTGCTCGACTTTTCCTCCCTTTTTCCCTCCCTCCTGCGCTGCTGCTTTTTTATCTCTTCGACTTAAATTTTTTTATCCGGAGTGTATTTAATCGGTTCTGTTCTGTCCTCTTCACCACCCCCACTCCCCCCTCCCTCCGGTGTGTGTGCTGCTGCCGCCGCCGCTGCTGCCGCCGCCGCTGCTACTGCCGCTCGCCCCGTCGTTAACACCAACCGGAGGCTCTTTGTTCCCCCCTTGGATCTGTTGAGTTTCTTTGTTGAAGAAGCCAGCATGGGTGCCCAGTTCTCCAAGACCGCTGCGAAGGGAGAAGCCACCGCGGAGAGGCCCGGGGAGGCGGCTGTGGCCTCGTCGCCTTCCAAAGCGAACGGGCAGGTAAATTCTACCTGTGTTTCTGGTCATTTCTTTGGTGTCTTTCTCTAGTCCCGACGCTTCTTTTTCCCTCCTGGTCGCGCCCGAGGCGCTTTCGGCGGAGAGAGGAGCGTGGCCAGATTCCAGTCTGAAAGTTGAATGGAAAGCGATAGCCTAAATTGTCAATTTCTCATGGGGGGGGGGGGGGTCCTCTCCTCCACCCCCAAAGGAGTGGTTCCCGGAGAATCCTGGCAAATTCTTGTGTAGACGCGAGGAAAGAAGTGGTAAATCGTCTAAAATGGCGTGTTTGGAGCTTTGCAGAACGTGACTAGCTAGGTGCTAACCCCCCTCCCCCAGTCAGGTTGCAAATGTGTTTGGTGGGCACAAAGGTGTTTGGGTGGCTCTCTGTGTTTGCTGTCGAGATTGAGTCGCTTTCAAGATTTCTGAACTGGTGTGATTGTTGGAGGGGAGGGGGTGGGGGGAATGGGGAAGGTGGTGGAGAAAGGCTAGGAGGGAAAAGCTGTCTTATTGTATGCTGAGGCGGCAAGCCCTGGGTTCTTGGAAAGGTTGCTGGCTGGCTGGCTGGCTGGAGCTGGGCAGAAGGGTTTCAGTATCTGCTGGGCAGAAGGGTTACAGTGTCTTTCGGTGGGGCTTTCCCACTGTTCTAAGCCTTTATTCGTTAGCTGTCTGTGGAATTACACACCCGTCCGACTTTTAAATGGTATCCCTGGGGTGGGAAGACTCGGTGAGTCCTTGAAGACCCTCTCCAGATGGTCAAGAAGAGACAGTTCGGGTGTTTCGGATGGGATTGTGCGTGTGCTTGGCGCCTAGACCACTGCGGGGGGCCACCCCGGAGCTGCCCGGACCCAGGCAGATGGCCACGGTTGGGTGGGCGCGAGAGGTCGGCCATGGGTGGCTGCTTTGAAAACACTGGGCACCCACCACGCCTCTTTTCCTAGAGTAGAGGCCGTGTAGCTTCGCCTGCTCTAACCTAATGGGGAAGACGAGCTCTGCCAAGAGGCTCTGAACCCGTTAAAAATGTAAGATGAGCCGCCGTGGCGCGCCCCGGCTACACAGAATCGTAGGCGAAGGTGGGCGTGGAAGAGGAGGCAAGATCTTAGAAATAATGGGTTTCCCCCTGCCTTGTTGGTTTTATTCGGACCAGGATGCCGGGAAGCCACCTGAGCTTTGTTTGTGGACTCTCGGCTGCGCGATCCGGGCTCGGGGGCGCCTCGGCCGGCGGGCAGGGCCGGGCTGGGCAG
>NW_024412394.1:71501211-71531530 GCF_014898765.1 Herpailurus yagouaroundi
GGCCTCCGGGGAGCAGGCGGCCGCGGCGCCGGGCGAGGAGGCCGCGGCGGGTGAGGAGGGGGCGGCGGGCGGCGACCCGCAGGAGGCCAAGCCCGAAGAGGCCGCCGTCGCGCCCGAGAAGCCAGCCGCCAGCGAGGAGGCCAAGCCCCCCGAGGAGCCCAGCAAGGCCGAGGAGAAGGCCGAGGAGGCCGGGGCCAGCGCCGCTGCCTGCGAGGCGCCCTCAGCCGCCGGGCCTGGTGCGCCCCCGGAGCAGGAGGCGGCGCCCGCGGAGGAGGCGGCGGCCGCGACAGCCTCGTCAGCCTGCGCAGCCCCGTCACAGGAGGCCCAGCCCGAGTGCAGTCCAGAAGCCCCCCCAGCGGAGGCGGCAGAGTAAAAGGGCCCGAGTTTTGAGATAATCGAAGAACTTTTCTCCCCCGCCCCCCCCCGTTTGTTTGTTGGAGTGGTGCCAGGTACTGGTTTTGGAGAACTTGTCTACAACCAGGGATTGATTTTAAAGATGTCTTTTTTTTTATTTTCCTTTTCTTTTTAAGCAACAAATTTTGTTCCCCCACCCCCTCCTCCCCCCACAGATCCCATCTCAGATCATTCTGTTACCACCATTCCAACAGGTCGAGGAGAGCTTAAACACCTTCCTCTGCCTTGTTTCTCTTTTGTTTTTATTTTTTGCATCAGTATTAATGTTTTTTGCATACTTTGCATCTTTATTCAAAAATGTAAACTTTCTTTGTCAATCTATGGACATGCCCATATATGAAGGAGATGGGTGGGTCAAAAGGGATATCAGATGAAGTGATAGGGGCCACGATGGGGAAGTTTAAGTGGTGCGTGACATTGCCAAGAGTAACGTACCGCTAGAAATAAATGATGGTGTAAAGGCTTAGTCTTTTTCTTTTTTTTTTAAAGAAAAGTTATTACGATGTATTTTGTGAGGCAGGTTTACAACACTACAAGTCTTGACTAAGAAGGAAAGAGAAGAAAAAACAAAAAAAAAAAAACACCAATACCCAGATTTTAAAAAAGATCATAGTCTTAGGAGTTCATTTAAACCATAGGAACTTTTCACTTATCTCATGTTAGCTGTACCAGTCAGTGATTAAGTAGAACTACAAGTTGTATAGGCTTTATTGTTTATTGCTGGTTTATGACCTTAATAAAGTGTAATTATGTATTACCAGCAGGGTGTTTTTAACTGTGACTATTGTATAAAAACAAATCTTGATATCCAGAAGCACATGAAGTTTGCAACTTTCCACCCTGCCCATTTTTGTAAAACTGCAGTCATCTTGGACCTTTTAAACACAAATTTTAAACTCAACCAAGCTGTGATAAGTGGAATGGTTACTGTTTATACTGTGGTATGTTTTTGATTACAGCAGACAATGCTTTCTTTTCCAGTCGTCTTTGAGAATAAAGGAAAAAAATCTTCAGATGCAATGGTTTTGTGTAGCATCTTGTCTATCATGTTTTGTAAATACTGGAGAAGCTTTGACCAATTTGACTTAGAGATGGAATGTAACTTTGCTTACAAAAATTGCTATTAAACTCCTGCTTAAGGTGTTCTAATTTTCTGTGAGCACACTAAAAGCGAAAAATAAATGTGAATAAAATGTACAAATTTGTTGTGTTTATTTATGTTCTACCAAGACTTCTAGGTCTTAAGGTTAATTTTGAGGAACATCTTGCATGCCATCAAGAGTAAATTTTATTGTGGTTTTTAATCTGAAGTTTTCAAACTGAAATTCATAATCAGAGGTGTCAGATTACATACAGGAAGCTCTGAGAACATTCCATGTCTGTAACCATTTACCTGCATTGAATTTTCATTTAAAAACTCAACAATTATTTTTATTGTAGTTATATAGCATGTCAGAAAGTAATCATTTAATACGAAAGTGATGTGACCCGAAGACTCTTTAAATGTCATATGGAAGTTTCCTAAAATACATTTTTTGTCATGCAGGTCCAGAAACTTAAATTTATACTGAGTGAGAGTCTATTTAATCCAAACTGCAGATGGGCCGCAAAAGTGGCCAAATGTGTTTCAGAAATTGGTGGTGTTTTACCTGCCGTTGTAATTCCTTAGTGCTTGGCTAATTTCCAAATATTGCTTAGATTATGTGTTATACCTTAGGAAAACAGGCTTATGTAAAGAAGTGATGGTGATGAATGGGCAACATTGTCAGTTTATGGGCCTTTTAGTACTTGCCTCAATTCAATAGTTGCAAACATTTTTTTTTTTTAAATGAAAGTAGTGTGTTAGTATCTTGTTACTCAAAGGAGAAAAGGTAGAGAATAATACTTCCTTATGTAGTAATAATCCTTACTAGTTTCACCTTTGCTCTTACCACCCCATAACTGGATTTTTTTTTCTTCGCTGGACCCTAAACTGAATTGAATTTGAAGATAAAGATGTATCAAATACCATTACTTCATTAAATGCGAAGGAAAATAGTTTACGCACACCTGCTTCGCTGTTTTTGAGCAGTGTGCCTTGTAGGGTTGGTTCACAGTGAGTCGGTGAACCACATTTGTAACAGCCGAACACGGAATCTTAAACCCATTAGAAAAATAAATTAGCTCTTGACATGTGCTATTAACTGGAATAATGGATCATAAATAATAGTTCATGACCTCTCTTACCTAATACCCTCCCCACTAATAAAATAGCACTCGGAAAAGTATGTACTTTTCGTTGGGGTTTCTCGATCTTGAAGGATGTTTGAAAGGTAAAAGTCAAATCTGGTAACCAAAGGACTGCTATATGGGGTCTTTCCAACCTTAGCAACTTTTTCTCAAATACCTACTCTGCCAAGTAGAGGGCCTGGTATGTGGTAGGACTCAAAAAAAAGGGGGGGGGGAGGTTAAAAATTAACTCGCCAGTAGTCAAAAATACTATGTAGCCAACTATATTGCTAGGCTTGTTTTTTTAACAGCTTGAATTAAGGTGCATTATTTTGATTTTAATCTTTGCCTAAAACACTTTGGGTGGTATTGATGGAGTGGTGGATTTTCCACCAAATGATTAAATGAAATTTGACATATATCTTTTCATCCAAAGTTTTGTACATCACATTGTTTTCTAATGGAAAAATGTTAATATGGCTTTTTGTATTACTAACAATAGCTTTGAGATTAAGGAAAAATAAATAACTCTTGTACAGTTCAGTATTGTCTATTAAATCTGTATTGGCAGTATGTATAACAGCATTTGCTATGGTTATGAAATACTTCCTCTGGATTATAATAATCATTTGATTCAATTCCTATTGTAAAATAAAGTTTTACCAGTTGATATAATCAAGCTTGCTAAAATAGGATTTTTTACAAACTTAATTTTAAAATGGAAGTTTTAGAGAAAAACAAATCTTAAGTGTTGATGGTAAGTATAACTATTACTCAGTTTAAGGGATTTGGAAGGTATGCTTGACGGACTTAGGATACAAAATTAGATCCACTGAAGGTGAGTTAGCTCGTCTGTTAACAAGTCGACTGAAAACTTTAATGATAGGTCTTGATATACGTTTGAGAAACAATGTAGTGTATCTACATTTTCCCCTCATGTATCTAAACAATATTTTGCAATTAAAAATTTGGGGAAAGGGTGCTTTTTACATTCATATATTTTGGAAGGGGGGGGTATAGTCTAATGTAATTCAAGTTAGCTTTAAAAATTAAAAAAATTGGTTAAGTAACAGAGCTATGAGCTTTAGTTTTCCTTTAATCATTCACTGTGCAATATCAAGCATTTTTTTTTTCCTTCCCACTTCCCAGCTATGTGAAAGTGCTTCAAGCAGGGTGTGGCAAACTTGAATTTTAAAATGCTTTCCGTCTGTAAATGTTCCAGTCCCTGCTGGGGATTCAAGTTCCAGCACTCCTTTAAATTACACCCAACAGTGCTATTTTTAAAATGGGAAATAAATACTTCCAAAAGATGTGAATGTTACCTATATTTTATGTACCTGAAAAAGTAATAAATTACTGATCCCTGAAATACTTCTGTCTACAGTTCCTGTCAACTGCTCAACAGCAACGTACAACCCCGAGATCTAGAGTCATGCTCAACCAACTGAGCCAGCCAGGCACCCCTCAACAGCAACTTTGAAACAAAACAAAATACCCCATAAGATTTAGCAGCTGGGAATATATAAAATAATTACTACAAGATTTCTAGGAATCCTGATAACCCCACTTTTAGTGTTTTGATAAAATGAGAGCACAAGACTTTTTAAGTACTACTAGTAAATGAAAAATGAGAGTATCTTTGTCAATTACTGTTACAACTTCTTTCTGGGAAAGGTGACTTTTTGCTTAGGATTCCAATACAACACATTTCAACTGAATTCGTTAAGTTAGCATTACAAGCTGTCTTCCTAGCAAGTGGGACACTGTTCCTTAGGTTTGAAATGTGAGCTAAGGACTGGCTGGAAATAGTGCTACAATTCAATACTTGTGTAGTGGGGTGGGGGGAGGGGTGGAGAAAAGGGAAGGGATTCTTGATAAATTGGAAGTGTAAGAAAGACTTCAAAGCAAGACTTTTGCTTTGATACATCCATATTTTGGAAAGCACCATCCAACAGAAATATGAGAGCCACATGTAATCTTAAACTTTTAAAATAATCACATTAAAAAAAACATTAAATTAATAATCCAAAAAAATCTTCAACATGTAATCAACATGAAAAGCATTGAGACATATTACTTTTTTTTTTTCTTACTAAGTATTTGGAATCCCAGTGTATTATATACTAACAACATACCTCAGTTTGGAGCAACCACATTTCAGGTGCACTCTAGTCACATGTGGCTACCACATTGGAGAGGACAGGTCTGAAGAACCAGGATCTGAGAGTCGAGGACTAAGTAGGAATGTTGAGTACAGACTTTGCGAAGTGTAATTTATGTGATTAATTTCATCAGCTTCGTTTAGCTTTGGAGCTAACACTGAACTTTTATTTCTGAAGTACAAACCACTTTAAGCCGTTAATACGGCATTAGTGTTATCAATAAATATGTTGAGATTCTGAATCGTCTTGTTATAGACGGACCTTTTGGCCCTCCTCCCATCCCATACATATCGAAGCACTAACCCCCAGTACTTTCGAATGTGACTGTATTTGGACACAGGGTCTTTAAAGAGGTGACTAAGTTCAACTAAAGGTGTTATGGCGGGCCCTAATCCAACATGACTCGTGTTATTATACGAAGAAATAGATTGTCCACATTGAGAGATACCAGGGGCGCATGTGCATGGAGAGAAAAGAATCGTGTGAAGACACAATGAAAAAGTGGTCATCTACAAGCCAAGGAGAGAGGCCTCAGAAGATACCCAACTTGTCAGCACTTTGATATTGGACTTGCAGCCTCCAGAAGCGAGAGAGAATAAGTATCTGTTGTTTAAGCCGCCCAGTCTGTGGTACTTTGTTCTGGCAGCCGTAAGAAACTCATACAGAACTTCTAGGGAAGATTTGGGAAGATTGTCCCTTCCCAGGGATGTAAAGAATTTTACAGGCTTGCTTTTTCTCTTCCCTCAGTGGAAAAGAAACTGCTTTCTAGCTTGAGAATTGTATTCTTGTGTTTGTTACCTTAAGAGAGCAATGATAATTTTTTTTCAACGTTTATTTTTTATTTTGGGGACAGAGAGAGACAGAGCATGAACGGGGGAGGGGCAGAGAGAGAGAGAAGGAGACACAGAATCGGAAACAGGCTCCAGGCTCCGAGCCATCAGCCCGGAGCCCGACGCGGGGCTCGAACTCCCGGACCGCGAGATAGTGACCTGAGCTGAAGTCGTACGCTCAACCGACTGCGCCACCCAGGCGCCCCGAGAAACGATAATTTAAAAATTAGAAAGGTAAATTATATTGCTATCTTAATTATCAATGAGTTGATAGGAAAGATCTCTGGAACACAAATAGTAAAAAATATTGTCTAAAAACACTATGTTATGTTTTGTCTGAATACGTAACTAATGTTATGTCTGAATTAACCATCTCTATTTTCCCTTGCAACTACTTGTGCAAGAAACTGAGTTATTTGTGCTACAGTATCCAAGTAGTTTTTGATTGCCCTCATGCTGTCATTTACTACATTATTTTGTCTTTCCTGTATTTCTTGTATTTTCTGTAAATTTCCAACAGACCTGGAGAGGCTTGATCAGATTCAAAGGGCTGTATCACACAGGTGATGTATTTCTATCAGGAGGCACACAATGTTTGGTCATTTCTCTTTTTGTGATGTTTAAAGCCATTGATTTTTTGCTTAAATCCATTAATACAGAGTTGCCAAATGGTGTTATTCCGATTGTCTTTCCTTTTTCATTTATTTGTTCAGTTATTTCTATAAAGAGAAACTATCCCTCATCAACCATTTGGTTGCCCATCGGTTGTCCTTTGTTAATGGAAATGCAGAATAAATGTTTAATTCTCTCACTTTATTTACTGATTTTCAGAGTAATGAGTTGGTTCCCTAACACCCTTCAAGGGTGACCAATGATGGTATTTGTTTGTTTAGTATCATTATACATTTATAGATTTAAACTTACTAATGTAAGTAATATAAATGATGCTCAAACTGGCTCATGGCTGATTATGCTTTGAAGTTATAGAATTCAATAAATGCAATCAGTTTAAATTTTATTAAGATGCTACTCAAGTATGTGCTAAAAGGTAAATGAAACTCAATATTTATTTTATTCACATGAAATGGGTTTACGTATTTAAGTGTTGGCACACCCCTAACTTTAGTTGGGGTTTCATGCTGAGAAGCCGTCTGTTTATACAATTTCAAAGAAATGGGAGGCATCGCAATTTTTTTCTTACCCTCTAATTACTGCTGTATAATCATATTTAAATGTCATCAAAATTTACCAATATAACGCCTTATTCCATGTAGTAAGAAAAATGTCTGGAAATGTATGAGTTTGAGGAGACTCAGCAGTCTCCAGTCACAGAGACTTACATGTTGGTGCTTGATAACGCAGCGCACCAAATAGAACACGTTGTGAACGTACATTACTAATTCCGCCAGCAAGATACTAAAACTGCTCTCCTGGGGTATGGGTCAGTGAAATTGGTAATTTTGAAAGAAAAAATATGCTTATTGTATAGGCCAGAGACTCCTGTGGCAGGATTAATTAATGGCTCTCATAAAGAAGTTTTGAAGAAGTTGAATTTAAGTGACCATACAGTAATAATCTTTTCTAAGCAAACTACCAACTAGAACTACTTATTTTAATGTTTTGGAAAAACTGGTAAGCACTGGCTGAGGCAACAGGTCATCTAAAATAAGTAATATGTTAATAGATTTGAAGACTCTTGGTGAATTGTAAAGAAAAAGGGGCCTACGGACTTGGTCAGGTCAATTTATAAAATATTAATTATTAAGAAGAAAAGTGAATTATCTCAACAAGGGTCATTTTTCTCTTCTTTAGAATGCTATCTAGTTCATGAATTGGATTATAGTAGGACAAAGAATGTCTTACTTTCCTTTTTTCATATGCTTCCCGATATTTTAAAAGCCTAAGTTATTGCTAAGAATTTTAAAAAAATTTTTAAAAAAAATTTTTTTTTCAACGTTTATTTATTTTTGGGACAGAGAGAGACAGAGCATGAACGGGGGAGGGGCAGAGAGAGAGGGAGACAGAATCGGAAACAGGCTCCAGGCTCGGAGCCATCAGCCCAGAGCCCGACGCGGGGCTCGAACTCACGGACCGCGAGATCGTGACCTGGCTGAAGTCGGACGCTTAACCGACTGCGCCACCCAGGCGCCCCAAGAATTTAAAAATTTTTTAAATGAGAATTCAAATTTTTTAAATTTATTGGTATATAGCTTCTACACTTAAAATTTTATCTGGTCTAGAAGTGAAATTTATCAGAACTCCAATGATGCATTTATTTAAAACAAACCCAAAATATGCAAATACCAGAGTTTCCTCCAAACAATAATGAAAGTTATTCAAATCCCTTGAGGAAATCTACATTTTTTAGCATTCTCATACAGAGCACAAAGATTTTGCATGCTTATTAATGCTTAGTGAACAAAGAAGAACTTAATATACAATCAGTAAAAAATACAGTAATATCAAATGAAGATTATTTCTTGTGAAGTATTTCTGCCATAACTTCTGGAGACTTGAAACACAGAATAAGCATATTTATTAAGAAAGTGCAGGGTTTTTTTGTTTGTTTAGATCAGGAAGACTCGTTAAAACTAGTTGTTCATAAAGCATGCTCCCTCCCTACTTTCTTACTGTTCTGAATTCCAATTTTGTTATCAAAAGTATATTTACAAGTAATATATGCATATTTTAGATATGTAAACTTATATACAAAATAAATAATAGAAACACATTCATGCTTACGCATAATTTGATATATAGTTTTCTAAAGACATAAATATGATTTTATAGTTACATATATTTAATACAAATATACCTCTACAATATATTATAAAATCAAGCATAAATCTGAATGTGTGCTCTCTATTTTTAATAATAAAAATTTTAGGGGCACCTGCATGGCTCAGCTGGTCAAGCATCAATCAGACCCTTGATTTCAGCTCAGGTCATGATCTCAGGGTCGTGGGATTGAGCCCGGCATTGGATTTGGTGCTGAGCGTAGAGCCTGCTTAAGATTCTCTCTCTCTCTGTCTCTCTCTTTCTCTCACTCTGTCCCTCTTCCCAGCTCATGCACACTCCCTTTATTTCTCTCAAATTAAAAAAAAAAATTTTTAAGAAATCTTTAAAAAAATTTTTTTAAACAAAATTTCTGGATTTTTAAATTTTGTCACCTCCTTTCTTTGTTCCTTGAAGTTTTTGGAACGTGCCATATCTACCAAATGCTCCCTAAGATTATAGGTAACAATGGTTGAATGAGGTTTTAGATTTGGTTAAAGGAGGGTATTTTGACCAGAAGTTGAATTCGCTAAAGATTCTTTAGTTGAAAATCTATAATTTCGTTTCAGCACTCATTAATTTTTTTCTAAATTTTTTTTTCAACGTTTATTTATTTTTGGGACAGAGAGAGACAGAGCATGAGCGGGGGAGGGACGGAGAGAGAGGGAGACACAGAATCGGAAACAGGCTCCAGGCTCTGAGCCATCAGCCCAGAGCCTGACGCGGGGCTCGAACTCACGGACCGCGAGATCGTGACCTGGCTGAAGTCGGACGCTTAACCGACTGCGCCACCCAGGCGCCCCAGCACTCATTAATTTTTTAAAACATAGCATCTGGTTATAATAATAACCATCATGGGTCTCTGACCTATGGTAAAGAAGAACCAGGCACAATAAAGGCTACTGACTTGTCTTTCTTTTTTGTTCTTCTCTACAACTCCTTCTTATTGGTTAGACTTGTGATTATAATATTATTTACTAATGAAAGTACAAGAATGAAGTGATGATTAGGCACTTAGGTGCTGGAGTCAAGATCTGGTTCTGCCACATGCAAACTTTTTATATTAGGTACATCACTTCATCTATCTGAGCCTCAGTGTTCTTACATGTCCAATTGAGAGTTAAAAGAGTGCCAGCTGTTAGGAATGAGCGCACCTAGTCTACTGTCTAGGAGTTGAGAAGTATTCAGTGGATGTTTGCTATTATTATTTATTTCATAGTATTTACATTTTTTGGTTCAACGTTGAGTAATACCTTAGATACTCTGCTGGTACCCTGAAATCATTTGCACTATGTTTTAATTAAGATGTTTTACATAAAGATTTTTTTACAAGACAGATTTCTACTTAATCTATGTCATACTTCATTCTTCATTTTGGCAAACATAATATGTTCTAGGGAAAGGACTGCAATCTAGAAACATAAGAGTGAATGTACTGCATATCTAGAATCTGTTCTGGTGGGAAAATCGCACATTAAAAATAATACCAGTACTACTACTACTAATTTATAATGTGATTTTTTAAAATGTCAAACACAGTTAATTATCGTATGGCCTTGATTACAGACATTAGATGAAAATCAATTCAAATATTCTACAAAACAATACTTGGTATATCTTTTAAATTTATATGTCAAGTTTATATTTGATAACGTTTTAGTAAACAGCAGAAAAACGTAAAATACGGAAGATACATATTCAGTTTATCTACTGTCAGATTATAAACCATCTGAAAACTCAGTAGTATAAAACAACAACAATTTATTTTTTCTTTGTGTAAAGCATTACTGATGTGTAATTACTATACAGTAAACTTCACAGAGTTAAAGGGCACAATTTGATGTGTACACATCTGTGAAACCATCACCAGAATCAAGAGAACAATCATATCCATGAAGATTCTGTGGGTCAGGGATTAGAGCAGGCACAGCAGGGACAGCTTGTCTCTGATACATGATGTTTGTGGTCACCAGTTAGTGTTGCTTGAATAACTGGAGACGGCTGGGATAGCGAGATTGGGGCCATATGTCTGGGATCTTCATTCTTCTTCATGGGTGTTTGCTAGGATTAGAAGGCCTCAGATGGTTCCTCGACACTGGTCTTGGTTCCTGAGCTGGGATGGCTGGAACAGCAGAGAGAGATCTAGCAGGTCCCTGCACCCTCTACACTCATGGCTGTTTCAGGATACTTAGCCATGCTGCAAGGCAGCTGGCTTCTCCCAGCGGTGGAGTTTCAAGACAGTGTTCCAAGGGACAGGAAATAGAGGCTGCCAATCTCTCATAGCCTTGTCTCAGAAACTGGCACAGCTCACTTCCGCTACACTTTGTTTGTCAAAATAGTCACAGAACCCATTCAGACTCTAGGACAGAAGTACATGGACACCACCTCTCGGTGGGAGAAGTGTCAAAGAAATTTTGGCCATCTTGAAATCACGACAATACCTATTGGATGTGCTATATTCCTGAGTAAAGGAAGACTTCAAATGGAAAACTTGAATAAACTATTTTTTGGTGGATTACAAGGGCAGTAGTAGGGGAAGGAGGTGGAAGACTTTCCATCAATTCCTCTGCCTTTATTGCTCTTTATCAAGTAATGTTCTTCAAATAACCTGGAGCTGTTATGCCCTGATATATTATAAATGGGTGCATTTGGATACAAATACATATGATCAAGCCATATGGTAAATACTTTTGTTTTTTATTATAGGATATTGTATCCTTTAATGGTATGTTTTAGCCATGCAAATTATTATCAAGATTCAAAAACCATTGAGACATAATTTATGCAGTAAAACCATTTGAGATGTACATATCAGATTCCATTTATGTCATCTTCTTTATTTACTTTTGTAAATTTTGTACTTTACTTTTGTAAAAATCCTTTTTTTTTTTTTAAGACATATAGCCTATACGTGGAGAAGGGGGCAGAGGGAGAGATAGAATCTCTCCATGCAGAGCCTGATGTGAGGTTCGATTCCACCACCCTGGGATCATGACCTGAGCTGAAATCAAAAGTCAGCTGCTCAACCCAGGCGCCCCCATTTTTTTCCCTTAAAGTTGGCTGGGGCAGGGATGGGACGTAAGGGGTGGGAAGGATTATAACCCTACAAGTAGATGTGTTATATTTTAACAAGCTTTACTAGAGATAATTTCAAATAGATGGTTTCACGTTTTCTGAATAAATATAATCTACTATGAAGATCGCATATTGAAGAAGAGTCATTAGCCATATATATTTAAGTATAAAGATATATATTTCTTATATGTTCAACCACTAGGTGAAATGTGTACGTCTAGCATAAAACCGAACAAAAAAATTTTTTAGTTGGTGAAATATACCAGCTAAAGCTCAACCTCTCAGGAGAATGTTTTCCCTGTAGTCTTTTGAGAAACACAAGGGAAAGGCAGTATATAAGTAGAGTGTACCCATGGGAGAGGGGTTCCTGATTCACTTGAAGGGGGTTAAATAAGTGTGTATTAATCATTATTTGTAATACTTATCTTTACAGGGAAGAGGCCATTCTTGGAAAGAAAGAATGACCTCCTATCATCCTTTTTGGTCCCTCTCAACCACAGCTCTCTCAAGCAATACTTTGGTGGTTTCTTAAGTTTCTAACGATACCTTTATTCCTAAAACATTTCCTCTTTTGACTGAAGCACACAGGAATGAAAAGAAGCGAGACAGAATATTTGAGTGCACATGTGCTTGCCTACATGTCCTATCCGGGAGATAGGATAGGACTTGCCTATCCGGGAGATTACCAAGAACCATTACAAATGTTAGTTACTTGGGGGGGCGCCGGAGTGGCTCAGTCAGTTAAGTGACCACTTCGGCTCAGGTCATGATCTGGAGGTTTCTGATTTCCATCCCTGCCTCGGGCTCTACACTGACAGCTCAGAGCCTGGAGCCTGCTTCGGATTCTGTGTCTCCCTCTCTCTCTGCCCCTTCCCTGCTCACAATTTGTCTCTCTCTCAAAAATAAATAAACTTAAAAAAAAATGTTAGTCACTTGGAATACTAGAGGTAGAGCGTGAGCAGGTGGTAAAGACTTTTGATCATTAGATAAATCTGAAGGTGATTTACAGAAGCAGGCGGTGTCTGTTGAGGAATAGAGTTTAAGGCAGTGATATTCTTTGGGAGAAGAGAGGCAGCACCCAAAGCAAACAATGAAAGCAACATGTTTCCTTTGTTATCAGTATGTTTTATATTTGCATATAGAACATTTAAAACATATTTCACATCTGTTTTTTAAGAGTTTCACATCAGGGTTTTCTTGTGGGTTTTTTTTTATTTTTGTTTTTTGTTTTCTTTTCTTAGTTTCTCCACAAAGTTAAACCAGTACCAGGAAGTTAGGAGGTCATGTAACCAGTGTGAAAAGCAATTAAAATTAATTATTGTGTAGAGGTTAGATACGGTTAAAGTATCCACTAACATTCCAGACCTCTATCTCTGTGTGCAGGGTGATCAAGTGTTTGACATCTGTCGTATTAATTGATTAGCATTGGAAGAAATAGCAGTCACGCCTGGTGGGTAGTAAATAAAGCCAGAGAAAAGAGAGACTCAAAAGTATTCCCATATCACCCAAAATTAAGTCACAGTGCTTCCAACATGGGCGTTCAAAGTGAAGCCTTTTTGCTCTTTCTCAAGAAAATCTTACAAAATCTTTCTCATACAAAATCTTCCCTGATGATGTCAGAAAGAGTACTTTTAGGGACGCCTGGGTGGCTCAGTCGGTTAAGCATCCGACTTTGGCTCAAGTCATGATCTCACGGTTTGTGAGTTCGAGCCCTGTATCATGTAAGCTCGAGCCCCACTTTGGGCTCCATACTCTCTCTCCCTCTCTCTCTGTCCCTGGCTCACTTGCACGCGTTCTCTCTTGCTCCCTCTCTCTCTCAAAAATGAATTAAAAAAAAGGGAGAGAAAGAGTGATTTTATCTGTAGAATTCAGTGCAGAACCAGAGTTTTTCAAACGGCTATCAATACTTATTGAGAGTCTTTTTAAAAATGTTTATTTATTTATTTTTGAGAGAGAGAGAGAGAGTGCATGCACCTGGAGAAGGGTCAGAGAAAGAGGAAGAGAGTGAATCCCCAAACAGGCTCCCTGCTGACAACGCAGAGCCCAGTGCAGGCTCGAACCCACAAACTGTGAGATTATGACCTGAGCCGAAATCAGGAGTCAGATGCTCAACCAACTGAGCCACCCAGTTGCCCTGAAAGTCTTTTATGTATGAACTGTTCTGGGTTTTCAGGGTTCAGCCATTAAAGAGACAGGTTTCCTGTCCTTGAGGAGTACAGGACTACAAGCCAGGTTTGTAAATGGATCATGAAATACAACAGAAAGCCATCTGGAAAGAAAAAAAAAAAGATCCATATCTTAGAGAAGACTTAAATGCTAAAAACAATTAAAATAAAAATGTGAAAAAAAAAGTCTAAGTATCAGAATGCCAAAGACCCTACCCCACTGTAATATAACTTTGACCACATAATTCTAACCGAAATCAAAAGAAAAATGACACACTGGAAAAAATACTCCTTATATTATACATATTTTATTTATTTTTTAAAGTAATCTCTATATTATATTTATTTTGTTTATTTTTTTTAAGTAAGCTCTACATCTAACACAAGGCTTGAACTCATGACCCCAAGATCAGAAGTCACATGTACTACTAACTGGGCCAGCCAGGGCCCCTTCACTGCTTATATTAGGGGCTCCTGGGTGGCTCAGTCTGTTAAGTATCTGACTCTTGATTTTGGCTCGGATTATGGTCTCATGGTTCGTGAGATCAAGCCCCACGTGGGGCCCTGCACTGACAGTGTGGGGCCTGTTTGAGATTCTCTCTCTTCCTCTCTCTCTGCCCCTCCCCCACTCATACACACACACACACACACACACACACACTCTCTCTCTCTCTCTCTCTCTCTCTCTCTCAAAATAAATAAATAAACATTTAAAAAGAAATTTAATGAGGCGTCTAGGTGGCTCAGTGGGTTAAGCATTTGACTTTCCATTTTAACTCAGGTCATGAGCTCATGGTCCATGGGTTCAAGCCCTGATTCGGGTTCTGCACTGACAGCACAAAGTCTGCTTGGGATTCTTTCTCTTCTCTCTGCCCCCCACCCCAATAAATAAATAAATATTCTAAAATAATAATACTAATAAAATTTAAAATAAAAAATACATGGTTAAATTCCCTTAAGAGTTTTTATAAATTATTTGAAAAACCAATACGCCTATAGAATCTGAGCAAGGGACAGGGACTGGTCACTTAAGAGAAAATACAAGTGGCTCTAAACTGTATTACAGTATCTTCATTTATAAAAATGGAACTACAGATTGAAATTCTATCTTTCTGCCTATTAGAGTTAACAAAAATCAAAAAGTCTGATAACACACAGTATTACTGAGGGTGTGGGAGAGCAGTGACTTTCATATATCATTGATAGAAGTGTAAATTAGTAAAGTCTCCGAGGATGACAATTTTGCAATAGCTATCAAAACGATAAATGCATATCCTCTTGTATCGAGCAATTCTACTTTTAAGAACTCATCCCACAGATATGCTCACGCAAGCAAAATGACATCATACATTATAATTAATTGCAGGATTATCTGTAATAATAAAAGACCAGCAGAAGAAAAAACAACCAGAATGTCCATCAACAGAGGTTGGATTCTATAAATTAGAGTACATCCATATGATGGACCTACTATGTGCTGTCGGTTATTAATCGCTGTTCACAAACTACCCTGAACATAGTAGCTTACAACAATAACCATTATTGACCTGTTCTCAAAATTCTGTGGGTGACGGGGCTTAGCTAGGGAGTTCTGTTGTAGGTGATGTCATTTGGGGTTGCAGTTTTCTGGAGATTCAGCTAGGCTGGAATGCCCAAGATGGCTCACTTACATGGCTGGCAGTTGGTACGGGCTGTTGGAAGGAAAATCAGCTGGGATTGTTGACATAGTGCATTAGCATAAACTCTCATCCATGTGGCCTCTCCTCATAGCTTGGTCTTCTTCCAGCGTGATGGCTAGCTTCCAAGAGGGAGTGTTCCCAGCACATAAGGCTGCAGATTGCTTAAGGCCCAGCCTCAGAAGTTATACGGCATCATTTCTACCTCATTCCGTTGACAAAATAAGTTACGAGGGCAGCCCAGATACAAGGGGGGGAAAATAGACTCCATCTCTTTAAGTAGAAGAGTGGCAAAGAATTTGTGGCCGTCTGTATTCTACCAAGCCATGCATCTGTAAAATAGAAAGAGCTAATACTTTATATACTGACTTGGAATAATTTCTGGCATCCATTGTTAAGTGATGGGTGTATAACAGTGTGTATAATATGATAGTATCTATGTATACAAAAAGTGTGGGTGGGGAAGAATACACTTAATTGCTTACATGTGCCCAAGAATATCTTTAGAGAATACACAAGAAACTGGGTATCTAGTTCCAGGAGTAGAAGAATATGTACTGATTTCTCTTTGTACCTTTGGAATTTTATACAGTATGAATGTATTACCTATTTAAAAAAGTTAACCCATAAATATTATAAGTATTACAGGCTACATTTTCTGAGCTAAAAATTAAAATATATTTAGTAGAGGCACCCACTACAATTGAGTGTCAGACTCCTGATTTCTGCTCAAGTCATGATCTCACAGTTAATGAGTTCAGTCCCGGAGTTGGGGGTCTGAGCTGATAGCATGGAGCCTGCTTGGTTCTCTCTCTCTCTCTCTCTCTCTCTCTGCCCCTCCCCCACTTGCTTTCTCTCTTTCTCTTAAATAAATAAACTTAGAAATTAAATATATACATATATATATATATATATATATATTGCATTGGGAGAGAATGATTCAGGGTAGGCCATGCAAAGAAGTGGTTTTTACACTCGGGTTTAAAGATTTAGTGAAAAGCTAGCCTGCAAATATTGGTAAGCTTCTGGAAGGAGAAATCGAGAGGGGTCAAGCCTGATGGCTTCTATTTTTTAGGTGAAAGAAGAGGCAAGGTCATACCTTGATGTGAGTTCTTGGGGATAAGAAGGACAGCTGAAGGAGAATGAAAAGTTTGGCAGCATCTCTGTGGGAAATGAGTAAGAGAAGTTAAGAACGAGTAGAATAGTCGGTCAAAAAAAATATATGATTTTGCAATGCCGCCCTCAACACAATGATAAGATTTTTCTCTGCCAGCTCAGATATAGCTAAAACAGATAATAAACTGACCCAAGATCAAGGATGGACAGGACAAGAGCAGGAGAAGGACAAAAGAATGTGGAATGCGGTGTGAAAGATTTAAGGCTATGGGCCAAGCAATACGGGAAAGGAATCCAGAAGAAATGGAAGATGATGGGAAATCAGCAGAACCCAGGAGGACGCCAGGGGTAGTTAATGGAAGCAAGGAAAGTAAAGCTCAACAAATAGAAGATAATTTGATGACAGGTTTGAAGCTGAAGATTTCAAACACAGCACAATTCTGGATGAAGATATAATCCAAGGAATGACTGACCATGGGGTTCTGCATCTGGCATTGGCTGTTAGAAATGTATTGTCCAGGTTTCACTTGGGGGCATTACTTTTTGACTGGTAAGTATAAATTGAATAAGTCCACTTACCACACTGGGACATTGTTATAATAACCATATTTTATAAACCCAGCTAAAACCGCATGGCTTAACGATGGCTCCTACTTCTTGGTGATTCGTTAATATATTTATATGAAAAGACAACACAATATATAACACACAGAGTATTTGGTCCATGTTAGAAAAATTCAGGAATAATAATTTATGTAGACACTATAGAAATAACTTTAAAAGTGATAGGTGATGATGCAAAAAATTAAATACTTTCAAACATGTTTAAAATACAGCAATGTTGGGGCGCCTGGGTGGCTCAGTCGGTTGAGCGTCCGACTTCAGCTCAGGTCACGATCTCGCGGTCCGTGAGTTCGAGCCCTGCGTCGGGCTCTGGGCTGATGCCTCAGAGCCTGGAGCCTGGTTCTGATTCTGTGTCTCCCCCTCTCTCTGCCCCTCCCCCATTCATGCTGTGTCTCTCTCTGTCTCAAAAATAAATAAATGTTAAAAAAAATTTTTTTTTTAAATAATAAAATACAACAATGTTGAGTTAGGCTGTAAACTTTTTTTTTTTAATTTTTTTAATGTTTATTTACTTTTGAGAGAGAGAGAGAGAAAGTGGGTGAGGGGCAGAGAGAGAGGGAGACACAGAATCTGAAGCAGGCTCCAGGCTCTGAGATGTCAGCACAGAGCTCCCTTGAGGCTCGAACCCACGAACCGTGAGATCATGACCTGAGCTCAAGTCATACGTTTAACTGACTGAGCCACTCAGGGGCCCCTAGGCTGTAAACTTCTTGAGAGAAGAGACCAGTTTTTAACTCAGGACATTCCAATACTTCTTTTGTATCCTTGCTCTTCTCAAGTTCTACCAATGTTTGGAACAGTGCAGGTCAATAGTAAGAGATGAATAATACTTCTTGTTCAAGTTACTGGTTGGTGATTTTAGTTGTATCTTTTGGGGAGTTGGATCCCAGCTAGAATAATCCCCCTCCCCCCCCCATCCCCCCAAGGATGGGTGTGTTCTTTCTTGTTCTACTCCTAGTTTAAAGAACAGGCTACTTCCCTGCTTAGATTCCAAATTCCTTAGGAAAACAGAAGCTGCAACAAAACCACACCAGTAACTTCCACTCACATGTCAGTTTTAAAACAACTTGGGAAAGGTCAGCCTATTTGACTTCCTTCTATTGTTGAATTTACCCAGTTCCTGATTATATTATAGTGTGGTGGTGATTTTTAAAGGCGATTCCTTTATCTATTTTGGTTTTCTAAGCAACATAAATTAGCCAGGAGCTTTCTTTTCACCCTGAATACTATTTTCCTTGGGAAAAGATTAGCTGTGATAGAAGCCATTATCTTTAGTGGCCTTTGCAAGAACATCTATGGCACTTGAGTGGAAACCCAGTCAAGAGACAGAGTAGAAGGGAGCTGAAGAAAACACAGCAGTGACACGAAGAGGTCGTTGGTGTGTACGGAATCTGTTGGAAGGTCAAGGGCACTCCTTGGTAGATCAAGGACTACATTTATACCATGTGGCAGTTAATGTGAATATGGCAGGTAGAAAATTGTTCCTAAGGAAGATTTTTAGCCTGTCTTATGTGAAATTCAGAACAATATATCATTTTTATGTTTTTCATTTTATCATTTTTTTTTTAACTTTTAACTACCAATACTAGTCTAAAATTTTCTGTAGTTTTCTATGTGGTCTCTACATTTTTAATTCATGCTTAAATGCTGCACAGACAGTGTCCAGTAATTAAAATGAAATTCAATGTATTCAACATGAAGAAGGAGTTGACTATCAAAGGACTATCAAAGGAAAAAGCAGGGTGAGAGTAATCTGGGAGGGGAGGGTCCTGGGCTTCTAGTTTAGAAGCAATGGACTAGTCCTGGACTTCATGTTTAGAGTATAATTTCTTTCTCTGATGACTTGAATGTGTTCCATTAGCAAGCAAGCTTTCAGACTTGCAATAATTCTTTTTTTTTTTAATTTTTTCCATGTTTTTATTTTATTTATTTTGAGAGAGAGAGAGAGCACATGAATGGGAGAGGAGCAGAGAGAGAGAGAGAGAATCCCAACCAGGCTCTGAACGCTGAGCACAGAGCCCCACGTGGAGCTCGACCTCATAAACCATGAGGTCATGACATGAACCAAAATCAAGAATTGGACAGACGCTCAACCAACTGAGTCACCCAGGTGCCCCTAGACTTGGAATAATTCTACTTACCTGAAAAATGTTCTGAAAGCAATTCGATGTATGTGACCATCAGTTCTTAGAAAGTTGGCTACCAAACAAGTAAGCTCAAAGTGGGGATGTGGAGTGCAAAACCGTGTTGATCTGGAAATTACAAAGAAAGGAAAAGTTACTTGAAGCCAACCAACATGGTGTGAATAAACTTTGAAGCTTCCCTGTGCCCTTTTGGTTGGATGTGAGGTATAGCTGTTTGACATAAATATACTACTACCTTCAGGAGAAGAGCTAGATTCTAACATTATGAGGGAGAATCATTCCGTCAAGGGTTTCTTATTAATGAGTCAGTAACTAAACGCCCTTGTTTGGGTTCCAAGACCAATGATCCTTATGGGGAAGTTCACTCCAGAGCACACGGTATTTATGGTGATGGTTAAGCCCTAAGAGTCTTCCATATGAATTAGCATCAGTATTTGACGTCTAGCAATCCGTTTAAATTTGTTAGCAATCTCAGTTTAAATCAGTGTGTAGATTATCTCTATGGCATGCTACATGAGTTACAGGACTTTGAGTTTTGTGGTGTTCATAAAGTTTGGAAACCCGTTTTTTTTTTTAAATATATATTTACTATTTCATTTTTTTAAATGTTTATTTATTTTTGAAAGAGAGCAAGAGAGTGGGGGAGGGGCAGTGAGAGAAGGAGACACAGAATCGGAAGCAGGCTCCACGCTCTGAGCTGTCAGCACAGAGCCCGACTCGGGGCTCGAACTCACGAACTGCGAGGTCATGACCGGAGCCGAAGTCGGATGCTCAACCGACTGAGCCACCCGGGCACCCCTACTATTTCATTTTTTTAAGTTAGCACACAAACTGAAACTCAGAATATTTTTACACCAAATTTAGTCCAGAACATATATTAAAAATAATTGGTAAAATGATATTTTAAAAGCAAATGTGAGGAAATTTTGAAAAAAACTGGAGTACCTCACTGACATAATGATTCAATTTTAGCTCAAAGGGATTTTTGAAGATCGTTTAATTTGCCCACCTCTGTTCTATTACTGACAGGCTGCCTTTGCTCAACCATGACAGGAACATGTTGTGCAATACAGAAGCTGTGTGGCCATAAGTTGACAGATGAGAAAATGGAAGTTGAGGAACTTGCCAGACTTCTTGAGAGGTCGGTTTCTTACTGGTTTCTAAGGGTCTGTCCCAACCCCATAGGGTCGAAATAAAAGTTGACCTGTCAGATCTAAATTCACATTATTCCCCAGACACATTGTTCAGTTAAAATCAGTAGAGATAGCAAAACTGATCTGAATAATAAAAAAATAATGCAATCTAGGAGCGTCTGGGTGGCTCGGTCGGTTAAGCCTCTGACTTCAGCTCAGGTCATGATCTCACGTCTGTGAGTTTGAGCCCCACCTTGCACAGAGCCTGGAGCCTGCTTCGGAATCTGTGTCACCCTCTCTCTCTGCCCCTCCCCCACTTGCACTCTGTCTCTCTCTCTCTCAAAAACAAATAAACAGTGAAAAAAAATTAAATACAAAAAATAGAAATTCATGCTTCACAGGAGACTGAATTTTTTGGAAACTGTTTAAAAATGCATCCAAAGGAAGGACATAGGACAAAGTAGAGAAAAAGATTGTATAGCTGATTAAATAGCATAGGGAGGGGCTGCTGGGTGGCTCAGTCAGTTGAGTGTCTGACTCCCGATTTCAGCTCAGGTCATGGTCTCACAGTTTCATGGGTTCGAGCCCCTCATGGGGCTCTGCTCTGACAGCGTGGAGCTTGCTTGAGATTCTCCCTCTCTTTCTGCCTCATCCCTGCTCACGTTCTCTCTCTTTCTCTCTCTCTCTCAAAATAAATAAATATACTTGAAAAAAGAAACAAAAAATAGCATTGTTATTGTTATTGTATTGCCAGCTGAAGGAGCCCTTGGGGGTAACTGAGAGAATGTATAGCAGAAGCAGGGGTAAGACTAAGATGTTCGCTTTTGCAACTCACTTAGATGGTATGTCACTCATAGCCTTTGGACTTCAAAATAGATAGAAGCATATGTGAGTAGAAGCTTGCAGCTTTATTTTTTTCTGTCCTGGTAAATGGCTCATACCATGGTCATTGTGATCCAACATCGTCGTATTTGCCCTTGACAGGCAGGAAGTGTCCCTCCCCACATACAGCGCTAGGACGAGGTAATACGGAGTTGCATTGAGGATTATTAAGGTAAGAGACAGGGAGAAAAGCATCCTCAGTTTGCTCAGTTGTTGTTTATCCTTGCAAACACACCATGTATGTGCTCTCGTTTGTCCAAGCTTGTTAATTGGGTGTGAGCCCTGTATGTTCATTCGCATTTACAAAGGCTTACTTTAAATCACAACCTGTTCCAGTACCGAAGAAAAAAACTCACAAAAACACACAAAAAACCAACCAAAACAAAAAAGCCCCCAGCTAGCTGGCATTGAAAGTGCTGGCAGACAGAAGCTGTAATCTGTTGGTAATTTTCTAAACTTTCTGTGATGATTACCATTTGGGCAGTGTCCACGTCGCTGATGAGGACTTCACACACTCACAGCTGCCCCGGGAGCAAGGCAACATCTGCACAAAAACAGACCAGGATTATTCGGACAATGAAAAGAGCCGGTTACTGCTAATGCTATTGTCCATGATCTTCTACAAGAATTTCAATTAAATGAAAATCAAATGCTGGTCCTCAGAGGCCATATGGTGTAGTGGGGTGGGGGGTGGGGGGGGGGCAGTGCACCCATGTTTGAGCCCACGCTCTCACCCTGGCCGTGAAAGACACCTGGCCGTGAAAGACAGCGCTCGGCTGATGCAAGCCCAGACCGAAGCGAGGGTTTTTAGATCAGAAAGAAAGGCCCTGCTGTTTCAACAACCCAAAGAAATCAGAAAAAGCAAAGCTCATTCTAGACACAGACACCAGGAAGGACAGAAGGGAAGAGTCAGGCTCAGAGAGAATATGGCTGAGAACAGTGGCAAATGAGGTCATGACAACTCATGGTTAGGGCCTCCAGGACACCAAAACACTTAAAAAGAGAAGTTATTAATGTATTTGTCGGGACATGAAATGCGACGACCATAACCCTTCAAGACTCCATTAATTTACATCGCTCAGCAGTTGCTGCCTCACCATGCCCAAGGGCCAAGCCCTTTTCATATATCGCTTCTAATTTATAAAACAAGCTTTAAGCAGAAAAAATACAGTTGCGCTCCACTGAGGAAACAGATTCAGAGAGGTTGAGGAACCTGGGGCCACAGAGCTGGTGGAGTTTTTTTGTTTTTTGTTTTTTGTTTTCCTTCTTTGCCATTAGAAGGAGAGTTGTTTTTTCCTCCATTGCCATTAGGAGGGTTTGTCTCTCTGTGCCGTTAGAGATTTGGGCAAAGCTTTCAGATGATTCAAGCTGCCCGGGATAAGGAATTGGAGAGATTCCTATTTTGCATAGTCTGAGATGTTCTCACTTGAAGATAAAATGCCTCCTCTCCCAAGTAACTTGCAGGGAGAAGAAGGCTGAAAAAAGAAGGAGGAGGGGATGAGAAGGAGGAATCTGAGAGGGGAGAAAGGTAGAAAGAGAAACACCAGAAGGTAAGAAATAAAACGAAGAGCTAAGTGGGGTCATCATAACAGAAGGGATCTGGATAAAGACCCTATTTTCTGAAAAGTAATGAAAGCCACAGAGGCCTATTTTCACTGGGTTTGACAATTGCTTCAAAAGGAACTTCACGCTGGGGGCAAGTGACTGTGTCCCATCAAGGAAATGCAAAATGGACACTCCACCCTACAGAAAGAACATTTAAAAAATTTTTTTTGTTTAATGTTTTACTTATTTTTGACACAGAGGGAGACAGAGCATGAGCAGAGGAGGGGCAGACACGGAATCCGAAGCAGGCTCCAGGCTCTGAGCTGTCAGCACAGAGCCAGATGTGGATCTTGAACTCATGAACTGGGAGATCATGACCTGAGCCGAAGTCTGACGCTTAATGGACTGAGCCATCCAGGCGCCCCAGAAAGCATGTTTTTTTTTTAAAGGAGTAGATCTACTTTATATATTTATTTTGACAGGCTCAGACTAGTTTTACTCATCTCATTATTACAACTTTTACACCAGATGTATTATAAAATTATATGTTAAGCAAGTGTTGAATAATGATGGTGGGGGGTGGGGGTGGGCATAGAACAATTTCAGGATGTTAAGTTATTTGCAGAGAAGCAGGAGGAGTGTGACCATCATGAATGTTTGCATCTGATTATCTTCTATGCTATTAATAGTGTTAGATTCATTAGTCTACTCACAGAGAATTGCAAACACAGTATGTGAAGGTAGAATAATATGTTACAACTATTATAATTACAACTAACATTTCTTAAACTTATTCTTTCTTACCGCAGTCTTCCCTAATCAATCTGCACCTCTAAGTTTCTTCTTTTCCCCCATTATTTTTATAGCTATTCTAAAAATGTATCTTCTCTGTTATTGTCTGTCTCCCCTCAGAGAATGCAAGCTTCCTTGGGCTGGGATTGCTGTTTTGTTCTATCTCCAGGGCCCGGGTTCAGGGCCTGCACAGAAGAGGTGCTAAGCAGTAAATGAATTGATGCACGAAGAAATGACAGCTATGTTTCAAAGTCTTTCTTGACTGTCTCATGATTCTAAGACAGGAAGTGAGTCTTCAGGAAGTTTGCGTTAGTCGCCCAGAGTTTCACAGGTAGGAAGTTCCAGGTTAGGGCTTGAGCCAGGCTTTTTGATTTCGAAATCCTTACACAACTACAGTGTGGAATAATAGCCTGTGTGTGTACGTGTGCATGCCTGTGTGTCCCTGTGTGTGGGTGTGCGTGCGTGTGTACGTGTGTTTAATCTCTGAACTTGATTTGTACTTAACAGGACCCTCTCACGGAAAAACTCAGTTGTATTCAACCAAAAGATGATGGCAAGACAGAATAGGACAGTTAAAAGATATAAATAAATGTTTAGCTTTCTCCAGTTAGGGCTAAAAAGAGAATTGCTTGTAGGAGTGAAAAAAAAAAAACCCGGTGAAATATTCCTTTTCAGTACACTTTTTCATAATATGTTACACACATAAAAACCCAATTTACCACTTTCCCTTAAATTAAACGAAATATGTAGGCATAATCGCTCCTCAGGGTGCTATGTAGCATGTCTTGCCATTTTGGTATTAATCCAAGCTCATCGTGCTTTTCAGAGTAAGAGAAAGTTTGGTTTTCTTTTCCCATCCAGACAAACTATCTCGAGCTCTCTGCTCCTAACTCCTTTCGAAGTAGGGACACCCGACAAACACACACTTTGGAGTCAGAGACAGGTGTCAAGGGCTCCTGGGCAGCACACTGGAGATCTAAGAATAGAGAAATGGAACCAGGGGAGCGTAAAATACGGCATGCTTGAATGATGATGATGTTGTCAACAGAATGTTTATTTAAGTCTTGCTTTTCTTCTTCCAGTCTCTCAAGATCAATTTAGACATTTCGCCTGTGAATCCTGCCCTGAAATCAGAGGAAACACCGTGGCATTATTCAGAGCCCGGAGAACTGGGTTCAAATCGCCGTTCTACCACTTGCTTGCTCTGTGACCTTGGGCAAGTCGAACTCATTTCCTCAGCTGAGAGATGAAGGGTCGCGCCCGCTCTGGCTGCTTCTGGAGCTGGAAGATCTTCATCAGAGCGCCTGAAGGCCTTTGTAAACTTTAAAGTGCTTTACAAATGTTAACATTTTACTCAAGAGATTTTTTTTTTAATTTTTTTTCAACGTTTTTATTTATTTATGGGACAGACAGAGACAGAGCATGAACGGGGGAGGGGCAGAGAGAGAGGGAGACACAGAATCGGAAACAGGCTCCAGGCTCCGAGCCATCAGCCCAGAGCCTGACGCGGGGCTCGAACTCACGGACCGCGAGATCGTGACCTGGCTGAAGTCGGACGCTTAACCGACTGCGCCACCCAGGCGCCCCAAGAGATTTTTTTTTTTTTTTTATGAGTCAGTGGATGGGATAAAAATGGAGAACAGAAACGATACAGTTTATTTATTGCCTTATTCTATAATGCAGATATAATTACTTAAAATATTTAATATTTATGGCCATTTTCATAAAAAGCTCACTTGTCAAAATGAATCTAAATTAAACAAAGTAAACCTATTATAATATTTATCTGCGGGAAAGTCAGAGATGATTTACGTGGAGTAATTTTTTTCTACAGATCTATCTCTGATTTATTTTTTAATCATACCTTTGTGGAATGGATAATATATTTATATGGTTCAAAAGCTAGAAGTTTAAAAACGTATGTGTCCTTCCTGTTTTTGTTCCCAAATTGCCTGGTGTCTGTCCCCTCTGTATGAGTGTCTTATATATCATTTTGAACTACCTTAATGAATATGCAAGCTTTGGGTCTTGTTTTGCGGTAAGAGGGGCTTCTTTTGGTTTAGGGCAAGAGGAGAAGAAATAGAAACTAACTCTTCCAGACGATGACATAGCGTGCCCAAGATCGCACACTGTTTCAGTGACAGAGCCAGATTAAGACTTAATCTGTGTGACTGCAAAGCTAATATTTGGTCCAGTGCATCAGACTGGAGAGGCTGGGTTAGAGGTCACAGAAAACCAAAGTGAGAGTAGGAGGTAAATGAGAGCCGAAGCAGGAAGAAGGCAGGAACCTATTTTGCCTCTTCCCAGAGAAAGGAGCCCAGTCCAGGAGTGCAAGTGATGTGTGCTCATCTGCAAACAGGCTCCCGGCCTCACCCCAAGCTGAGGAGCTGTGTGCCTTGGGCTGCCTTGCACAGGGGCTCTCCCAACGTCACTATGGCTCATACAAAGGTCCAAGGTGAGCAGGGTAGAATGAGCCCATCAGACCGTGTTCTTCTGAGGGGTTGCAGGGTGGGGGAGGGGAAGGTGGTGTTTTCAGGAGAAATTTTTCTTCCAGGTAAAACCCAGCAGTCCACCTGACCCCTTTGTTTTGCATGCTCCGGGACTGGAGAAAAATCAGTAAGTGACCCTCAAATGTGAGGCTTCCTCAAGGCTGCATTTGTCAAGTCAACTGAGAGGTGACTACCCAGAGGAGGCCAGAATGAGTGTTCCAACATCCACTGTCATCACTTGGCAATGGCATTCAAAACACTTGGCCTCATGAATGAGTAACCCCTGAGGTCAGCCTTCAGATAATCGGTTTGCTTTTGGGGACTTTGAGATTTCTGAGATGACAGAAGATATTTTGTCAGAAAATTCTTGAAACTTGGGAAGATTTGTTCATAAATGGTTGGCCTGGTTTTTGTTTGTCGTTTGTTTGTTTTTTCTTGAACACCGTGTTCTTAAACACACACACACACACACACACACACACACACACACACACTCCCTTACAAAACAGCACTGGAATGGGGGGGTGAGGGTGGGTATTTATTGGCGTCTTACATGTGTGGATCTTCCGACTTGCTTTCAACCACTCCAAAAAAACAAGAAATCTAGTTTGAATTTCAAAGATGTTTCTAAACTTGTGTCCTTGCTGCATTTTGGTATCCCCAAAATTCTTTTGACTTTTCTTGATTTTTTTGTTTCTAGGTTATTGTTTTCGTGGGCTTCTGGTTTCTTCAATCTGAAAAGTAACACTGAGAAAGCTCCCGGAAGAGAGGCTCAGCAGCGGGCACCGCGGCGTCGTGGAGTCATGGGATTTGGGTTTTCTCTTCTTTTCTTTCTTTCGCCGCGGTTAGGCTGAGCCTTGCCAGGGAGTCCCCATCAACAAATGGGATAAAGAGAAGATGCCGGGGACGTTCAATGCGTTTGTGTTTATCAAAGCTCTTTCAGGGTTTAAACAATTAGTTCTATGAATTAGCAACATGCAATGCCCAAAGTATATTGCTGAGAAAAAAATCTAAGGTATCTGAAATGCCAGATGCTCTGCAGAGTAGTAAGAAAGGGAAGGAAGGTGCTTGTGATTTAGAGGGTATCACCATTTACTGGGGCTATACAAAATGGTTGTGAAGAGGGCACAGGGGCGGTGCGGTGGAAGGTTTGAAGATCCTTCTGGGCAATGGAAGTTGGGCGGGGTGGGCGGGTGCTGTCCTAGTCAGCTCTGGCTATAATAACAAAATACCACAGACTGAAGACTGCCACAACAGTTCTGGAGGCTGGGAAGCTCCCGTGTCAGCAGATTTGGTGTCCGGTGAGGGCCTTCTTCTCAGTTTCCTTACGTGGTGGGGAGAAAGAAGCAAGCTCTCTACTCTCTCTTCTGCTACAAGCAGCAATCCACACATGAGGGCTCCACTCTGGTGGTCTAGTCACCTTCCAAGAGCCCCCCCCCCCCAACTCTGTCACTTTGGGAGTTAGAACTTCAACATGTGGAGTTTAGGGGGTATATGTTCTATAGAAGTAGTCAAGGAAGACTTCCAGGAGTAGGAGACCCTTGAGTCGGATCCTGAGGAAGAGAGGCAATGCAGGGTTGGCAAGGTGAGGAAGGCCTTCCTCACAGAGGTGTGGGATGGCAGGCAAGGCAGATTGGCCGACCTGCACATACTTGCCCTCGACTAGAGAACGTCATGTTAAATGCCACTCTTCACATTGCCTCAACAGCTCCTTGACCGCCTATGAAAAATGCGTTGTTGGGGCGCCTGGGTGGCTTGGTCTGTTGGGTGTCCGACTTTGCCTCAGGTCATGATCTCACGGTCCGTGAGTTCGAGCCCCGCATCAGGCTCTGGGCTGATGGTTCAGAGCCTGGAACCTGCTTTCGATTCTGGGTCTCCCTCTCTCTCTGCTCCTCCCCCGTTCATGCTCTGTCTCTCTCTCTGTCTCAAAAATAAATAAACATTAAAAAAAATTTAAAAAAAAAATGTGTTGTCGGTTCACTGTAGGATTTTTGTATTATTTTTAAGTAATTTATTTAAACGTTTATTTATTTATTTTGAGAGAGAGCAAGAAAGCATGCACATGAGTGGGGGAGGGGCAGAGAGAGAGAGAGAGAGAGAGAGACAGAGAGAATCCCAAGCAGGCTCTGCCCTGTCAGCACAGAGCCCGACGTGCAGCTCAACCTCATGAACCATGAGATCATGATCTGAGCCGAAATCAAGAGTTGGACACTTAACTGACTGAGCCGCCCAGGTGCCCCTGTGCTACCTTTTATTTAAAACAAAACAAAACAAAACAAAACAAAACAAAACAAAACAAAACAAAACATTTTGTTAAAGTACCACTTACCTTGGTTATTAAGGTTTTATTTTTTAAGTTGATTTATTTACTTACGTAAGTCATCTCTACACCCAATGTGGGGCTAGAACTCACGACCCTGAGATGAAGAGTCGCCTGCTCTTGTGACTCAGCCAGCCAGGTGCCCCAAGTATTGCTTTTGGGGGCAAATGCCTGACTCTCCTCCACCTAGCCCTGGCCCTACCTCCAAGACCATCAGTGCTGAATGTTCACTAGGCCCAGAGCACCCCGCTCCACTTGAACAGCCCCTTCTTTCTTCTAACCCCTTCTCCTCTTAGGCTGGACTCATTAAGTGGGAGAGGAGGTGAGCAAGGGAGAGAAAGCCCAGCTCTGTTTGCTCATCTCCTTCCCTGAAGACCTCTAAGCCTAAAGCAGGCCTTAGTCAAGGGAGAGGTAGAGCTTTCAGTGTAACTTGCATTTGGAGATACTGAAATAAGGCTCTGCTTGCCTCTGAGAGGATGTGAGCTGCTCAGATCTCTCAAGAAAGACGTTGCTGCTCAGCTGAGGGGAGCGGGCCGCACTGACAGCCTCCTTTGGTGGAGTTCAGTGGGGTCTACCCCAGCTTTCCAGCATGCTCAGTGGCCCCCACCAGTGACCAAGGCGGTAGCACGGAAGTTTCATTATTTTCGACCAGCCCATGACCACTTAAATGGACAGTCTTGGGGCGCCTGGGTGGCTCAGTCGATTGAGCGTCCGACTTCAGCTCAGGTCACGATCTCGCGGCCCGTGGGTTCGAGCCCCGCGTTGGGCTCTGGGCTGATGGCTCCGAGCCTGGAGCCTGCTTCAGATTCTGTGTCTATCTCCTTCTGCCCCTCCCTTGCTCATTCTCTCTCTCTCTCTCTCTCTCTCTCTCTCTGAAAAATAAGTAAACATTAAAAGAAAAAAGGAAGAAGAGAAAATATCCTGACCTAAGCTTCCTCCCTATGAATCCTGTGTTGGTTGGCCTTAGCTGGGACCAGGGCCATGGGTATGGTTTTAAAACCTCCTCAGATGATTTTTCTGCGCAGCTGGGGCTGAGAAGCCCTGCTTACATCCTCCCCCAGCATTGGCAGTAATGTAAAACCCAAATTTCAGACCTCAGCCCTTCTCTCCCTATGGATATTGAAGCTACCTTTCCGGACATGAAAATAGATAAGTTTAGTCATTTAAAAACCTTGAATAAGTATCAGCTGAAATGGCCTAAGCACTGTCACTCTGTTTGTGCCAAGCAACGATAAGAATTTGTGTAAATCATTCAGGTTTCCAAACACTTTGGCCAGATAATTAAGGCCAAATTACTTTCTACGTGGCTTGAAATTTGGGATAATTGGCTTAAGTCTCCATCTTGCTCTTGGGTGAAGGCATAGCCCATAGGGGAAATAGTGCATTGTTGTTTTCTTGACCTCAAGAGAGAGAAGCGGGGGGAGGTGGTCATGGGTCCTTAATTTTACTTTGCGGGTGGAGTGTTGAAACAACAAAATCCCAATTCCTGAGTCTTTGGCTGGATTATTCCTTCTGAAAACATTAGATCTGGATCAGGATTCAGCAACAAAATATTAATTCCTTCTCTCCATCCCTCTCAAAACTCTCCTATGTATGTATGTATGTACGTATGTAAAAAACTCCGGTGTTTTTGAACAATGCTCTCTTCCCACTATTTCCTCATGGCGAGCTAAAGGATCTTTGATTTTTGACCTTTTGATATAAAAACATGCATTAAGCCATGTTTTTGTGGGATTTTTTTTCTCTTTAATTTAGGGAAGTGGCAAAAATGTGTGGAACAATCACAAAGTTCACATTTCCTCTTACAAGCATTGTTTTGTTTCCCAATCTCAAAAAGTCATATTACCTGAACTTTTTAAAGACTGTAGGATGGCAGTTCCTTTAAAGGTTATTCATGATCAGTGTTTGAAAATGGTACCTGGGGGGGCGCCTGGGGGGCGCAGTCGGTTAAGCGTCCGACTTCAGCCAG
>NW_024412394.1:71531630-71689130 GCF_014898765.1 Herpailurus yagouaroundi
CCTGGGGCGCCTGGGTGGCTCAGTCGGTTGAGCGTCCGACTTCAGCTCAGGTCACGATCTCGCGGCCCGTGAGTTCGAGCCCCGCATCAGGCTCTGGGCTGATGGTTCAGAGCCTGGAACCTGCTTTTGATTCTGTGTCTCCCTCTCTCTCTGCCCCTCCCCCGTTCATGCTCTGTCTCTCTCTGTCCCAAAAATAAATAAACGTTGAAAAAATAAATAAATAAAAATAAAAAAATAAATGGACAGTCTTTACTGCAGACATCCCCATAGGGTAGGGGTGGAGAGACCTTGTCAGAGCTGTGTCAAGGGCGGCCCTCCCCCTCACCTCCCACTCCTTCCCCATGCTCAGGCTGACCCAAGACACGCCAGCCTCCTTGGTGCTTCTCCAACACTCCAGATGTGCTCCCGCCTCAGGGCCTTTGTACTTGCTGTTCTCCACCTGGAATCCTTTTCCCTAAAGCGTCTCTGTGTGGCTTCTTCATACGTCTCTTCTTCCCTGAGCCCTTTTCGGAGTACCCTTTTTAAAAATGGCCACCTCCTTCCCTCCAACTCCTGTGCTCCCTATTGCCCGTTCCTGCTTCCACAACCCTTACGTCTCTGACTTTTATTATGTTTACTGTCTGATCTTTTCCATTAGAATATAAGCTTCAGGAGGGCAAAAACTTTGCTTATTTTGTTTCTGTTTGTCTAGCTCCCAAAACAGTGCCTGAAGCCTATATGGAGCCAATAAATATTTGTTGAATGAATGCAAAGAACCAGAAGTCCAGATGTTCTGAAACCTCAAAATTGGTTATTATTTAAACTTTCCGCTCAGATATTTGTTATTGTGCAGAGCCACAGTTTCTTCATATACTCTGTGTTTATGGAATCACTTGCCATAAATACTTTTATTAAACATATGGTCTGTGAGTTCATCAAGTGAGAGCACTCACAAAACATGCAGTCCTGATTTTCCATTTGGTAACTAACATCGTTTGTCTTGTCTCTACGATCTCAATTCCCAGAGTGTTTTCGTTTCTTCATGGACACCAAATGCTCAACTTGGCTCTTGAAACACTTTTGTTTATTTTCTTCCCAAATTAGTTAAACAGCTGAAATGTTACAGGTTTTTCTTTCCTTTCCCTTTTCCTCTCTTTTTTCGGCTATCTAATTTTTTTCAAGAACATCACCCTCAAAGCTACCACACAGGACATATTGTGATAAAGACCATCGATTTAACTCTTAAAATTGCATTGGCATATTCATTCAGAGGGTCGAAAATACTGTGGAAGGATTATTGTGGCAGGGAGCATTCTCATTCCATAGATTGAATTAATCTGTCACTCACATTCTGATTCTAAGCAATCAAGAAGTTCATGCGATATTCTATATATTACATATTAGATATATGTCATATATAATTTATTATTACACATAATAATGCATTATAATAATTTATATATTACAATATATGATAGTTTTAAAAAGTGTTTTACTGTGGACATTTTCAAACACATGTAAAGTAAAAAGAGTAGTATAAGGAATGCCATGTGTCCATCACCTAGCTTTCAAAATGATCAACTCCTGAGGCGCCTAGATGGCTCAGTCGGTTAAGCGTCTGACTTCAGCTCAGGTCACGATCTTACAGTTTGTGAGTTTGAGCCCTGCTTTGGGCTCTGTGCTGACAGCTCAGAGCCTGGAGCCTGCTTCGGATTCTGTGTCTCCCTCTCTCTCTCCACCCCTCCTCTGTTCATGCTCTGTCTCTCTCTGTCTCAAAATAAATAAAAACATTAAAAAAAATTTTTTTAAATGATCAACTCCTGGATAATCCTGTTGCATCTATATCCTCACATACCTTGTCTGCTCCCAGGTTATTTTGAGGAAGATTCCAGTCATCACATTATTTCATCTGTAAATATTTAAGTCTATATATTTAAAAGACAAGGCCTCTTCTGGGACACCTGGGGGGCTTAGTCAGTTAAGCGTCTGACTTTTGGTTTGGCTCAGGTCATGATCTCACGGTTTTGTGGGTTCGAGCATTGGGCTCTGTGCTAGCAGTACAAGGAGCCTGCTTGCAATCCTCTCTCCCTCTCTCTCTCTGCCCCACCCCTGTTCACGCTGTCTCTGACTCACTCACAAATAAAAAGAAAGAAAGAAACTTAAAAAAAACTAAAGAATAAAAGGCAAGGCCTCTCCTGAGGTAAATATAAACTTTTAAACAAATTCAGTTCTTGAAGGCAAAAGGGAAATTACTGCTGGTGAAATTCTGACATCAGGAAAATCACACCATTCCTGGATTTTTATTTGTTTGTTACCTATATGAAGATTCCTTTTTTGGGGGCGCCTGGGTGGCTCAGTCGGTTAAGCGTCCGACTTCGGCTCAGGTCACGATCTTGCGGTCCGTGAGTTCGAGCCCCGCTTCGAGCTCTGTGCTGACAGCTCAGAACCTGGAGCCTGTTTCTGATTCTGTGTCTCCCTCTCTCTCTGACCCTCCCCCATTCATGCTCTGTCTTTCTCTGTCTCAAAAATAAATAAACGTTAAAAAAAAAATTCTTTAAAAAAAAAAAAGATTCCTTTTTTTTTTTTGACAAGCATAATTTTGGACAAACTGTATAATGTCAGACTGGAGATGTCTAGAAAGAAGTAATAACCATCACTTCCTTCGATGAAAATCAAACTACAAAAGCCTCCGAGAAATAATATTTTGTGTTTCTTTTAGTTCATATTCTGATTTTACCCTAGGAGACAAAAATATCCCCTATTTCCAGTATCTATTCCGACTTAGATTATGCAAGGCTTGAGAAAAGACACAGTAGGAGAATCAACCACAAAATGTCTTCATGTGTTCATGGCTGTTTCCCAACATGCCTGGCATAGAGTAGAGGCCCAGTGAATATTTGTTGAATGAATGAATTGCTCTAGAAATGTAAGGTGATAAGGTACTGCTTACCGTATTTCCAACTCTCCAATAAGAAGTCCTTTATACTTGAGGGTAGCAATATAGCTAAGTTTCAGGGGCCATCTACCCTATAAGATGCCTTCGTAGGCCCCCTCCTTCCCTTCCTCCTTTCTCTTTTTTCCTCCCCTCCTACAGCGTTCTCATGCTTTCTGTCTCCTCATTTGCATTGTCTTAGTCTTCTGAGGTCTCTAATGGGGTGCTTGATTTTGTATTTTATATCCAATTTCTTTGGTAAAAAAAAAGGCTGGCTTTTGAAAAGAATGAGAAATTACACTAGTTGGGGCTCGTTCATGTTTGTTCCCATCAAAAGTGGGGGTAACAGTTTGATTTAATTTGCCTCAGATCACTCAGATCTTTGACTGTTCTCACGAAATCCTATCCTGGGGCCTGATCCCATGAACACAGTGATGGTCACGCCCCCTGATGGATAGATAGCTTCCTAGAAAAAAAAAAAAATGAATTCACGTGAACCAAAATAACAGCTGTAAACTTCCTTTCAGGCGCCTTCATTCTCTGTAGGGAAATAACACTGACTAATTTGTAGTGCTGCGATCCTGAAGCATATCAGGAAAAGGTCATCCCCGAACTTCACCACAATAACCAGTGTAAATATTCTTCAAGTCTGGCTGGCAAGTAATGATCCGGTCTGTGATGTATAGTAGTTTAGAACTTAGGAACCACCACGGTGTGTTTTTCTTATTCTGTCGGTGCTCCATGAGCATAATGGCTGTCAACCCCATCTTGACGTACAGAACCCACTACAGTTCACATCTCCCATCTTCTAAGGTCTGAAGCATTCGAAACTGCCCTAAAGAGATTCACGTGTGCGAGATTAATGAGTCCCTGGTGAAATACAGATTTCTAAAAAGTTACAGACATAAAAACAATAGAAAGTGTTGCTAATGTAGCAGATTTTTGAATTCTTTGAGTTGATTACTTTATAGGTCATTTGGTCAATAATATCCAACAGATAGTTTTTTAGAAATAATTCACGGTTTTATGAATGTTGCCAAAAGCCTTGTAGACCTTAAAAATCTCTGGAGCCAGCTACCTCATAACACCCAGGAGAAAACTCAGGTGTGAGCTTTGGGATAAATGACTTGGCCAAGGTGACTAAACTAATTAGAAGCTAAGCCATGGGAGAAAATAGAAGTCTTTTAACTTTTCCTTGGAAAATCAGGTGTCCCAATTTTAAGTTTGGCTTTATGATATGACTATTCCTTATTTGAATTGCAAATGTTTATTCTACTTTATTAAATTGAATGTACATATTATTTAATACAGAAGAAAATACAACAAAAATGCTAACATTTTTCTGAACTACGACATTCTCATTAATAGCCGTAAAGCCCAGCAATACTACGTGGAGACAGTTAAGCCTCATGACTATTAAAACCAGAGGGGATGTAATTTGCATTTCCAGCTCTCATGGTCTCCAGAATAGTGTTCTTCACCTGAATAGTTGTCTTAGAATGACAGCTCATGGCTTTGTGATCCGTCAACGTGGCTAGTCTGAACTCTATGCCCAGAATTCCTTCTCTAGCATGTTTCTGGCTCCGGCGGGCTACGAGGGTACTTGCCTCATGAGAGCTGGACGAAGTAAGGAGAAAGGGGCTGTTCTGTGGCGGGCACACATCATCCTCCAATTGTTCAATCAAGTACTAATTGAGGTTCTGCCACAGAGGGATTATGCGGATATAACTAAAGTCCCAAGTCACTGGCTTTTGAGTTAATCAAAAAGGGACATCTTCCTGCCCGAGTCTTAGACAAGTGGAAGCCATTTAAAGAGTGACAAGGTCCCTCCTAAAGCTGAGAGATTCCCAGCCTCACGCAGGCTCAAGTTCATGGATTTCCAGCTGGCTCATGACCTTCTCTTTCCCCTTGCCTGTCTTGTGGACATCGGGCTTTCTTGGCCAGCTCCTACCATTTTGGAAACCAATTCTCTTTGCACATATTCACATGTCTTAGTGGTTCTGCCTCTCTGGCTGAACCCTGAACAATATAGGCAGTTCCCACAAGATGTGTCTTAGTCAGAATGCTCTCGATCCCTTCTCCCTTTAAGGTTCTTGTCACTCAAATGCTTTCTTGCTTTCTTCTTTGCAATTTCTGGAGCAAATTAACCCCTAGCTGTCTTATGACTCTCAGTGGTCTAAACTGTACCATAAATACCATGGCACTAAGTCTAAAACTCATGGGAATTTAGCCCATGTTGTTTGGTTGTCCCCATCTTGGCATTTTCACAACTAATATTTCCTAGCAGATGGGCTTTCTGGCCATTCTTTAAATAATCCTCTCTAAGCAGTGGTCTTGCTTCTATTGTCTCCCCCTCTTCAATCTACTGTCCTCACCACCACCAGTTGGGTTTCTCTAACATATACATTTGACCGTGTCATTCCCTGGCTTCATAAAGCATCACTGATCCCCCAGGACTCACTGAGTAAAACTGAACCTCGTGACCCCTGATTTTCCCCCCTGATTTTCCACTTTCATCTACGGTTTGCCCCTTGTGCCCTCATGCTGTGGTCCTTGCAATTCTCCAAATGTGAGTTCCCAGGGCCCCGGAATTGATTCTCTGGGAGAAACCACCAGCTGCTGAAAGACATGTTTGTAGACCAATCCACTGTCTAAAGTAAACACCAAAACAAACATCATCCAGAGAAGTCTTTTAAATAATCCACATAGAATTCAACCATGGTCTCTAGACATCAACAACATGATTCAACTTTCTGCCAACTTTTACCTCTCGGAATGTTGCCATGTGCCATATTCTACATGCAGAGATCATTCGTTGTACTACAGCAACCCCTCTTCCTTCCCACGGCCTCCATTGTTGTTGAGGCCATTACTTTTCCTCCCATTTTCCTGACTTGTTACCTCGGGCTTCCCTTCAGCCAAAATATATCTCCGCTTCATCTCTAATCCTGGAGCTCTCACAATGGTTCTTTCACAATGGTTTCACAATTTCTCTCACAATGGTTCTTTCCCCACACACAGTGCTTTGAACCCCTCCCTTACTACCCCCTGACTCAAATCATGGCCCATTGTCCCCCACTGTAGACTCTTCAAACTCCTCTAGGCTCCTTCCTTCCAGATTATAGATGCTAAGAGCCATCATTCTCATCTCCTCTTTAATGACATCATTCCTCACTCAGAAACTTCCCAACAGCTACCACTGAATCATCCCACAGATTCAAGTTGTGAATTTGCCACTGCTTTAAATTAGAGCCTTTAATCATGAGTTTAAGGCTAGTTATCAAATGCCACTTCCCAATGACATCCCTCCACCTAACTGCATAGACTAGATGTCTCCGTTGGAGCTAGCCAGTTCCACTTATCCCTCCCTCTCCATCACTGGACACCTATTCTTGCAATGCTTAGCCCTGTGCTCTCCTCCAAACTTCCCTCTGGCCTCTTCTCTTCACCTGTCTGTCCTCCTCTTTCATCAAACACTTCTCGTAAATCATCTTTCTTGCAAAGCTTTCCCAGAGTACAACCATTTCAGCAATCTCCTCTGCCCCTGGGTAAATATGAGCCATTTGTAGGCATCAAAAATTGGCCCTGCTCAATTTCAGAAAACCATGTATAACCAGTGCAAGTTTAGGGGGAATGAGCCAGAATTTCAGTTCCCAGACACTGTTCCCAGAGTCAAACATGTTTGCCAAAATGACATTCCAGAGGTTTGTTTTTTTAAGACTCAGGTACAAGTATAATAATAAAGCACAGCACCAGAGGCAAGGCAAATGGAGTATTTTCATCAAATAATAAGAATGTTTTTATGCGCTTTACATTCCCCTGCATAAGATAAGGACTCTATATACTTTTTCTTTAAGTTGGTGTTCAACTCTCTCCTGTTCTTGGTCTGAGGTGAGGCCAGTTATTAGAAGATTTACTTCGGGGCGCCTGGGTGGCGCAGTCGGTTGAGTGTCCGACTTCAGCCAGGTCACGATCTCGCGGTCCGTGAGTTCGAGCCCCGTGTCGGGCTCTGGGCTGATGGCTCAGAGCCTGGAGCCTGTTTCTGATTCTGTGTCTCCCTCTCTCTCTGCCCCTCCCCTGTTCATGCTCTGTCTCTCTCTGTCCCAAAAATAAATAAACGTTGAAAAAAAAAAATTTAAAAAACAAAAAAAAAAAAAAAAAAAAGAAGATTTACTTCATTAGGAGTCTGGGGGTATACCTGGAGAGAGGAGGAAGAGGGAGAGAGTCTTGTTGCTGTTTTGTTGTTGTTGTTGTTGTTGTTTACTCCCACCATAGATTCAATCACGAGAAGAAGGAAGTTTCTTATTTCCAATAGTTTCTTTAAATCTGAACAACCAGGAAACAAGCCTGCAGTCAAAAAACATATAAATTCAATCATAGCACTTCAGTCAGGAAAAGCACCAGGCCTTGTGAGCCAAACAAGTTTAGCCCCAGTCTCTGTTCAAACATAGCCCCCACAGAAAGACTGATAGTGTCTACAATTTAAAGCCAAACTGAGCTGAGTCACTTACTTAGCTCTTGGAGAGCAGAAGTAAAGAGGAATTATTGGTGACTGTGGAGAGTTTCAATTGAGAGTAAGAACCCCTTCTCGGATAGGAGTCCCAGCAGGATGGCTGCAGAGGATCTTAGTTTTCAGACAAATTTTCTACTTGAAATAAAAGAGCAAAAGAACCCGTTTTCGTTTCTAATAAAATGGATTGATTTTTTTTTTTTTAACGTTTATTTATTTTTTGGGGACAGAGAGAGACAGAGCATGAACGGGGGAGGGGCAGAGAGAGAGGGAGACACAGAATCAGAAACAGGCTCCAGGCTCTGAGCCATCAGCCCAGAGCCCGACGCGGGGCTCGAACTCACGGAGCGCGAGATCGTGACCTGGCTGAAGTCGGACGCTTAACCGACTGCGCCACCCAGGCGCCCCTGGATTGATTTTTAATAACAAAACTCTGTGTTTAGATTTTTCTACAACAATATGAGATTCTTGGGGTAACTGACTTCAATTTCCTACACGTTAACAACTCCCAAATATAATCTCCCGGGTCTTGCTGTCAGGAACGAGACAAGGTGGAGGCGAATGTGATGGTGAGAGTTACCCGTGGCTTCCTGTCCTCATCAGTCTGCTCTGGACCATCATCCCACGGCACCCTTCTCAGCCTGCTGTCCCCTGGCCAGCTCGTAGCTTGGCACACTCATTCTCCTTAAGGCCTCTTGCCTCTGGGGGCCCCTGCTGCTGTGCGGGCGCTGATCCTTGATCCCTGCTCTGCTGCCTTGTGACTGTCATTGGTATGGTCACCCCGTCGCCCTCACCCGCCTGGGCCATCCTTTACCTGCCCTCGAGATTTGTCACTGCCACTCTGACGTCAGTTCCCAGGAGCTTCTTTTTTGATGAACTCATTATAAACTCATAGATTTAAATAGAGTTGATGTGCTTCAACTCACTGCAAGTATTATTTTTATTGCTATTCCAATGGAAGATCCTGCAAGTTGGCTCCTGACTCCTTTTGGCACAGAGTAGTCGTCAATAGTGTTTTCAGGTGTGACCAGAACTTAGAGATTCACCTCGAGAACTTCTTGACCCAGACCAAGAGCGGAGCCCCAGTTCTTAGGAGATCAGAATCTGTATGTGAGAGATGCTCATTCCTAATGGGTTGCTCATTGTTTCCAGGCCTCTTCAGGGAGCAAAGCTAGGGGATTAGAGATAGATGGTAACCGATGATAGATAGGTAGGTAGGTAGGTAGGTAGGTAGATAGATAGATGAATGGATGGAAACCTAGCTAGTTAGCAAGCATCACTAGTTTCTACATGCACATTCTAGCACATGACTACACGGCTTTTATTACACCCACACAAGATGTAAGATCGTGTCAATCTGACATCTATATCTCCTTTCACACTCTAAATCCTGGTTCCCAACAACACCTACATAATTACTTGTTTGTTTTTTACCCCGAAGAACACATACAACAGTCTCAGAATAACAATAGCAACAATATAATTACTGGAAACGTTTGAAGATTTTGTTTTTGGTCAGTTCCTTTCGTTCTAAGGTTATATCCCACTTGGGATCTACAGTCAATTCCCATGTTCTAAAGTCACTTGAAATACTTCCTCCCTGAGGGGATGTGCCATCAACTCAATCTATAGTTAGGTTCAGTTTTTCATTTTGTTCTTTTAGTGATTGTGTTTTAACGTTTAGTTCATGAGCGATATATCCCATCGATCTTCCCAACGAAGTGTCTAGAGACATTATTCTTTATTTATTTTGACATGTGTGTACTATTCCACGGTGCGGAAGGAACCCTACCTGATGCTCTCCTTTTGACTGACACTTGAGTTGTTTCTAACAAACAAACACGGTTGCATGAAAAGCCTCATGCACACATCTTTCCATAATTGCCAGGGCGTCTTTGCAGATTAGAAAACTTATTACCAAAGTACCATTCTAGATGATTTTGTGTTAGATGATTCTGCCTCACTGTAGGCAAATGTTAGGTGTTTTGTGCATGTTTAAGTTCTGCTGGGCTATAAGCTCTGATGTTCAAGGTGTTAGGTGTATTCAATGCATTTTCGACCTACCAGCAGTGTCGACTTACTGTGGTTTTATCAGAATGAACCTCATCGTAAGTGGAGGAAGAGCTGTATTAGGAGATCCCAATGAAGCCGGGTATCAGCGTTTTAAAAAGGGAAGGCGGTCACATTTGGCACATTAAAACTGCTTCTCTCTTGTGCAGCTGCCGCAAGCAGGTATGGGCACACCGTCTTATCACTGATGGCTCTTACATTGTCTCAAATGTCAAATGTCACGTTTACCACTCTGAAAAAGCACTGCCTTGCCCAACAGCCATGCAACCGAGGCTTCTGCCACAAAGAGTTCACCGAATTCCCCGTGAATCATTTCAGGATACTCCATTGAAAAGACACATTTCTGGGGCGCCTGGGTGGCTCAGTCGGTTAAGCGTCCGACTTCAGCTCAGGTCACGATCTCGCGGTCGTGAGTTCGAGCCCCGCATAGGGCTCTGGGCTGATGGCTCAGAGCCTGGAGCCTGCTTCCGATTCTGTGTCTCCCTCTCTCTTTGCCCCTCCCCCGTTCATGCTCTGTCTCTCTCTGTCTCAAAAATAAATAAAACGTTAAAAAAAAATTAAAAAAAAAAAAAAGAAAAGACATTTCTACCATCATAAGAATCCAGCTGTGTCTAGGGTGACTCCCTCCCTAGGGATATCTGGGACTAATTCTGGCCAGGTGATTGTTTCCGGAAAAGAAACTTAGGTTAGAGTATCAAGTGGTGGGGGTGGGGACACATGTCAAGGAAAATGGTAAGAGAGGCTGGCCCCAATCTGGGCCGTCTCTGTCTCTGTGGGATGAGCAGGGACCCTACGGGGAAATCATTGTGTTGCATCTTATTTAGACCGAGGAGCAGCTTGTATGTGTAGTCCCCGGGATCCAAGATCACCTGTTTAACTTGCCCAACTGCCCACTCACTTTACTCCCCCATCCCAGGTCCTTTATTGCATAAAGGTGTTCCCAAGTCTCTCCTAAGACCACACAGGAGACATCTGTGCAGAAATGGGACGGTGTGACTTGTCATAGCCCATGGAGTAGAATGTGCTAGAGAAGGTGGTAGTTACCAGCTGAGACAGACCAGCTGGATCCGCCTAAAAAGTCCTTAGAAGAAGCTTTTTTTATAAAGATTTTATTTTAAAGGAATCTCTACACTCAACCTGGGGCTTGAACTCATGACCCTGAGATCAAGAATCACATGCTCTTCTGACTGAGCCAGCCAGGAGCCCCAGAGCCTTTTTTTTTTCTAATCAGTGCATTTGCTTCAACAATTTTTGGTTAATGAGTTCTTCTTACACTGGGGTTCTGGAAAGAATGAACAGACTGAGTTAAGTCAAAAGAAAAGTACTGCTTTTCACGAAACTGGGACCCACAAGCAAAAAAGTCCCCATTTCTTGAAAAAGAGTGAGCTACATAACTTTGGATTCTTGGTCCATGCTATTTTTAATTCTAATACCTAAACTTTTTAATCCCTTGGTACTGGATACCATGCAATAGGTCCATGCGGATACTCTTTCACACCTAAAGCTCCTAAAATTGTCTCTAGAAAAGTCAAGTGTTGAACGAAACAGTCCCTGAGAAAGTTCTTGTTATCCATTGTTCAGCCAGAATACCATCACACAGAAGTTTGGCTATTAAAGTTCATCAAGTAGAAGGGCACTTCAAAATCAGTACAATCTGGTCAGGGAATGGCATTTTCATAAAAAGGAAACTGAATACATTTAAAAACTGGCAAGAATATACTGAGCAGATCACAAAGGATCTCCCAGGAATTCACACTCGCTCCTCCCCCAGGCAGTTCCCCAGGACTGACTCTTGGTGTTGGTCTTGCAACTGGGGTGGGGGAGGGGGGATATTAATTTTGTAATTCCCCAGGCAGAATTCAGGGAGGGCTGCAGGCGCTTGGTGCCTTGCAGGCAGGGAGGGTTTGCTCGCAGGGTGCTGCAGGCAGGACGTCCCGGGAGGGGAGAAGGCTCCCGGGATTCTGCACATTCCCACTGCTCCCCCCTCCCCCCGCCTCCCTCTCTCGCCTCCAAAACAAACGACCTCGCTCAGATCCTGTTTGCGCTTTACTCGCTTCCTGCACGGAAGCAGTTTGCCCGTGAGCTTAGCCCCTGCTCCCTTTGGAGTTGCCTAGCTGGCCGTTTCCTCCTTCTCATCCTTTTCTCTTGTGCGTGTGTTTTCTCAGAGCGAGCCCTTGCGGGGCCCTGGCTCCAGCGAATGAATTACAGGAAACTGGCCAGGGCATGCTCGCTCTCCCTCCGTTCCTAGAGAGTCAGAAAGCCTGGGAATGGGTTTGGCAAGAAGGTCTCTGTACCCCCAACCTCAATCGCTTCCAGTGCCTCCCACTTCCCCGCCCAGACGGCAAGTGCAAAACCTGCGTCCTTTGCTCTCTGAGGTGCTTCAGGATCACCCCCCATTCCCCAGGCCAGAGGGCATCCTCCTTGAGCCTTGTTTCAGAAAGGGGGACCCAAAAGTTGTTGGAGGAGACAAGTAGGGATCCCGGCCGGCTCTCTCCTCCCTCTGCCCCTGTCTTGGCCACAGCCTGCCAGCCTCTCCACTGATGTGCCTGTCCTTCCTGCCACAGCCTTTGTTCATGCCAGGCGCCAAGTCCCCACTGGGAAGTCTGAAAGAGTGACCGGTGGTTCTCCCTCTTTCTAACTGTCCTGTCTCTCAATGCCGCCTCTTTTCCTTCTCAAAGACAACTGGATGTTGTTGCTGATTTTTTTGGAATGAGGTCAGTGCACGTTGTTTTCGCCGAGAATGTTCTACTGTGCCAGAGACACAGGGAGCAGGGCAGAAAGAAGAAAGGAATCTGCACGTTCCATGGCACTTGTGTCCCTCCAATCTTAGCGTCATCCAAACCCGCCAATACGATTTCCTTCCAGGCTTTTCACACTTACATGGCCTGTCACAGGTCTGTGACTTTTAAGTGAGCTTTGAAAAAAAAATAAAAAACCTCAAAGGCTGAACTAAAAGAAAGAACAGGGCACGAAGCACGTAGCCAACCATGGTAGTGAAAAAGGAGAAGGTCTGCAGTTATTTGATGGATGTTCTGCATCTCACATGCTTACAACTTTATACTTGCACACCCCAAGTCTTAAGCCAAGCTTCAATCTCATTTTAAATTTTTTTTTTCAACGTTTATTTATTTTTGGGACAGAGAGAGACAGAGCATGAATGGGGGAGGGGCAGAGAGAGAGGGAGACACAGAATCAGAAACAGGCTCCAGGCTCTGAGCCATCAGCCCAGAGCCCGACGCGGGGCTCGAACTCCCGGACCGCGAGATCGTGACCTGGCTGAAGTCGGACGCTTAACCGACTGCGCCACCCAGGCGCCCCTCAATCTCATTTTAAAAGGGCCATTGGGGGAGGGGGTGCCTGGGTGGCTCAGTCAATTAAGCTTCCGACTTCAGCTTAGGTCATGATCTCCATGAGTTCGAGCCCCGCGTTGGGCTCTGTGCTGACAGCTCACAGCCTGGAACCTGTTTTGGATTCTGTGTCTCCCTCTCTCTCTACCCCTTCCCCGCTTATGCTGTATCTCTGTCTCTTTCTCTCTGAAATAAATACACATTAAAAAATTTAAAAAGAAAAAAAAGGGTCATTAGGGGGCCCCAAGGCCCCCCAACCAACTCTTGTTGGCCCTGTTAAGCCTCTGACAATTTATTGATTGATTGATTGATTGATTGATTTACAGAGCACACATGCACGCGTGAGGATCCCTGTGTGCTTAGGCACACAAGTGGGGGAGGGGCAGAAAGAAGGGGTGAGAGAATCCCAAGCAGGCTTTGTTTTGCACCATTCAGCACAGAACCGGACCTCACGAACCGTTCAGTCATGACCTGAGCAGAAATCAAGAGCCCCACGCTTAATCAAGTGAGCCACCCAAGTGCCCTTGGCATCTGAGAATTCAGATATCTCTCCCGAGCAAGTAGAATGGTAATTCCCACCCCTCACTCCATATGGCATCTAAATGATGACCATAAATGAATGACAGTATATTCAGTGTCCCTCACAGACTATGGGCTTCCTCACAGTATGGTGGCCTAAGGAAGTCAGACTGCCAATGCAGAATCTGAAGGTTTTAAGAGCAAGTACTTTAGCAAGTGCAATGGAAATACCGTTGCCATCTTTTTTTTTTTTGACTTTGGTTTGGAAGTTACACAGCATCATTCTTGCTATGCTCAGTTAGAGCAAATAATCAGAAAACCCTGCCCAGTTTTAAGGGGAGGGAACATAAACGCTCCTCCTGATGAGAAGGGTGTGAAAAAAATTGTGGACGTATTATACGATATTGACTGACAACCTCTTTGTCTTGCAGTGAAGTTGTTTTTTGTTTTTTTGTTTTTTTTTTCCCCACCCTGATCTTTCCAATTCTTCTGATTGGTCTATCTTCAGCTTCTAACTTCCATGCCTCAAATAACGGCTATTTCCTCATTGAAAATTTTAGTAAGTGAGGTAGCTAGACTTCAGAGGTGGCTGCCTGAGGAACCACATCTCCCAGTATTGTGCTCTCGGGCAGTCCCTTCCCACACTGAGTCTGGGCTGGCACCGTGGAGGAAGTGATCCTGTATGACTTCCAAGGTTAGGTCTTCTTTTCTTTTCTTTTCTTTTTTCTTTTCTTCTTTTCTTTTCTTCAGTTTATTTATTTTTGAGAGAGAGAGACACAGAGCATGAGAGAGAGAAGAAGACACAGAATCCCAAGCAGGCTCCAGGCTCTGAGCTGTCAGCACAGAGCCCGATGTGGGACTCGAACTCACGAACCATGCGATCATGACCTGAGCCCAGGTCAGCCACTTAACCGACTGAACAACCCAGGTGCCCCCCAAGATTAGGTCTTAAGAAGTCTGGTTGCTTCCACCTAGGTCTTTGGAAATGCTCATTCTGGGGAAAGTCAGCCTTCATATAAGGAATCTAACCCAAGACCAACATGCTTTAAGGAACGTAGTCACATGGAGGAACCAGCAAAAGAGAGGAAATTTTGGCTAGCTTCCAGTGATTTCAGCCATCCTAGTCTGGTGGCCAGACACGTAAATGTGGAAGCCATCCTAGATGCCCAGCCTGGATGAACATTCAGGTGACTCCAGCCCAGCTCCCTTCTGATTGACTTCACATTTAGGACGCCAAGGAAGAACCACCCAGATGGGTCCAGTCCACCTTCAGAATGTTGAGCGATAATAATAAATCATTACTTTAAACAACTAAATTTTGAGGTAGCAATAGACAACCAGAATACCAGGTTCTATCAGTTCTACCCCAGAATGTCTCTCAAATCTGGTTCTCTCGGTGAACCTTCAACATCATTTATTTGTTAAGGCAAAGCTTGCTTTCTGGTTCTGAGCAAGGACTCATGCTTTTAAGGGAGTTGGTCTTAGAGGTAAGATACGCTCACAAGTGCCTATAAAATAAAGATTGGTACAGAAAAAAAGGTGCCATGAGAGCTCAGAAAAGAGAGGGAGAGAATTACTGCGGCCTGAACCTGGGAGGCCTGAGGAGGAGGTAATACTGAATTGGAGCTTGAAGGCCAATTGGCCATTTGTGGCTTTATTTTATAGAAACAGGGGGCTACTAAAGGTTTCTGAGCAGGAAGGTGATGTGATCAAAAATACGGCTCATGAAAATGAGTCTGAAAATGATGTATGAAGTCAGTTGCATTTGGGAGACACCAGACAGGGTTGGTCAATGGAGGTAGAGAAACCAGTAAAGAAACTATCATGAAAGTCCAGGGTAGAACAAAGAATCCTCGAGCCAGGGCTGTTGTAGTGAGAACAGGGGGATGAGAATATATTTAAGAGACATTCCAAAGGTTGATATGACTGTGAAACATTATTTTTTTCACGTACATGTAATGATAAAATTATTAACATCAATTCCCCTATTCCTGGAATAAATGAAAACAAAATGATCCCACAGTTTTCACTCTGGAAGGAAATGTGTTTTCTTTAAAAGAAAGTACCTTTAAAAAATATTTTATGTTCTGTGAGAAAAAAGTAAATTGAATCCATGACTTAAAATATGTGTGATCACAGATGACACGTCTGAACACTTACAGCCCAGTTCTAATATATTTACATTGATGTACAGTTTTTGTCACTCATCCATCCCTCTGGAACGTTAGTAGTGTAAAACACTTCTCCCCTCACCCTTCAAAAAAGAAAATCAGGGCAATACCGTTACTGATTTCAAAACCCACAGCGGCCGTTGTTGGGGAAATATGGTTGCTCCAAACATTCTTTAAAGTATGAGCTCCCTCTAGTGGCCAAAATACTCTTGACGCTTGACCAAATCTGCCCCATGCTTTTATATTTAAATAATTTTCCTGAGCGAAGTTTAACTTCCTCTAGAACTGAATTGGCACTTTTAAATTTTTCTTTGCTTTGTATTAAACACGATCGATAATATTCGTGGTGAATCTCAACATCTACTATTAGAGCTGTAATTTGTAGCTATCAGTTTTCAATAACGTGTTTATTTTGTTTCACACCACACCCAAACACCGTTATCACCTAATTAATGTAAAACTAATTTCTTCTAAATTTTCTAAGACAGCGAGGTCATCATTTGTCACTCTATAAAATGTCCTCACTGAGGAGCCCATATCCTCTTAAAACCAGTGTAAGTTGAAACCACTCCCAAAATATACATTTCCCATTGGAATCCCATCATTCCTTTAGGAAGAGGTCACTCAGCGCATTCCACTGAAGTCACCTCTCACACCAGGGAGTGGGGTCACGCAAAGCCCCTGAGAAGAAAGCAGTGGCAAGGGATGGGGAGAGAGAAAAGAAAGACTAATACTGAGTGCCTACTGTGTGTCAGGTGTTAGGTTTTTTACTTTACATTTGCCATCTCATTTGAAGCCCTACAGAGATGTTCTGTTTCTCTTCTATTCAACATAACATTTTCAAACTCTTACTCATCATAACGAGGCACAGAAGTAAAGCAGACATCATCTCCATCTTTAAGGTGCTTAGGGCCAAGCTGGGGGCACAGACAAGGAAAGAGATGAGTGGAGCTCACCAGGCAGGTACAAGCCCAAGCACTGGAGGAACCTCAGGAGTGGCTCTTGGCCCCAAGTGGGGAGGGGGCTGCTGAACAATAGGGAAGACTTCCCTTCTCGGAGAAAGGGCTCCTAAGTTCAATCTGGAAGGATGCTGAGGAGCCGGCCAGGCAGAGGGACAGTGTGTCTAAAGGTCTGGAGTCAGAACGGGGCATTAGTTCAGGTTGGCTGACACTTAGGGAGTGGGTGAATGATTAATATCCCATTTTCCAGATGACCTATTTGACACTCTGAAATGGTAATTAAGAATCCTGCCAAGACAAAAGTGGGGCCTCAGTGATTGCATCACTGCCTGCTCGTTCACCTCTACCTTTTTTACGGTGGGGGTGGGGGGTGGCGGGGCAGGGGGACATGACAGTCCTGACTGATCAAGGCTAATGCCAAGCGTAGTATTGCCAAAGTAAGTAATTACGGCCCACCTCTGAAAATACCTCCATCTTTGAGGTTAAAAATGGCCAGAGTTGTTTGTTTTAAGCAAAAGCAAACATTAGAAGTGGTTTGCCTGACCGCTATAATGAAAATATACAGCTAGCGTTAGGAGTGGAAAGGGTGGTTGGCTTTTTCCCTCAAAGGGTGTCCAGCCTTAGATCCTGACCTTAAGTTCTGATACAGCTGCCTCATCCTGGCCGTATTACTCAGTGGAACTGCATCTTACAGCAAAGACATAAAGTGAACAGAAAAGCTCAAGATTGTGTGTAGTCAAAATTACCCTTGAAACTCCCTTAAATAAGCCAGAAAATGACTCATATAAACACAGATATGTATATACAACCCAGTGCCATGAGGTGAGAGAGCGACTCAGCTAAACTATGAGGAGCACAAAATTAGAGCCTATATGCAGGTGTGTGGTTATTCAATCCACTCTGCCTTTAAGAGAGTTGTCAAATCCCAGTTAATGGGGCAATCAGTGGCGAGTTCTAAATATTCCCGCTTGTCTGCACAGTTTATTTCATTCTGTATTCACATAAATCCTCTTCAACTTCATATATTATTTTATTCACGGTTGTAATTCAATTCTTTCAGTGTAGGACAGATGCTTTGTTGCCATTGTAAAGATCCAACCAGATGTTACATAGGACTATAACTTGCACGTTAACTACCACGTAATAGACGCTCAATGTTTGCTGGATTTAAATCTGAATTTGTTTTCTTGGGCTCATACTCACATATTCTTTGAGAAGTTGTGGAAAAGCATTTGGACACCTTCTTCCTCTCTTCCTGCTTGGCATTTCATGGATGGTTCTCTTGTATATAAATCAGTTTCATAACCTAGGGCATTGATTGTCTTCCTGAGTATAGTTGGGCCTACCAGGGGTTTCTAAAGTCAGTCTCAAGTGATGGACTTTAATTATAGCTCCCTTTCTTTGAATTTTGAGGACAATTCTTTAATTATATAGCTGGTCCGTGTCAATAAGTGTTATCAGATGCTATAAGAAAAAGGGTAGGCAGTCTAACTCTCTAATAGGGCTTTAGCGCTGCCTTTTCTAAAGTAACTATAAACACACGGCACATCAAAATTCTATCCAAGAAAGTTTCTATGTCCCAAGCACTCGCTGTAACACAACAGGGGACAAAGAAATGAATAATAGATTGTCCTCTGATCCTAAAGAGAATATTTCTTTCCTTTTCCCTTTTTTAAACATAAAGGCAATTATCTTCGGTAAGATGCACTCATACAGTGAAACCATAGTCTGCTTCTCTCTGCTCCTTAAATTAAATTAATACTTAATCATAAAATTAATTATTGATTGTTAAGTTAATTAGCACTTCTGTAACAATTCTTTTGAATTTAATGACTAGATTAAGGGTTTTTTCAGTATTCTAGCTTCATGATTGTTGAGAATATTAATAAAAGTTAATATAGCTTAATTTATCCAATGTTCTAGCTCATCTGTTCTAATTAAGAATATCTGACAACTCACTAATAAGGAAACCAGTTTAGAGGCATTTTTATGTAAACACTTTTGTCATTTGAATACATTGTTATCACTATATCAGGGGAAAAAACAAGAATCTATTTTTATGGAATAGAAAGGTATTAAAAATAGATTTTTGTTTCCTCTTCACATGAATCAGAAAAAGAATGATAATGTATGGACTTTTAATTTTTTCTCCAATCAGATAGGCGTTTAATGGTATGGTTGTAATTTGCAATTCTCAGGTTACTTATAGATTTTGGTATTTTTCATATCTTTATCAGCCATTTGATTTCTTCTTTTGTGAAGTGCCTATTCAGGTCTTCTGGTCATTTTGCTTATTGATTTGTACTAGTATTTAACATTCTGGATACCAGTTTGTTTGTTTGTTTTGTTTTATTTGTTTGGTTTTTGGTTATATGTATTCTAAATACTTTCACCATTCTGCTTCTGTCTTTTTAATTTTTAAAGCAATAGACATTTGTAATTTAATGTCTGAAACAAGTCTTTATTTAGCTTTTGTTTTAAAAGGTATTTTTGCTGGGTATAGAATTCTAGCTTGACTGTTTTTCTTTCCATGTTTTAAAGATGCTGCTTCACTCTCTCCTGGTTTGCATTGCTTCAAACGAGATATCTACTGCCATTCTTATCTTTTTCTGTATATAATGTGTCTTCTTTCTGTAGTTGCTCTTAAGATTTTCATCTTTATCACTTGTTGAGATCAATCTATTATATTCCTTGGTGACATTTTCTTCATGTTTCTTGTGCTAGAGGTTTATTGAACTTCTTGGGTGTGTGGGTTTATAGTTTTTATCAAATTTAAAATGTTTTTAGTCTTTATTTCATCATTTACTGTTTCTACTGTCACTTTTCTCCTTCAGAGACTAGAATCACAGGTATATTAGGCTTCTTAATGCAGTCCTGTGGTGCAGTAGAATTCTGTTTTTCCCAGTCTTTCTCTGTATCTCATTTTGAATAGTTTCTATTGCTTGTCTATTAATCTTTTCATCTGCAATGTTTAATCTGCTCTTACTCCCAGCCCGTGTTTTCTCAATTAAGTCACTGTATTTTTACATGTCTAGAAATTCTGTTTGGAGACGGCTGGGTGGCTCAGTAGGTTTAAGCATCTGACTCTTGATTTCAGCTCAGGTCATGATCTGTTTCATGAGTTTGAGCCCCACATTGGGCTCTGCACAGACCTCATGGAGCTTGCTTGGGGTTCTCTCTCTCTCTCTGCTCTTCCCCCCTGCTCACAGACTCTCTCTCAAAATAAATAAATAAACTTAAAAAAGGAAGTTCTATATGAGTATTTTTCATATCTTTGATGTCATTATATAACATGTTTAATCCTGTTTCTATCATCTTAAACATGTGGAATATAGTTATAATAAAGGTTTTAATCTCTTGTGTACATATCTAATTTTCTCATCTGTATAGTTTATAGGTCTGTCTCCAATGATTGCTTTTTCTTTTCATTTTGTCTTTTTTTCTTTCTTTTTTTTTCTTTTTTTTTTTTTAAATTATACTTTGTTAGGGACTAGTTTTTTCTGTTCCTATAAATAATCTTAAGCTTTGCTCTGAGATGTAGTTTATGGGAAAAGCCTAGTCTTTTTTCAATTTTGTTAGATGACACCAAGCAGCCATTAGTCTGGAGCTGATTTTGTGCCATCACTAAGGTGATGCTCTTCTGAGAACTTTAACCGATGCTACATGAATTATGCGGTTTTCTAGTCTGGCTGCTGGAAACAAAAACTATTTCTGGTTGTGTTGAGCTCCAAGTTGTATTCTCTCTGCTTCTTTTGGACAGTTCTTTCTGTCAGCTGTCAGAAATTTGTGAGAAAATACCTGAGCTTCTATCTGAAGCTCTCTCTTTATACATGTGTACATACGTATATATATTCTGTCCTGTGAACTCTAGCCATCTGAACTCCCCTTAACTGTCAGCTCTATCTTCTCAACTCAGGGAGACTGGTGAACTTCACTTGTGTTCTTCCTCACCTGTGCTGTGACCTAAAAACTCTAGGAAGTATGTGGGAGCAATTACAAATGGCTGCCTTCTCACTGTGACCTCAGATAGTCTTTTCTCTCTATTGTGTGTATGCATGACCCTGGTGTCTCTCTGGGTGTCCAAATGTACTCTTCTTATAAGGACAAATCAGATTAAATTAGGGTCTACTCTAATTGCTTCATTTTAACCTAATCACCCTTTTAAAGACCTTATCTTCAAATCCAGTCCTACAGGTTAAGACTTCCACATATGAATTTGTGGGGGGTGAATGGGCACAATTTAGCCCAGAACAACATTTGTTTTCTTTCTCTCATGGATCACTACTCTGTCTGATATCTCAAAACTATTATTTCATATGTTTTGCCCAAATTTTAAGTTGTTTCAGGAGAGAGGTTAAATCCAGTACCTGTTACATCATCTCAGCTAGAAGTAAAATTCTGAAACTATTAATTTTAAAATGGTACAATTTGTTGATTTTTTTCTTGCTTATCCCAAGTTGCTTTTTTCTTGAGTATCCCAAGATATTCTTTTATATCATCTTCTAAAAGGTTTATATCATGGCCTCTCCTGTTTAAGTAGTTAATCTACCTGGGATTGATTTTTGTTTATGGTGTAATATTGGAATCCAGTTGCATTTTTTTCCTCATAAGGATATCCAATTGTGTCAGCATTATTTTCTAAAAGGTCAATTCTATTTCCCCCTTTCTATGAAGAATATTCTTATCATAAATCAAGTGTTTATAAATGTGAGAATTTGATTCTTGCCCTCTATTCTGTTCCACTAGTATAATTTTTATTCCTGTAATATTATTCCAAATAATCCTATATGCTCTTATTTACAAATAAAAGTTTGATAATATCAACTGCTAATGAGGATGTACAGGAAAAGAAATACTCATAAATGTTATTGAGAATAGAATCCGTATGATCACTGTTTTTGTTTCTTAAGGATGCCATAACAAATTACCATAGCTGAGTGACTTGAAATAACATTATTTTCCCATTGTTCTGGAGGCCAGAAGTCCAAGATCAAGGTTTCAGCAGGGCCAGACCGTTCCTGAAGGCTCTAGAGAAGAATCTTGCTATGCTTATGGTTGCCAGAAATGTAGCTACATCACTCCAATTTCTGCCTGTCTTCACTTGGCCATCTTTCCTCTGGGTATGTCTCCTGGTCTCCACATCACTCTCTCCTTATAAGGATCCTAGTCGGTGGATTCAGTATCTATCCTAATCTAGTATGACCTTATCTTAAATTGATTACATCTGGGGCGCCTGGGTGGCGCAGTCGGTTAAGCGTCCGACTTCAGCCAGGTCACAATCTCGCGGTCCATGAGTTGGAGCCCCGCATCAGGCTCTGGGCTGATGGCTCAGAGCCTGGAGCCTGTTTCCGATTCTGTGTCTTCCTCTCTCTCTGCCCCTCCCCTGTTCATGCTCTGTCTCTCTCTCAGTCCCAAAAATAAATAAACGTTGAAAAAAAAAAATTAAAAAAAAAATTGATTACATCTACAAAGACCCAATTTTCAAATATGGTTACATTCACAGGTATCAGGTGTTAGCACTTCAACATATCTCTTTGGGGGACAAAATTCCAACCACAAAAATTACTTGGAAAAATAATACGACATTTGTTAATAGACTTGAATGCATACATAACCTAAGACTAGCAAGCAATTCCATTCTTAAATATATATCTTAGCGACACAATCCCTACATGTACTAGACTGTAAGAATATGTTTAGCAATATCATTTATATGTTATATAAAGGTGATAGGGATAAACAAATTCTGACATATTTGTGTAGTGAAATACTGCAATGCAATGAAAATGAACAAACTATACATATAGTCACTAACTTAAATGAATCTTATAAACATACTGTTTGGCAAAAAAATACTAGTCACAAAAGAACACATATAATAATTCTACTAAAATTAGCAATCTGTGCCGATATTTCAGGCCACAAGCTTCTACGTGTAAAGAAATTCATACAAGAAGTTTGACATGAAGATGTAAGTATTAATTCTCTGCTAATTCAAGCTGTCTTGAAGAGAAAAGAGTTTTGCACTTTCCAAAGAGTCTGACAGGTTGGTTCATCCAAAGTAGAGGTCAGCAAACTTTTTCTGTAAAAAACCAGACAGTAAAAGCAACCATAGACATTACATAAGAGAATGAGCATGGCTGGATTCCAATACAGCTTTATTTACAACAATAGGCAGTGGGTTGCATTTGGCCCACAGACCATAATTAATTTCCTCATGATCAAAAGCACAGATAAAATTATGTTGTCAACAACCCATGACACCCTGCTCAAAAGCCTTTATTTTATTTATTTGTTCTTTCTGCCAAATTAAGTAGAATCTCCTTACCTTCCATTCAAAGCACAGCAAGATTTTGGGTTCCGGCCTATGTCTCCAACCTCATTTTTCTCCTCTACTCATCAATCACAAATTTGAATTTGAATCAAGTTGGGGTCTTAGGCACTCTCTCAACATTTCCCCATGCTCCTCTTCCATGCTCACACTGTTCCCATCAAATGGAATATTCCCAAAGAACAAAACCATGTCTACATTCTGCTTGTCCTTCCAGAGGTAGCTCACATATGCTGCTTCCTCAGTAATAACTATTTAAATCATCTGATCCAACTTTCTCTTCTCGATTTCTATAACGCTTATTCCTTTCATATCTCCTTTAAGACTGTTTTGTCCCCTTCTTTTTTGTTGAGGTATAATTTACACATACTAAAATCCACCCATTTAAAGTGCATAGTTGATGAATTTTGACAGCTGCATACAATTGTATAATCACCATCACAACCAAGATATAAAACACTTTTATAATCCCAAAAAAGGTTTTTTGTGCCCTTTGAAGTCGACCCCTTCCTCCAAACTCTGGCCAAAGGTAAACTCTGATCCTTTTTGTCATTATAGTTTTGCCTTTTCTAGATTCTCCTATAAGTGGAACCATAGAGGATATGTCTTTTTTTTAATATATGACTTTCAATTAGGATAAAGTTTCTGAGGTTCATCCATGCTGTTTTTGAACATATTTTGTTCCTTTTTAAAGAGATATACCACAAAATTTATTAGTAGATAGACATTTGAATTGCTCCTATTTTTAATTCCAATGAATAGTGCTGCTATGAACATTTGCAAACAGATCTTTGTGTGGACATGTGTTTTCATGTTACTTTGGCAAATACCTAGGAGTAAAATTGCAGGGTCGGATGAAAACACCAGACTGTTTCCCACCGTCGTCACATGAGAGTTCCAGTTGCTCCCCATCCTCATTAGCCCTTGGTCGTCAGTCTTTAATTTTTTCATACTAGTCGCCATTGTGGTGTCTCAGTACACTCTTCATTTGCGCTTCCCTAATGACTAATTGTGTTGAGTTACTTTTCATGGTGCTTAGTAGCCATCTGTATCTCTTCTTGGGTGAAATGCCTAAGCGTTTTGCCCAGTGTTAAAATCGGGTTGTTCTTGAGTTGTAAGAGCGCTTTATAAATTCCAGATAAAAGTCCTTTGTCAGATAGGTTTTGCACATATTTTCTCTTGCTCTGTGGCTTGCCTTTTTGTTTCCTTGGATGTTTTTCTCCACGAAAAAGAAATTAAATTGAATGAAGTCCATCCTTCCTGTTATTTGTAAACTCCATAAGGGTAGGGATTGTGAGTTACACATCTTACGTGTCAATATATGATAATAAGACTGGAAACTAATTATGTAATGGGCACTAAGAGTTGTTTTATATATTTCTTTGCATTTGATTGTCACCCACCTGTAAGTAGGTGTTCTTGTCCTCACTGTGGTGCTGTGGAGATGAAAGCACTGAGAGGTGTTGTAACTTCATCGGTTAAATGACTAGTAAGAAATGGGGCCAGAATTCAAACCAGGGTCTTCTGTTTGACCTTGAAGTCCATGCTTTTAGACACATTAGGATGCCTCCCTTTGTTGGATGACTAGGTATATGAGTGAATGAATGCTGCCTTATTTGTTCTTAAAGATTACGTGTGTGTGTGCACATGCATTAGTAGTAGCCTTTGTACGCATTAAAAACTCTGCAACAATTCAAAGGACTGAAAATAGTGATTAGCCATGATGGGAAGAGAAAGTTGGGGAAGCAAAAGTAGGAAAGAAAGTTACCATGTTTTACATCTTTCATTTTTGAACCAGATGAATGTATTATGTAGTATATCAACCTATTAAAAGAAAAATGAAGCCCCATATTTAGGACAATGACATATATTAGAAATCAATAGAAAAATAGCTTATACATTTTATTAAGGGAATAGTTACTAATGATTCTGCGAGAGAGAGAGAGAAAGAAACCATTACGTTGCTGTGTCTTCAGAGTAGAGGGTTTCTCTTACAATATTTTAAATTTGAAGCTTCCACATGTGACTGTAGACATGCTTGCAAATTTAGGCCAAGGGCAAGAAGTCATACCTTCAAAATTTCCTTTTCATTCACCATGTTAGTTCTTTTTTTTTCAACGTTTATTTTTTATTTTTTGAGACAGAGAGAGACAGAACATGAACAGAGTAGGGTCAGAGAGAGGGAGACACAGAATCTGAAACAGGCTCCAGGCTCTGAGCTGTCAGCACAGAGCCTGACGCGGGGCTCAAACTCATGGACCGCGAGATCATGACCTGAGCTGAAGTCGGCCGCTCAACCGACTGAGCCACCCAGGCGCCCCAACACCACCATGTTAGTTCTAATGTGTGGTAGCCAAGCCCATCTTCCTGTGGGGCCCTCAAGACAGGAAGAGTCAATTACTGTTAAAAGCTTTGGGTTATTAACATAGAATTTGTACTTGTAGTTGCCTGCTCCCCAGATTCACAGAAGGACAAAATTACAATGAATTTTGAAAGACTCCCCGCAACTAATGAAGATACAATTAATGAAAACAGAAGACCTCACTGGCCTTAATGAGAAGGCCTGAGATGGATTTAATTGCTGGGCCTACCCCAAATGCTCTGTTAGATTCACACCGTGGAAGAGCCAACATGGATATAGTGGAGCGTGGACATGACATCAATAAGACATGTCAAAGCTATTCATCACTTTGACGTTTCATGAAAGCCCTGACAGAAACCACGCAGTCCCTCATGACTGGTTGGATATCTTGCTATGTTCCTAAGGCAGCTTCTGCAGACTTGAAAGAGAAGGTAAAAGAGTGCCAGCGTCTTTGTCCTCTCGTTCCAGCTCCCTGGCTGCCTGGATCACAGCATGCATTATCTGTGGATCAAAGGGATGACGCTTGTCCAGAAGGCTGGATGCACTGGTGAAGATGCCGCAGCCGGCACCAGTGACACCTGAAGAATGAGCCAGGTGGAGATGAGCTAAAAAGGAAAGGGAGCTTTAGGAGTGGGCCTAGGGAGAATGGTGGTTGGGGGTATTTATATAGATGGATAGTGAAGTCATTAATGATTCTGAGAGAGACAGAGAGGGAGAGAGAAACCATCGCAAGCACCCCACGCCCAGGGCCTACATTGTAGAGAGTAAACACTGCACACAGAGTACATTTCCCTGATAGGAAGCTCTGTGCAAAGGTCCCAAAGCAATTCCTTAAAAGTCCTATGTCATGAGGAGCTTAGAAAGATCTAGACATGGAAATGTAGCAATGGCCGTAATGGGTATAATAAACCCCATTGGCTGGCCTGAGTTTTAACTCCCTGCAATGGCGGTTCTCTTCAGATAAGGAGCCCTGAGCAAACTTTTCCTTCCTTAGGTCTTTATAGGGGTACCTTATTATATAGTAATAATAGCCTGCGCAGTGCAGAAAAGCACAGTAAAAGATAAGTGCTCATAAGCAGTATGGTGCAGTAATTAAGAGCCCAGGATCTGGTAAAAATCTCAGCTCTGTCACTTTCTACCCTTAAGGTGATAGGACAAGCTAATTAATTACTTTGCACCTCAATCTTCTCATCTCAAAAATAGAAATAATAATGAAAATAATAGTATTTATTTCTATAATAATAGATATATTAGATATATATAGATATATATAGATATATCTATGTAATAGATATATATATCTATTATATAATAATAGATATATATAATAATATATTATTAATATAATAATATAATATATAATTATATATTATATATACTATATAATAATATATATTATTAATATAATAATATAATAATAATATAATAATAATAATAATATAGATATATCTATATAATAGATATATTATATATAACATAATAGACCAGTTGTTGTGGAAGAGAAACAAGGTAAGTATATAATGTGCTTAGCATGACCCTGGAAAACAGAAAGCTTCCAATAAACTCTAGCAGTCATTGTGATTACCATTGTTATTACCAATTTTATTACCAATAAATTACCAATACCAATTACCAATATTATTACCATTAATAATATTAACATTATTATGACTCCAGCTTATCTTCTACTTCCCATATTTAATCTGTTAACAAATCATTCAATATAAAATCTGATGTCTACCTTGGCCCAGATTTTTGTCATCTTGACTGAAAATATATATGCCTGTTGGTCCCCAGTCTCATTCTTCTTCATCTCAAACTTTTGACCAAGCGTATATCCGGAGGTAAGGATATGGCGAATACACTTGTCATTTACATTATCTGACAGTGTGAATATTTGCTTCCCAGAAGCCTGATATGGAAAACACATAGCACCGCTAAAAGCATTAAATAAAATAGAGTTGATATGGTTACACTAATCTGCACTTTCTAAATTTATTGATGGAGGCAAAGAAAATAGGCTGGCGTGGATTTTGTACAATTTTGGATCACACTAACCTAGATTCAAACAGTTCGTTCAGCTAAAAACATTGTTTCCTCCCATAAGGTTCCCAATTTTGCAGAGAAAGATGCCTCTGAGAAGTACAGTACTTGATACAGTGAGTGGTCTTGTATGCCGGAGGAGAAATTACACAAGGACATCACCACCATATTCTCCAGAAGTAGAGATTCTTTGGCACTGAGTCCCAACTGACGTAGGGTCCCCTGAAGTACAGAACAAATGATACCAGCAGTGCAGCCAGCCTCGGTGGAGTTGACGACAGAGGGTGTCTTTGTGTGGTCAATGTTGACTTCCTTTTGTGGCCAGGGCCACTGAGTTGGGGGTGACAGAAGGCAAGAAAGAAACCAGACCCACAATTAACAGATGGCTGGCCCAAGCCCAAGGGGAAAAGAAACCACCTCAGAAGCCTCACAGAAAATATTTGCCCGGGAGGCTCTTCCTTAGAAGGATGTTAAGGGTTGTTAAATGTATCCTGCTGTTAGGCAAGTGAGAATTTTACTTGTTTCTTACACAGAAAGAAACACCAGGAAGAAAAGCCCTGCTCTTAAGAACAGTTTTTTAATTACAAAAGTAGAAAACATGTTTATTTCTAACACTTAACATTGAACTTCCTTCATCATCCCATAAGCAACCTTGAGGATGTCAGGTGGCAAGTCCTCAGGGTCACCTATACCCATCCCTGTCTGCTCCCTCTTCAGCAGGGAGACATCTCAAGCCACATTTCATTTCTGTAGTGTGGAGGCAAGTGTCACACATTTCGTAGGTAATTCAGTAGATACCAGTGGGATTAATGTTTTAAAATGAAACCATCAGGGGCATCAAGATGGCGTCTGCCAGCAGAGTTGTTCAGGTAGTCAAACCACATAGTCCATGAATAAGTTTCCCTGACAGAAGAGACAATCCTAAACTCAATGTATCAGAAGTTTTGAGCTCAGCAGGACTCCCATCTCACTCTTCCTCAATTTCACAGCGTTCTAAGGGCAGGAAATCACCAGATTTGCTGATTCATCAGGGTCCACCAGACACTGCAGAAATAATAAAAACATTACGTCAGAAATACAGGAGGAAACTTGTGTCTCGAGAAGAAATTGAATTTATCCAACGTGGAGGTCCAGAATAATCACTGACAGTGTGGCTGCTGTTTGTAATCAGACAAAAGAATGGTCTTTACAATAAAGGACTTCCAAAATGGCACATGAGAAATTACCCATTAAACAACTTGAATATTCTGTAAGAAAAAAAAAAAGGAAATATAGAAGATTTAGATGGACACTTGTATCTCCTAATATATGTATCTTGGTCAGCTTCTCCACAAACTTACCTATTTGCTTATATTCTTATTAAAGTATACATTTATAAAAATTTTTAAAGAAATTATCAGCTCTGCTGTAACCATCATCCTTATTTAAATTCACTGACCTTTATACCAAGGCCAAATACATTTTCATCGTTATACTTTGTTAAAGCCATCTATGTAAAGTTGGCAGAAAAACCTATGGTAACTTATAGTTAGTAATAGTCTCCACATGTATTTTATTTTTTTAACCCCAAATCTCAAGGCATTTTAGAAAGAAACATTATTGCATCTTTTATTTTTAATGAAAACAATAAAATAATGATAAAAAATGAATGTCAATCTAGGGGCGCCTGGGTGGCTCACTCGGTTAAGTGCCCGACTTCAGCTTAGGTCATGATCTTGTGGTCCATGAGTTCGAGCCCTGAGTCGAGCTCTGTGCTGACAGCTCAGAGCCTGGAGCCTGCTTCAGAATCTGTCTCCCTTTCTCTGCCCCCTCCCCACCTCACACTCTGTCTCTGTCTCTCTCAAAAATAAACATTAAAAAAATTTTTTAAAAAATGAATGCAATCTAAATAATAGCCAATAAAAAGTTAGCAAATTCTGGTAATTGATAAAAGAGTATACTATGCAGTCATTAAAATTATGATATAGCTTTACATTAACAGAACACTATCCTTGGAAATTTTATTAAAAAAAAGTAAAAGCAGTTTAAAATATGTATAATACAATACTTGATTTTGTAAAAATATGTGTGGATGTATGTGTAAAAATATGTATGGATATGTTTGTGTTTGTAAATAGGAAAGTAATTAAAAGGTATTTAACATTGGTTTTCTACCATGATGGGGAAGGGGGCACATTACAACTGAGTCTTGTTTTTATATTTTATGTATTACTATATTTTCTGTTTTTATAACAATGGAGAAGTATTACTTTATATACAGAAAAAAATACAGCCAATTTAAAAGAATATGTAGCAACAATCATTTTTTTTTTAAGTTTTTTAATGTTTATTTTTGAGAGAGAGAGAGAGAGAGAGAGAGAGAGCACAAGTGGGGGAGGGGCAGAGAGAGAGAGGGAGACAGAATTTGAAACAGGCTCCAGGCTCAGAGCTGTCAGCACATCTCAGACTCAGGAAATCATATCCTGAGCCGAAGTCTGACGCTTAACCAACTGAGCCACCTAGGTGACCCAACAATCTTAAAATATTTTTACCCCATATCTCATGACCAATAATTATTTAAATTTTTTTCATGCAGGTTGTACTGGTTAGCTAATTTTTTTAATGTATTTATTTATTTTTGAGAAAGAAAGAGAGAGAGAGAGAGAGAGAGAGAGAGAGAATGAGCGGGGGAGGGGCAGAGAGAGAGGGAGACAGAGGATTCAAGATGGGCTCTGCGCTGACTGCCAAGAGTCTGATGTGGGACTCAAACTCACAAACTGTGAGATCATGACCTGATCCAAAGTCGGACGCTCAACCAACTGAGCCACCCGGGCGCCCCTGATAAGCTAATATTTTGAAACAAAGCACACCAAAATTCACTTCCTTAAAATGCTAATCTATTATTATTATTATAGCTGATGAATCTCTTTGACACCTGAGGATTGCCTGATCTAGGCTGAGTTTGGTTGATGTCACAGGTTGACTTGCATCCCCCCAAAAATGATATGTCAAAGTCCTAACACCTAGTTCCTCAGAATGTGACTGTATTTGGAGAAAGGCTCTTTAAAGAAGTAACTAAGTTAAAATTAGGTCATTATGGTGGGCCTAATCCAGTATGATTGGTGTTCTTACAAAAGAGGAATGCTAAAAAGAGAATGCTAGGTGAACATAAAGACAAGCTACAAGCCAAGAAGAGAAGCCTCAGAAGAAACCAAACCTACCAGACTTCTAGCCTTGATCTCAGACTTCCAGGCTTCAGGGCTGTGAAAAACCGAATTTCTGTTGTTGAAGCCCCCTAGTCTGTTATGGCAGTCCTGGAAAACTAACAGAGCTGATAAGAGCTGGGCTCCAGCTATAGGTTGCTTCGACTACTTTAGTGGGGGCAACCCACTTCCATGTGTCTAAATTCCTTTTTTCTGGCACCTGGCTAGGCCTGGGCTTATCTTTCTCATGGGTGGCAGGAACACAAGAGAGAAAGTGGAAATATGCAAGATCCCTTGAGGCTTAACTTTGGAGCTAGCACGCTATCCCTTCTGCCTCATTCTATTGACCAAGGCAATTCACATGACCAAACCAAAAGGAGAGATCAAACACAACCTAAGTAATAGTCCATAAGAAGTATGCCTACTGTGGGAGAGCACTGCCAAATGGCATGGCATAGAGGGAAAGTGGGGTGGGGAGGGGGAAATGGGGCAAATAATGAAATCTATCATAATATCTTCGCTGGTCACATATATGCTTATATTGTCTTAGGTCACATACTATATCTATATATTTCCACTTTTATTTAACGTTTTAATCTTATTCCCCACTTTTGCATCAGATTAATAATTTAAAATTGTACTGGATGCATAATACACCGTATTAAACCCACTCTTTTTTATCAACTGCGACGCCACAGGTACAGAGTCAATTGTAAAGTAGGTTAGTGAGGAACTAGAATAAAGAAAAGCTAATTGAAAATTTGCTTCTAAAATCAGTCTATGAAATTAACACATAAGTTAACCAATATAAAAGTTTAATTCAAATGGAAAGTTCAAAACAGCACAGCATAGTGTTTTCCACATAGCAAGCATTCAATATATATTTGTTGAATAGATTCTCTGTAAATTTATTTTGAATGTGAAGACTATAGCTAAAACAACGCATTAAAAATTTGAGAAATCTCATTTGGTAAATCAAGGAAAACAACAAAAAAAAAAACACATATGGAAAATACTGATGACAATATTAACTGCAAAACATTACAACCTGGTATCCACCATCAACTTTCTGGTTAGAAATATGTGGAAGCATTTTATGGACCTGCTAAAACTTTTTATTCACTTGGGTGGAAGATTGGCTAGAATTTAGCAGTCCTGAGAATAATTTTTTTTAACTATGATCCTGTCTTGTACTCCCACGTTTATACCGAAGGAATGCAAGAAGTTATCGGAGAATTTTGTTTTCTGAAGAGTAATAAGCCTCGTTTTTCTAAAAGGATCAAAGAATGACAAAACTTTATTGAAGTTTCCTTTCTAAGAGAAAGTAAATCTTGGCTCCAAGTTCATTTTCCAAATCAGGAAGCAGAAAATTTTTTTCAGGAAAATATTGAACTTGAGAAGTAGAAAAAAAAGTTTTTCCACTGGCTAATTATTTTTATAATTTGGTTCTAAAAACGCTACCATTATATGTATTCCTAAAAAAAGATTTTAGTGTCTTATGTAATCAGTAATGCAGTCACGTAAAAAGCATGTGGAAATTGCAGAGCTAAATAGCAGACATATATTTATTACATTCGGTACATGCCCATACTCTAGGGATAGCTAAATGTGTGTATAGTACTCCTTTGTCTCCTCTTCGAAACCCTTCTAGAGCTCTGTTATGAATTATATTGTTTAAATATGTCCACATTCAGTTTCGGGAGAGTCATTCCCAAGTCAGTTTCAAACTGAACACATGTTGCATCTGTTTTCTGTTTGTGAATACTGAATGCTTGGCACTTTAATTGGGATATTTTTCTTTGGAATGAAATAATTTCAAATATTCGCTTAATCAAAACATCAGCTTCCCTTTCCAATTTCCATCATGGATTGTTGGTAGGTTTCCCAGACCTGGTCTCCTGTGCAGGGGAGAAGGACCTACCTCCCCATGGTGTGCAGCAGGCAAAGAGGGAAATCAGGCAATAACCGGACCTTAGTTCATTCCTTCTCCATATCCTGCTCCTCTCAAGATGCTACTTGACTTGAGGGCACATACTCAAATACTCTAGAAAGTTTATTAACTGTCTCACCTTCTTCTGATAATTTATAATCTTTTTTTCTTTGAAAGTTTTAATGGCAGCAGAAACATTTTTTCCATAGGTGAAGCTTCCATGAAGCCACTGGACCCTCACAGCTCCCGCCCCTGCCAGATTCAAATAAGAGCTTTGGGGGCCCTTGATCTTTGGGATACATGCATGTAAGAGAAATTAGCCTGGCAGCAGGAATACAGCAGGGCTAGGCGGATCGAAGCAGAAAGAGACCGCCGGGAAGGAAGACAAACTAAGGAGGCTGTTGCTGTGGTGCATAGTGAAAATAAGGAAGGTCATTGAAGTAGAATTAAAATGTGCTACTGGGGAAAGCATGTACTTCAAAGACTTGAATCAAAGCTCAATCACTTATGAGTCCGTTGACCCTGATCAAGGTACCCAATCTCTCTACACCTCAGTGTCTCTACTTAGAAAGCAGTGGTGAAATTAGCATCCATAATTTTTCAAAAACTAAATGATAAAGGTTTTTAAATGCCTAGTATTTAATAGAAGCTCAATGTTAATATATGATTTATTTATTTATTTGTTTATTTATTTATTTATTGTGAGAGAGAGAGAGTGCAGGTTGGGGAGAAGGGTAGAGGAAGAGAGAGAGAATCTTGAGGCTCCTTGCCCATCATGGAGCCTGACGTGGGGCACGATCTCACCATCGTGAATGAGATCATGACCTGATCCTAAATCAGGAGTCGGATGCCTAACCAACTGAGCCACACAGGTGCCACAGCCAGCCAGGTGCCACCCAGGCATATGTTAAAATAATATATGATTTTAGGGGCGCCTGGGTGGCGCAGTTGGTTAAGCGTCCGACTTCAGCCAGGTCACGATCTCGCGGTCCGTGAGTTCGAGCCCCGCGTCGGGCTCTGGGCTGATGGCTCAGAGCCTGGAGCCTGTTTCTGATTCTGTGTCTCCCTCTCTCTCTGCCCCTCCCCCGTTCATGCTCTGTCTCTCTCTGTCCCAAAAAAATAAATAAACGTTAAAAAAAATTAAAAAAAAATAAAATAATATATGATTTTAAATGGACACATTCGAAAAATATCATGATGGAAGAAACAAATCAATGCCAGTGGGCTGAATACAGGAGATGAAAAAGCAAGACATTCAAAGATGAGAAGGTGTCTAGCCCATTGACACATATTTCTCTACTTTATGGACCATGGGACACTTTTTTTCCATGAGGAATCTCCGAGGACACTAGTTAGAGAAGTGTGAACGTGGTACCTCTGTTTGGGAGATCACCAAGCACAGCTTCACATTCAAGGTTCCGGTCAGGCGCTCCTGCAAATACATTTGTCAACATTTAATCTAAAAGCTTCCCCAAACTATTTGAGAAAGGAACATGCTTCTTATTTTATTAACTATGCATATACCATGGAACTAGTGTTTTGCAAAACAGACTATGGCAGACACAGGTTTAGAGTTTGATCCTGTGCTTTGTTCTGGGTTTTCAGCTTGTTAAGGGAGATTCAGAGTGACTAACCATAGGGCGATCCCCGAAGATTGCTCTGGAACCTCTCCGAAGGGCAGGTCAGTAACCCGCCATTTCCTTTTGTTCTGTGGCAAGTCTTCATCGGGCCAGCCCCACAACAGGTTCTATATCTTCAGCACGTGTCCTTCTGGATTTCTTTAAGATTCTAGTCGAAAATAAAACACCGGGAATCTCAAAGTTTGCTTCTTTGTGGGGACTTTTTTTTTTACCTCGAGCTTTCCCTCCGTTATCTGAAAGTTATAAAATGTTAACAATGTAACCTGCTTTTCCCTCACGAATTAATATACCTAAATATATTTCTATGTCAACAATATAGTTTTACACCATCATGTTTATGGAATAGTTAATATTCCAGTGAGTTAATAAACTATAATTCCTTACAGAAATTTGCAAAACTAACTATTTAGGTTGTTACTATAAACGATACTAAAATGAATATCTGGGAACTAAGTCTTTTATGTTTGCCAATGATTTTTTTTTTAATCAGCCTCAAAAACACTATAAAAATTTACAGTTCCACACATTATTCACATTTCCAAGCACCATTCTCTCTTGGAGAGAATGACACAAGAAGATTAGTCTCCACACTTATGACCAAAGAAGAAGAAGGGATGGGACATTTTCTTCTCCTGAGCTGTGTTTGTCATGTATATTTAAGGTACTCTGGAGCCGGTATCCTTGGGGATGGTGATACCGAATGGCCAAAAGGTTGTCATCAAAACCTCCCAGCTTGCTTTCAAAGCACTTTCATATCTTCATTCACTAACTCTGGTCTTCCATTCCCATGTATAGTTCTAGTTGTTTATTTTTGTACCTGGAAAGTGTTTGGAGACAAGGTTATTTTAACCTATCATGATATATTTCTGTGATATCAAATTTCCAAATCATGACATACTTAATTTTTAAAAGTATTAGTTCTAGCAACAGTGAATCTTGACACTGGTATAATATTGAGAAATTAAGCCAACTCAGAAACCACGGAGTAGTCTCACTTGCCAAATTTTGTTCTGATCTATGGAATAGAATTTAGGCATTAATAATAAGTAATATAAACTAGGCACTTAAAATATGCCAGGCACTCTTTGAGCACTTTGTATGCATTCTCTTCTGTCATTCTCTCAACGAACCCGTGAGATCAGCACCATTGTATCATCATCCCCATTTTATGAATTAGGTAACCAAGGAGTAATGAGATTAAATAACGTGCCTTAAATCAGGCACTACTAACAGTGGCAGCAATGAGACTCCAATTTTGGTTTTTTGCTCATCTTATTCCCTTCCTTCACCTTCTTTCTGAAGAGATTGATCCAAAAGACTATCAGGTGAGGTAGGCCGATGTGTGTCCCCCAGCCCCCATCTGGAGGAGCCTCAAAGTAGACTATCAGAATCTGAGAAGGGTCTGGGGGTGCCCATAGAGCTGAGCTGGGCCACTCTTCTGCTCCTCAAGGAAACAACTGAAGTCGCTGAATGGCATTCATTGGAACATGGGCTGGGCCAGAGGGTCCAAGATAGCTGGACTCCCCTCTCTGGTCCCTTGGGGGTGTGGAGGGTGCCTGGAAGACTGGGTTCAGCTAGGGCTAGCAACAGAAGTGTCTACATAAGCCTCTCGAGCTGGGCAGTTACAGGACAGTCAGACATGGCAGCTGGGTTTCCCCACAGTGCATATCCCTAGAACATGAGGAAGAATCTGAATGGTCTTTTATGACCCAGCCTTAAGAGTCCTCTAGGTGTCAGTTCTGTTGTATTTTGTTTGAAGCAGCCGTGAGCCCACTCGGATCCAAGGGGGAGGACGGAGACACCACTTCTCAATGGGAGCAATGTCACAAACTTGCAGGCTGTTTCGTAAAATGTCACACCCCCTAACTGATCTCGCTGCTTTCATTCCTGCCTCTCAACAATTTGTTCACCACACAGCAGCATTTTAAAATGTGAATCATGTCATGTTACTTCCTGTTTCTACCTTCTCAGTTGACAATAGCGTTCAATTGCCCTTCTCTCCAGCTCCTTCTGGTGCCTTGATCGGTGGGTTCCAACTCTTCCCTTTTCTCAAAGGCACTGCTCTCTCTCTCTCTCTCTCGTCTCGGGACACTTGGCGTGCTGCTCCCAATGTCCGGGGTATGCGATACTCAGTTCCCCACTAGGCTAATTCTGATTCTTCAGATCCCGCTGAAAAGACATTTCCTCAGGTAGAACTTCCTGACCCTGTCTCTCCCTTCACCCCTTTCCCCCACCGCCCAGTCTAATTCAATTTCCCTCACTGTTCTCTTCCTACAACTCCTTCGTTTCCTCTGTATACACTCACCACAACTGTAACTGTGTATTTGCCTGCATACTTGCTTGTTGAATGTCTAGCTCCTTCCCTATATTGGAAGGCAGATTAGATTAGATTTGGGGCCAATGCTCTCAGCACCCCCAGAAAAGCATCAGTTAGGGGAGGGCCTAACATAAACACAAATATTTATTTTAGAGGTGAAATTCATAGAACACAAAATCGGCCATTTTAAAGTGACCATTCAGTGGCGTTCAGTGCATCCACAGTTGTACAACCACCACCTCTATCTAGTTCCAAAACGTTTTCATCATCCCAAAGGAAATCTTGTACCCATTAGGCACGAGCTATTATTTTAGCCCTCTGTGCTAGCCTCTGGCAACTGCCAATCTAAATTCTCTTGCTAAGAATTGATCTGTTCTGAATATTCTGTATAACTGCAGTCATAAAACAGGTGACATTTTGTGTCGGGCTTCTTTGAACTTAGTGTAATTTTTTAAAGTTTATTTATTTATTTACTGAGAGAGAGAGGGAGGGAGAGGGAGAGAGAAGCCCAGGCAGGCTCCACACTGTCAGTTGGCTCTGGTGCGGGGCTCAATCTTGCAAACCGTGTGATCATGACCTGAGCTGAAATCAAGAGTCATGTGTTTAACTGACTGAGCTCAGGCCCCCTTGGTGTAATGTTTTCAAGGTTTGTCTGTGCTATAGCATGTATCAGTATTTCACTCTTCTTTATGGCTTAAATATATATCAGATATACATAAGAGACATGGGTCTTCAGTTGTTTCTGGTGGTGTCTTCATCTGGCTTTGGTACCAGGAAAAGACTGGCCTCATAAAATGAGTTGGGAAGTGTTCCTTCATCGTCTACTTTTTGCAAGAGTTTGAGGACTGGTGTTAATCCTTTAAATGATTGATAGAATTCACCAGTGAAGCCATCTGGTCCTGGACTTTTCTTTATTGGGAGTTTTGTTTTTGTTTTTGTTTTTTTTAATTAAAGATTCAATCCCTGGGGTGCCTAGGTGGCTCAGGCGGTTGAGCGACCGACTTGAGCTCAGGTCATGATCTTACAGTTCCTGAGTTTGAGCCCTGCATCGGGCTCTGTGCTGACAGCTCGGAGCCTGGAGCCTGCTTCGGATTCTGTGTCTCTCTCCCTCTCTCTGTCCCAACTCACTTGCATTCTGTCTCTCAAAAATAAATAAACATTAAAATTTTTTTTTTAAATATTCAATCCCTTTACTTATAACAGGTCTATTGAGATTTTTCTCTTTTTGAGTCAGCTTTGATAATTTGTGTATTTCTAAGAATTTTGCCATGTCATCTAAGTTATCAAATTGTTGGCACACAATTCTTCATAGTATTCTCTTGAATACCTTTATTTCTGTAAGTTTGGTAGTAATGTCTCCACTTCCGTTGCTGATTTTAGTTAATTTATGTATCCTGCTTTTCTTAGCTTAGCTAAAAGTTTGTCAATTTAGTGATCTCTCCAAGTAATTTCCCAAATTGATTAAATATATCTACAAACCCATGAAGCTCAACGAACTCGAGAATTATGAGTTCACGTAATGCCTGGCTGGCTCACTTGGTGGAGTGTGCAACTCTTGATCTTGGGGTTGTGTGTTTGAGCCCTATGTTGGGTGTAGAGATTACTTAAAAATCAAATCTTAAAAAAAAGAAAAAGAATTATGAGTTCACAATGAGACCTACACTCAGTAGAATCTCACAGTTGGGTATGAAGGCTCATTTTCTCAATATGTCATCTCGTCTTCTATGTCTCTGAGCCCAGAACCAATCTGGTTCAATTTCTGCAGAAGGCAAATCTCTCCTAATTGGGGCAGAAGGGTGTCTGCCAGGCTTCTCAGGGTAGGGAATGGTATTTAGGGATCTAATAGCTCCTCTTAATTTTATTTATTTATTTTTTATTATTATTTTTTCAATGTTTATTTATTTTTGGGACAGAGAGAGACAGAGCATGAACGGGGGAGGGGCAGAGAGAGAGGGAGACACAGAATCGGAAACAGGCTCCAGGCTCTGAGCCATCAGCCCAGAGCCCGACGGGGGGCTCGAACTCACGGACCGCGAGATCGTGACCTGGCTGAAGTCGGACGCTTAACCGACTGCGCCACCCAGGCGCCCCTAATAGCTCCTCTTAAAGACATCAGCCAGTCTTCCCGTTTTCACCTCCCGTCAGCACTGCAGCCTTCAGTGAGGCATCCCGTTCTAAGCCTTTTCCAAGTTCTGGCAGGAAACTGACTGGTTCCTGACTTTTTATCATTGCAAGAGTAAGTTCCAGTTACCGCCTGCCTATGACTTTCCAAAACGATCACTTCCCTTTCATGCTGTTGTATCCTCTTACATTCTCCTTCTGGATTTATTTTTGCTTCTTGTTAATATACTCGTACAGCTTTGGGAAGGGCCAGAGATAAAGTCGTTTCTCATTTCATCTTTGGATCTATCTGAAATTGAGATCATCCTCATTTTGTAGATGATGAAACTGAGGCTCAGAGAGTTTAGGAAACTTGTCCAAAACAAAGATAGCAAATGGTGGAGCCCAGTTTCAGTGGCCTTTAGACTACCTTATATAGCTTCACTAAAGCACAGACACGGTTTGCTCCAATGCCATCTGGCTTCAGCAAGTGTCTCAAACAAGTGTTGTTTTAGAGTTCCCTATGTTGTCTGGAGTAAAACTCAACATTCAGTAAGTTTATCCTCCTAGTGCTCATACCCCAAGACTAGACAGCTTCATTATTTTTACCTTCACTTACACTCGATACTCCTAGTCACAGGAATTCTGTTAGGCAATTACCAGCAAAGGGTCAAAAGGCAGCGAAGAGGAAATCAACTGGTGGTGTCAGTGGCTGAGAGACGTGTTAGGTAGTTGTGCAGAAAGAAAAAAAAAAGGATTTACCTCTAAGGGCAAGGCAGAAGTGACCCAAGCCTAGCCAAGCTAAGTCCACAGAGAGAAGGGTTGAGAATTTACTTCTCCGTTGCACACAACAGCTAACACCAAAGAGTCCTTTGGAAAGAGGAACAGACCAGTTATCAGTTTGCCTCTCGGCTGCAAACCCATCTTCCGTTGCCTGCACCGCGGCGTGGGAGTTCGATCTTTTAACTGTTTCTGTTTTGCCAGCTGCCACGATATTAAGCTGTCAGTAGAGGGTGCCAGAGGGCGAAGTGGCTCCTCCGGTCGTGGCGTGCTCTTAGCAGGTCGCCGCAGGTCCACGGCTTCCCTGGCGCCTACTGCCTGGAGCATGGGCAGCTTCCCTAGCTCTTGGCCCCACTGTAGGGTGATCGGCAGCGTCCAGCAGCCGGAGTCTCACCTGTACCCCATCAGGCAGCTCAAGCAGTTTAATGGCTGAGTCCCTTCCACAAGACACCTTTCTAGGAGTAGCTTTCCCCAGCCCCCTGGAGACAGGATTTCGGGCAAGGGTTAGAGGGTGGATTTCCAGCAAGTTCCACCAATGCGGTCCCCCAGTGACTTCTGTGCCATCCAGTGAGCCATCAGTGTGCCCTCTCCAGAAGCTTGGGTGGGGGAGTTGGGCTCTTCTTTGGGTACGCTCACAGCCCTAGGGGTAGTGGCTGCTCCTTACATGTTATTCCTGTGGTTTTTAAAAATTTATTCTCTTCATTTTTACTAGGCAATCCCTCAATACTCTAATCCTATTATAATTAATGATTGTTATTAAAATTTCACATTCACATTACAGTACGGTTTCTCTTTCCTGATTTGACTCTGACGCAGGGAAACTCTGGTCTCTGTGACCTTTATAGTTTTCCAATAGCACTTCTTGGTATAATGAACTGATTTAAAATTTTAAAAATGAATCTCTATGGGCAAATGTTTAGCTATGAGGAAAATATTGACAGTAAAAATAATTTCTAATATATCATATTCGACAACCAAGAAATATATTCCATGCTTATGCATAAAGACATGAAGACTCGCTCTGTTGACTTTGGGCTTTAAACATCTCACAGCACAGGAACGGCAAAAATGTTTCATCTTTAATGCCAACTCTGATTCATTGTAGGGTTTTTCTGTGTGGAGAAGAATTTTTAGGCCAGCAAAGCACTTATCAGTTTGTGATATCTGCCACAGGTAACAGAGAGGACATGGTGGAAAAGCATGGTTATTTGCCAGCTGTTACCTACCCAGGTTTACAGATGAGTAAACTGAGGCATAGACAATTGAAGTGACTTGGCCAAAGCAGAACTATACAGTGCAAAGGCTGGGACTAACTTCATATTTATGATTTCCAGGCCACGGCTCTTTGTCTGTTGCTACTCTACGTGATGATGGTGTTTTGAGGAAGTCGGGTAAGAAGCCCAAGCAAGTTTAAGATAAGGCTGCTTAGGGGCACCTGGGTGGCTCATTCGGTTAAGCATCCGACTTTGGCTCAGGTCACGATCTCACGGTCCGTGAGTTCGAGTCCTGCATCGGGCTCTGGGCTGATGGCTCGGAGCGTGGAGCCTGCTTCTGATTCTGTGTCTCCTTCTCTCTCTGCCCCTCCCCCGTTCATGCTCTGTCTCTCTCTGTCTCAAAAATAAAAACGTTAAAAAAAAAAAAAAAAAAAAAGATAAGGCTGCTTACCTTACATAACCATTAGGGTCCAGCATGCGTATATGGGAAATCAGATTTATGCCCACCATGGTCATAAATCGATCTGAAGTAAATGAGCTTATAGAGTTTTCTGCTTAACTCTAGAAATAGGATGATAAAAGAGCTTTATTATGTGCTTAAAGATTTATGTTAATTTGATTTTAAAACAGATTTTGAAAGGGTATTCACCATTTAAGGGAATAGCATAGAAATTATACCTAAGTTTATTACATGTAAACATTAAACTACACAAATAAATGCGGCTGAAAAGAGTATCTCCTTTCAGTGCACCAAAAAGAAGTTTCTTTTGCATTTGGTTGATAGGGAGCATAATAGCCAATAATGGTTTGGACTGTGGATCATAGAGAAAATCTTTTCCTGAAAAATACTGTATGTCCACTGCAGGCAGATCCTATGGAAATGAGAAATCCAGCCCAGTTAGAAGAGTCTAACTTCTGAAATGCTGATGAGATTAGTGCTCCCATTCTTGCATCTGGAAGGCTCGTACCCACCCCCGGAGCACACGAGCGTGCCCTCAAGCATGTCGATCTCACCTGAAATCTGGTCAAAGGCAACAAAATTGAAACTTTCCTGCTATCCTGCAGAACAATGAGATTTTTCAAGTGCTTTTCCCATTGAAAGATATAGTACAAGTGCAGGTGAAAAAGGCAAAAGGAGAAATTCTTGTCCCTTCAAATCAAACATTCAGCTTATTGGTTGCCCGACCATGACGACCTTTTGTTGGTATCTGTTAAGCAGACGCAATTGTGATAATGTTTTCTCTTTTAACTTAGGAATGCCTGTCTATACTTGCCTGTTCATTGAAGTTTTACCTGTACATCAGCCTAGTGAGTATAGACCGCATGACTGGAGGTCACCCTTGAAATGCTGATTTCCGAAGAAACAAAAAAAGGTAATTTGTTGGATGATACACAAGAGAAGCTGGAAGCGTCACAACCCAAAGGGATTAGTTTTAGATTTCAATCATAACTGTTAAACTCACCCCTACACACATACCACTTGTCTCAAGGTGAGCCCGCCAAATTTTTTTTTTTTTACGAGTTCAGAGCTCTATCAATAACACAATCTAACTGGGGCGCCTGGGTGGCTCAGTCAGTTGAGCGTCTGACTTCGGCCCAGGTCATAAACTGCTAGTTTGTGAGTTGGAGCCTCACATCAGGCTTGCTGCTCTCAGCGCAGAGCCCGCTTCGGATCCTCTGTCATCTCTCTCTTTGTCCCTCCCTCCCTTGAGCTCTCTCAAAAACAAAAAGTATTTAAAAAAAAACAACAAAAAAACAAAAAACAGAATCTAAGCAAGGAATATGTTCTCCCTTGTCATTCATTCCACTAGAAAAGAATTTATTAATAATCCTAATCATGACTCTGTGAAGTGCCAAAGATCAAAGAGGTTAGGTACGTAGCTTAATGACAGAAGTTGTGGAGCAAGAATCCAACGCCCCTGCATATTACCTTCACTGTACTAAGCTACATATCCTAGAAATAAATTACAATTCTCCTGTTTAACTGTATATATTAAATGATTACACCTCCCAGCAAAAATAGAAAATTCTTCTTCTTCTCGCATTAATTTATATTCTACTTTTTACTAGAAAAGTCACAATTCATTACCAGATACACTCTATTTTATTTTATGGATATAAACTAAGGAATTAGTGTTATAATTGTTTTACCTACAGAAATTCCCAACTAAGTACACCAAATTGTAGCTTAATTCAAATAGTACTGATTCCAAGCCTGCATCCAAAAGAACCTGTTAGTGTTACTCTGCTTGTTAAATAGACCAAGTGACTACAGAAGAAAAATGCAGATAGAAAAATATTTAAACAATGGAATATATGCCATCTTGTGGTGAGGTGGGGAAATTGCAGCAATCGTTGAGCAGCTCCTAAATACTGGAACTCTCCTGAGCATTAGTTCTTCGCATTAATATTGCTACTCAAATGACTAGCCAATAACAGTGTCTTATTTTGTCCATAATCCATTCACAACAATCTTCCCTGACAGATTATTCTCAAATTGCAACAGCATTAAGATCCTCCTAAATTTGCCAAATCTTACTAGATTGCTTGCTAAACTGAGTTCTCAAAAGATTGCTTCTCTAACCTCCATGACCTAGTAGTTTTAGTAGACACCAAATTGCAACAAAAGGCTCAAATGCAATCCATGTGACGTCTGAAGAACACGTGAAGCTTTCAGGCTTTCTCCCTGAAATCATTTTGGCCCCATCTATTACCCTTTACCTGACATGTTAACAAAACCAATGGCAGCAAACACTTACTGATCGCTGTATTTCTTTTCTTTCTTCTTTTTTTTTTTTTTAATAGTAATCTCTACACCCACCATGGGGCTTGAACTCCTAGCCTTGAGATCAAGTCACATACTCTACCGACTGAGCCAGCCAGACCCCCCTAACAATAGCAGCTAACACTTAACTGAACATTATTCAAACCTTGTGACAACCCTGTGAGGTAGGGATGGTTATCACCTTCCTCATTTTAAACTAAAAACGAATGGAAGCACAGAGAAGTTAGTAACGTACACAGGATTATGGTGAAGAAAAAGGGATCTTACACTATTGAAACGCATACTTGTGAGAGCACACAAATCGAAGTTTTCCTTTAAACCTTGAAAACCCATGTCATTTATATCACAATAGAAATGCAAAATGTTATGAATCTCCGAGAACAGAGAAGCTTCAGCAATATTTTTACTGAAGGCAATGGAAGCAGATGCAAGTACATGACTTCAATGTAAGAACTCTGAAAACTCTCCTATCGACAGGATGCTAGTAGCTTTGGTAGAAGGGCAGATTAGTTATATATCATTACGTTGTATTACCAATGCTGACTTGGAACAAGCATTCGCCCACGTCACGAAGAAATGTGAAAAACTAAGAACAAAGCAACATCTGGGGCGCCTGGGTGGCTCAGTCGCTGAAGCGTCCGACTTCGGCTCAGGTCATGATCTCACGGTTCGTGGGTTCGAGCCCCGCATCGGGCTCTGTGCTGACAGCTCCAAGCCTGGAGCCTGTTTCAGATTCTGTGTCTCCCTCTCTCTCTGCCCCTCCCCTGTTCATGCTCTGTCTCTGTCTCAAAAATAAATAAACGTTAAAAAAAATAAACATTAAAAAGAAATTTTTTTTCAAAAAGAAAAAAGCAACATCTTCATTAAAGGACCGTTGTTTCGTTTTGTTTTTCCCTGAGTTGAGGTCTTAGTTGTAAAGTGTCATTAAAAAAAAACAAAAAACAAAAAAAACTAATGATAGTTGATAGCTACTTTACCCTGATCAGGACCACATGATTCTTCCAGATGGTTTATATCTCATCTTAGGCATTGGGGCTTTTAGCCACATGGCACATGTTCCTCCTCCTGGGAAAAAGTAAAACTAAGTCACTACTGTCACAACAAATGGACTGCAAGAATCTGAAAATCATCTCAAGAATTTGAGACGTGGAAAAGGAAGCTGTAATGCTGTGCAAAATTCCTATCCCTTCCACCGGAAATTATCTTCTTGCATTTTTTAATTACATTTTTTTGTGTAATGGTCCAACCTTCAAATCCCCATGGAAGCAGCCAATGCTCCAATGCTCCATTTCATTATCACCTTTCCTAGATATTTTATTTCTTAACACACAAATAAGGTAGTATGTCATGTGATCCACATCTGCCTTTTTCCCCTTAATGGTAGCCCTTGAAGGTTTTTCCATATTCCGTATTTCCATATCTCATATTTGCTATGGCCGTATTCTTTCATAACAATCATTCAACTCTGCCTCTACTGAACATTAAGTCATTTTTATCTTTTTTTCAAACACTGTTGCATAATGATCTCTGAAAGTCATCTGCACATCAAGTATGTTAAATTTTCCAAAAGTGGAATTTTGAATTAGATTGTCATTTTGTTAAATTAAGCTCAAGGTTATAGTGACTCACACACCCTACTACAATGACAATTTCCTCAAACTCTTGCCAACACTTTTCAAATTTACGATAGGTTTAAAAAAATCAGGCCAAAAAATATCTTTTTAATATGCATTTCAAAGTGGTTCAGGACCTTTTCATATTTAACAACTATGTGTATTTCTTTCCCAGTTAACTTCACATCCTTCATGCACTTTAGTCTTTCTCTACTAGCTTTAGATGTTAGCCTTTTGAACGGTGACAAGTTGCGGTCCTACAAACTCCCCCTGCCATGTCTTTTCCTCAACTTAGTTTTATTAGCCTGCAACTTCTTTCCCCCCTTAGTCGAATGTATCGTTTCTTCTACGGTTTGGAGTCAGAATGATCTCTACTCCAATTATTTTCTTCTTAAAGTTTCTAGTACTTATGGGCTTCATTTCCCCTTTCCAACTTAAATTTTTCTGGTGGAAGGCATAAAACTTCTTCCATCTGACTATCCATTATCCCACCAAAGTAGTTAACTTTCTCTTCCCTCACCATCTCAAGTATTTTTATCCAGTATTAATTTCCAAATGTGTATTATTGATCTTGACATCCTGATCTTTCTCACTCTAAGACCAGAACCATGATTTCTCTGCACTTTTATTTCTAGAAATTTTTAATTGTAAATGGGGTCTTTGTTCTTTCAGTAGTTCTGTCGTTTGGATGTTGTACCAAGTGACCTGGGCTGAATTTGTTTCAGAACTCTCTTGAAGCTTCAATTATATATAAAATGAACTACACTTGCAACAGGGGTAAATCACAATATAAAAAGAACCAAGTTACAGAACACAAACACATTTCCTTACTCCTTTAATGAAGGACTGAGTTCTTTAATATCTAATGTCATACAGGCTTATATGCTGACAGATTTGCAAGAGTAAAAATATGGGTAAAATATGCATGAACTTCAGACTAGTGGTTACTTCTAAAGAGTGGGAAAAGGGGAATTACATGGCAAAGTGTATAAAGTCTTCAAACTGTATAGAATCTACTTAAAAGGAAAAAAAAAAACACTTGAAGCAAATATGGCAAAAGTGAAAAAACATGATAAATCTGAATGGATGCATGGCTGCTCATTACCTAAATCCAGGTGTTCCTGTGAACATCTGAAAGCAGGGGCTTACACAGAAACAAACATGTTTTATCTATCTTCTAGAATTTTAGGATTTTCATCTCAAAACCATCAGGTTAGGCCTGGCAAGGTGATTTCACTGGTTTTGACAGGTTCCTAAAATGTATTTTCTCTTGCACATCCTCAAGTACAAACTGCCCACGTCTGCCTCCTACCACCAGAATGTAAGCGGTGCTGCGGGCATTCTTCCACCATTATGTTCAGTTGCATACCCGAAGCATTAAAACGAATATACTCGATAAATTGAAAGATGAACTAATTCTTTAAATGTTTATTTCCTTGGTTTGGAAACTTAGGTGTAAGAGTGGAACCTGGATGTTACGTAAATGCAGCTTAGACCAGGCTTTGTCTAAATAGGTTTTATTTTAGACAGACTTAATATGAATACAGGAAAATTCTGGTCAGACACAACCATACAATTCCTTGTCTACTTGGTACATAGTGGGGGTTGGCAACAAAGTCACATATTGCTAGTATGGAAGACCGTTTCCTTCTCTGATTATGGTTTTCTTCCAATTCAGAATTTTCATTTTTTCCAATTTTTGGGAATCTTTGGTTCAGCTCAAATATAATTCCTGGATCTTAGTCGCATAGCTTATATTATTAATTCAGAGATAAATTATTATAATGAGATGTCAACCTTCACTGACACTGACTGGCCAAAGTATAAAAACCAAGATGGTAGAACTCCTAGTGCATTAATAAATATTTACTGTAAAATACTTTCTTGAATAGTAAATGGATGTCCTTGAAGCTGTTATCAGTTCCTCTAGTGTATTCTAATTGTACAGAAAGTCATGTTATTTGCCTCTGAAACAAGATTTCATGTAAGAAACAGACAAAAGGCAATCCAAGTACAATTTTTTAATAAAGATAATTACAAAAGATGGAAAAATCAGCTCAGAAAGGCCAATTACTTCTTTAATAGATCAGTTTTTTGACATAATAACTCACATCAATTTTAAATACTATCACATAAAGCATGGTGGAGAAAGAAATTTTGCTTCATAATTAGAAAACTCACAATAAAACTTGCCAAGAAAAACAAAAACAAAAAAAGCCATTTTGAAAATAAATACAGTCCATGCCAAAGTAGTATAAAATGAAGCCAGAAGTCTTCAAAAAGAAAAATTTTTCTTCCCGATATTTTCTCACTCTTCTATGGTTTCTGAAATTGGTGAGACACTCAAATTCAAGGGTTGCTGAGCTGTTCTGATTTGGCTCTGTTAAAAGAGGGAACATAAAATATTAAAGTCCTGGAGGGTCATGCCAAGAAACACACACTGATAATGCCTTGAGTCAATTTTTAGAGTACTGACTACCTTAATCTTTCCAGTGATTTTACAATCTATTCAAGTTATCCTATAAAGGCTAGCACAAAATTACATGTGGTCAAATGTATGCTTTCTGATGATAAACACCTCAATTATGATTTTGCCAAACATAACTAAATTATGAATCATGTTATACCAGCCCAGTGTTTAATTTACCCATCTCGGGATGCCTGGGTGGCTCAGTCGGTTAAGTGTCCGACTTCTCAGGTCATGATCTCACGGTTCGTGGAGTTCAAGCCCCGTGTTGGGCTCTGTGCTGACAGCTCAGAGCCTGGAGCCTGCTTCAGATTCTGTGTCTTCCTCTCTCTGCCCCTCCCCAGCTTGCTCTCTGTCTCTTGGTCTCTCTCAAAAATAAATAAACATTAAAAAAATTTTAAATTTACCCATCTGCCAACACTACACACACACACACACACACACACAAAAAGTAATCATGTATACAGAAATAAGAGCACCATGAAAAGATCACATAAAGTTAATAGCAAAAGGTCTCAGATACATTACGTACAATAGAAACTGATTTAACGTTCAGTTACACAACGGTACTAGTCTTCACCATTTTTTAAGGCAAGCTACATAAGTAAAAAAGAAACAGATAACACATACACTGATAGTTAGACGGCATATATTATCTTGTGCACCACCAATACAGAGTAAAATTTAGAACACCTCATTCAACTTACTGATGCTCTCAGTCAAGTTCGGTCCAGCACTTCTCAAAAGAATACACACATAACACACCTAAAGTAAATGTATTTATTATTTTTATAGTATATAGAAATTATTAGATAAAAAACACAATTTACCCTTTGGTATCTGTTTTTTCACCACTACTGTCCTTGGATTTATCTTCTTCCTTAACATCTAAAAACAAAAATTGGGAAGAGATTAAAACTTACTTTAAAACATAAAATGTATACCTTACTTAAAATATAAAACGCTGTCTTAGGGGCACCTGGGTGGCTCAGCTGTTCTAGTGTTCAACTTTGGCTCAGGTCACGTCTCACAGTTTGAGATCCCACATCGGGCTTGCTGCAGTCAAGACTGTCCGTGCCGAGCCAACTTCGGATCCTCTGTCTCCTCTCTCTTCCCCTCCCTCACTTGGGCTCTCCCCCAAAATCAACAAATATTAAAAAAAAAAAAAAAAGCTGTCCTATACAATTTTACTATTCATGAATTCAATAACTATACAAGCTTTGTTAGGTGCCGTGCTAAATGAGAGAGGTTCAAGGAGTTAATGTCACATAGACCCTGCCCTCTGAAGTTGTTTTCCTTGCACCACAGTATTACAGCTGAGATATGCACTGTGGAGAAGTTCAGCCTACAGACATGAGCACAGCAGCACTGAGGGAGGTTGGGAAAAACTACCACAAAGAAGTGACCTTTGAGAGATGCCCTCAGAATTAAAGAAGATGTGGCACTTGGCAATGAGAAAGAATGAAATCCTGTCATTGGCAACAACGTGGATGGAACTAAAAGGCATTACGCTGAGTGAAAGAAGTCAGAGAAGGACAGATATCATATGTTTTCACTCATGTGTGGATCTTGAGAAACTTAACAGAAGACCCTGGGGGAAGGGAAGGGGGAAAAATAGTTACAAACAGAGAGGGAGGGAAGCAAACCACAGGAGACTCTTCAATACAGAGAACAAACTGAGGGTGGATGGGGGGTGGGGGAGAAAGGAAAATGGGTGATGGGCATTGAGGGCACTTGCTGGGATGAGCTCTGGGTGTTGTATGTAAGCCAATTTGATAATAAATTATATTCATACAATAAAATAAAATGAAAGAAAAGAAAATCTTTAAAAAAAGAATAGAAAACCATCCCATTATATAGCAGTACATACAGATCTTCCTCATTCTTTTTTCTTTTTTTTCCATTAAATTTACTTATTTATCTTGAGGGAGAGAGAGAAAGAGCACATGAGCAGGGGAGGGGCAGAGAGAAAGAGAGAGGGAGAATCCCATGCAGGCTCCACGCTGTCAGCACAGAGCCTAATGTGGGGTTCGAACCATGGGATCATGACCTGAGCCGAAATCAAGAGTTGGACGCTTAACTGACTGAGCCACCCAGGCGCCCCAGATCTTCCTCATTCTTATGTATCATAATCCATTTACCGGGTCCTATGTTAGTCAATATTTGCTTTTTTCCAAGTATTTTGCTTTATTAATAATTTCGTAATAAATAACCTTGTATAGATAAAAAAGAGAGAGAGAGAGAGATGTCTTAAGAATGAATAGCTTTTGGGTGGGAAAAGGGATGAAGTATCTTGAACGGAGGGAAACCTTAAAAGGACTTTGAGGCAAGGTGGAATTAGCAGGTTTAGAAGGAAGAAATGAAAGACCACTGGGACTGAAGTATTCGGAGAAGAGAGAATCAGGTAAGATAAACCCAAGACACAACAGAGGCTAAATCTTACTGCTTATTCACTTTAACTCTCACTGTGTAAGTACTGAAACTCAACCATTTTAATAAAAATCAATAAAATAGTAACATCACCACTACAAACTCAAGATTACTAAAACAAATTAGCCTAAATGTGAATTTCTTCTTTAAAGAAGCATATGAGCCAAAGTTGTGACGTAATGACCTAATAATAAAGATACAGCGATTATACACAGCATCGCTAAGCATTCTACATACACATTTCAGGAAACTGGTCTGCCTTACAATACAAAACATGTGTGTGACAATAAGGATGACATTTCTTTCAACTTCTGGCTTAATTTTAGATATGTAAACTTAATAATTCAAACTGCTAAAATGGAACTGGGAAAGGGAGGAGGAAAAAGAAATGGCCCCCACTTTAGAGGTTTTGATTATAGATTTTTAAAAATGTTTTCTATGGTAATATTTCTTTATGTGTAGGACAAGGGATTTTAACAATTGGAAGGTCTTACAAGAAGAGCCCCACCACGAAAGAATTTTTTTTTAAAGTTATCATTATCAGCAACAAAAGTTTTGAGGAGCTAAATACTAAGAGATTAATCCACTACCAGGCTACTAAGCCAGAGCAAAAGGTACTCTCTTTTTAGCTAAAAAGGCAATTAAAGACAAGCAGCACCCTAGTAAATGTGTTTTCCCGTTTGGAAAACAAACAAACAAAAAGCACAAAAAAGATAAAGATTTTAAAATGAGAAGAAACTTCAAAAATGACAAGAATATATACAGACAGTAAGAGAAATGAAAAATACTAGAACAATCCTACAGCTAAAGCAAAGTCCTCCTTACCTCAAAACTAGATGGAATTTCTGGATGTCAATCAGTACATAAGAGCAGACTGGAGCCATCATTGTGATACATTGCAAAGTTAAAATTATAAAATGGTAGAGAATGGTAGCCTACAGAGGAGTGAATCATGAGTAAAAGAACAGAACTAAAAGTGTCAGATATGCTGTGGAATCCTAACCTCTCTAGTAAAAAAGAAAAAAGAACACAATAGCCAGCTTATTCATGTAACTTCGATATAATAGATAAAAGGAAAAGGATGTTGGCCCAGTATCTCTATCAGTTTTCCGCATGCTACAGGGTTAAAATTAACAGCCAGCTAAACTCATGCTCATCACCATTACTTGTATACAGGCATCAGGTATCCAATCAAGAAATGCACCAAGTGTTGAGAGTACAGATATTTAAGATCTGGTGTTCCCTAGCCTTGGGCAGCCCAATCTAGCAAGGAGATACATAAAATCCTATAACGAGGCACTATAATACAACGTGTTAAACAAAATGACCAAGGTATGTGTAAGTGTTCTGGGAACTCAGATAAAAGATAACCAATTCTGGTAGTAAATTCACCACTTAGAGCATCATTTTGTCAAAAGACAAGCTACTAACAGCATGTTTAAAGTTAAAGCATTGAAGTATTATACCTCCTCTCCAACCCAGCTTCCAAATCCCTTCTCTTTCCTCAGTTTTTATGTTTTCATTCAACAACTTCTGAGCAAAGTCTATTCTCCTAGCTTTTTCACAATGGTGAAAAACTGGTCTGAAGATAGTATGACTCTTCTTTTGTGTTTAATTCCCATCAAATAAACTTTAGGTAATTAAAGATTATCTTAGAATTTCAGTTCTGCCCACAGACTCCAAACGGACCTATAACCACTTGGTCTTCTCACCCAGTCTGTATCATCATAGTGTAATGTTTGCTATTTTATGCCTATGTCAGCAAGAGACAGTAGGTAATAAGGTTTTCTACATTATAGAGCAAATGTGATTAGTAACATCAGCAGAGCCCTAAATAAAAGATTTAAGAGCTAAGCACCATTTACATTGGGAAAAAAAAGTCATCTACCTAGCACACACACCTTTCTAATACTTACTTGTGTAATGGCCTTCAGGCTCTCATAAAAACTGCAGTGAAGCTCATTTTTAAAATTTAGAGTTAAAACACCTTTACCAAAAAATAAACCTGACCTGCTTTTTTGTCCTCTGTTTCCTTCTTGTCTTCTTCAATTCTAGCTTTCTTGGCTCCTTTCTTATGATCAGCCACATTTCTACGACCTCCTTCTCCTTCATCCTCAGAGTCTGAGAATTCTTCATCACAAGCTATCCGTTTGTCAGATGCTCGAACTAATTATACAAAGATTTTAGATAGACAACATTAAAAATATCATTAATACCAAGTATGTTAGAATGTCTACACCACAACAGCATACTATTATGCTATTGCTCTAGCAATCAATAATAAATAGAATGAGAAGCTGGAAAGTCAAACAGAAGGTGCTTAATGTTATTCAACCCATTCTACTTTGGATAATTGGTATTACTAATTAATTCCCAAATATACATAATTAAATTTGACCACATATGTACAGTCACATGAACTGAAAACGTTGACACTCAAATCAGGCTTTAAGGCATATGAAAGTAAAACTATGGAAGATTAGCAATGGAAAAAAAGGCCAGTAATAATGGTGTGCTCAGGAAACATGACCCAAAGTGAAGTTCTCAGGCCATTAAACCTTCAGTTTGTAGTGATGTTTTTAACAAATCAGAAAAATGTAACAGAATTCACATCAAGGTATTATCTTACTAGAAATTCTCTTGTCTGGATCTTCTCCATCTTCATCTCCGCTGTCTTCATGAACAGCATCTTCTGGAATAGCTTGCATCTGGACGCCAGGTGCATGAGGTAACATGCGTAAATTTTCAAATAAGCGCTGTCTAAATTACACGTACAAACGTATTAGACAAAATTCATTTTCTTTCAAGTTCCTCTTAAATGTAACAGGAAACATTAAGCAAAAATTTCATCTTTATCTGACTTAACCTGTGAGTTAAATTAGTAACACATAAAAGCACTGATACTTCAGACTGTCATTAACCCATTCAATCCTCAAAATTTATAATGTAGGTACTATTGCATCCCCCATTTCACTGGTGAGAAAATACAAGCCTTCAAAGCAAATGAACCTGCCACGTGTCACAAAACTAATGTGTGGCAAAGAAAGAGGACACAAACTCAGGCCTGTGTACTACAATAACCCTCTAAACACTTTGTTCTTAGAAATAAAGCTTTATCGGGGCGCCTGGGTGGCGCAGTCGGTTAAGTGTCCGACTTCAGCCAGGTTACGATCTCGCGGTCCGTGAGTTCGAGCCCCGCGTCAGGCTCTGGGCTGATGGCTCAGAGACTGGAGCCTGTTTCCGATTCTGTGTCTCCCTCTCTCTCTGCCCCTCCCCCGTTCATGCTCTGTCTCTCTCTGTCCCAAAAATAAATAAAAAAAAAAAAAACAATAAACAAACAAAAAAAACGTTGAAAAAAAGAAATAAAGCTTTATCAAAATGTTTTCAAAAATGAAAATTTCACTTTCATGTAAGGCAAGGAAGTATACAATTTAGAGAACCTTTGCGATTTAAAAATATTTAATAGAAAATGGAAATATTTTTGAGCTATGAGGTCCATACATTTTCATTATCTCAGGAAAAAAAAATCAGTAATCTTAAGGTTTCAATGCTTTTGAATAAGACAAAGGAAGTATCTGATATATAAAGCTAAAGATGAAATGTTTATCAAACCAATTCAATGATTTCTTACTTTATCTTTTCCATATATTCGGGAGTATTCTGGTTTGTCATGTTTGAAGGACTAATATGCAGTTTGAAGTCCGGGCCAAAATACTCAAAGTAATCATTATATGGCAATTCTATTAAAAACAATGAAATAAAGTGACATATTAAAAGTTCAGTTTTCACACAAATCCATGCACAAAATCCAGATTCAAGTTGTGAAATGTTCCCCAAGAAAATATATAAAAGTGAACACAAAGGGAATTTATTAAGTGACTATTCTATTTACATGGTTTTGGAATCTACTCTAATCATCCATCCATCCATCCATTTGTATATATAAACAGTTCCAACCAATAAAGATATCATAATAAGAATACCTACCATTGGGAATCTCACAATCAAGGGCAACTGCAGTCTCGTATGTCCAACATCGAGCAACATTACGAATTGTGTATCCACCTCCCCCAAGCATCAGTAATGGTAAATTGAAAGTTTTTACAACTTCTACACATTTAGCATGACCTAAGACAAAGAAGATCTGAGTAACATACAAATCTAAATATTTTAGCAGTTTGAAAAGTTTTAAAAAGATAATAAATGCAAAGTTTTACTCAACCAAAATGGCTTTTCTAAGTATTTAAAAAATATGTAAAAATTTCAAGAAATCTCTAGTCTAAAATTTACTTTTCAATCATATACCTTTCACACAATGATTTTTAAAACACTGGCTACTTTAGCAAGTATTCCTGATAGAAAAGCCAAATATACAACTAAGATTAAAATATGAATATTTTTTATTAACATATGAAAAAGTTCTGTGACATGAAGATTCTATGTTCTTGTGAGGTTATGCGGGGGGGGGGGGGGAAGGTTACAATGAAACATACACAATCTAAATTTTCCCTCTAGACTCATACAAATTATGGAAAGCTATATAACAAAGTTTAACTGTGGGTTATCTTCAGGTAGCAATACTATGGACATTTTTTTTTAACTTATCTAAGATTATAAAATTAGTATCTATTAGTATAAGAAATACTTCAAACTTCTATGTGTAGAAATTTGAGGAAAAAGTAAATAAACCCAATATAAAAATAAAGTATTTGTTTGGATACATGTACCAGTTCAATAATCAATTATAAGTTAATTACCAGTAATTTCTTGATATATTACTTAGGTATACAAATCAATCTTTAAAGAAAAAAACCCTTCAATTGTAAAAGAAAACCATGCTTACTGGAGATTATCAGGAAAAATCAAAACAGTGCAAAGGAAAAGCTATCTAAAACACCATCATTCAAAGATAGTATTTGAAATATTTCTTTTTTTAAAGTTTACTTTATTGGGGGGAGGGAGAAAGAGAGTGCATGTGTAAGTGGGTGAGGGGCAGAGAGAGAGGGAGAAAGGTCTTCAGTAGGCTCCACACTGTTAGTACAGAACCTGACATCGGGCTTGATACCATGAACCGTGAGATCATGACCTGAGCTGAAACCAAGAGTCAGATGGATGCTTAACCAACTGAACCACCAGGTGCCCCTTAAGCGTTTCCCTACAATTCTGAGTTAATAAGGTTTAATTAGTTTTTTCATGTAATTGTATATTGTGAGCATTTCTAATTAAGTATTCTTCAAGAGTTGCACCATATGATTCATAACCCAATTTCTATTATCACTACTAGAAAAATGACTGTTTCTTGTAACAGATAAAAATGAATGGCAGAGATCACAATAGTAACAACATAAAGGAGGGCAGAAAGGAGATGGACAAGAGGGGACTAATAGACTTAAGAAATACAAATTGAAGTTGGCAGTGCAGAAAGCTTAGAATCAAGTTTAAGATTTGGGATTGCAAATATCCTTATGCTTTATACCAGGGAAATTATAACAGTTGGCTGAAGTGTACATTAATGTAAGAGTAAAAAACTATAGTTTATGATTATGAATGCTAGTACTTTTCAGTATGAAGGCATTAAAGCATTTTCAAACAGCTAAGACAGGAAAATGGCCTGTTAATACCCATTTTGTACTAATATTAGGTAGATCATTTTTAAAAGAACATGTCCATTTTGAGGCCAACATATGGTTATCAACACATTAAGTCCAACATATGAAACTATTATTTGGCCACTGCTGACCTACCAAGAAAAGGGGCAATCAAGTTTGTACAGTTCAACCTAATAAAAGCAAAATAGATTATACCATAATTCTAATGCTAACTGGTATAGAAGCAATCGTAACATTAAGTAAAATAGCCTTTAATATCTGGATTAAAATAGCCTTTAATACTTAATTCCATTTAAGCCAACAGTAATTCTGGAAAAGTTCTATTGAGAATTCTTCACATCTTACGAAGGAATTCAAAGCACCCATTTGTTACCTAAAAGTTCAAAAGGAAAACAACTACAAAATCATGTACAATAGTCATCATTATTGATCCCCATATAACAAATTTTAAGACCTTATTAAAGAAAGTTTCAGATTTATTCTTAAACTCTAGAGTTAATTCCCTGATGGTGATCTTTTACTTTGGTCTGGACTTCTATCACAAGTTAATGTCAACACTTGATCAAATTTAAATTTCTGGTGTAGTACTAATCTCCCACATCTTTTCTCATTTCTCAGAAAGCTACTTGAGAATGTGCGCCACCAAAATGAGACAAAAGTGAGGAAGAAGACCGAGGAAAGAGCAATAGGGGAGGGGAGGCACACAAGAGAAGCAAAGAGCTCTTTGTTCTACCATATCTATAGGGGATACTCAACCAAACAATAACAGATCAGAAGGCTATTCTTCAAGAAGGTAAAAATGATGGAATATTTGATGCATCTGAACATTTGAAGCTATTTAGACACTGGCAGTTTAATAATGAGTAAAGAGAAAGCTAAGTAATTGAAAAACTGGGCAAGAAAAAAAAGTTATGCAAAAAAGAAAAATCTGGTAACTGAAAAGTGCTTTAACATTAATGACACTGTAAACACTGAATGCCACAACCAAAATTCTAGTATACATACCCAGATTTAAATTGTAAAAATGAAGACACTGGAAGAGTGTGTGCATGTGTTGGGGACAAAGTGGTGAAAAAGAGCTAAATCCCTCTTCTTCCATGATAGGAAGTGAATACGCAAAGCTAAAATAGAAAGTAACAAAATTTGCATGTTATATTTCTAGAAAGAAAAACCAGGGGTGCCTGGGTGGCTCAGTCGGTTGAGCGTCTTGACTCTTGACTTCGGCTCAGGGCACGATCTTGTTCATGGGATGGAGCCCCCTCGGGCTCTGTGTTGGGGGCACGGAGCCTGCTTGGGGTCCTCCCTCTCCCCCACTCCCTGCATCCCCTCTGTGCGCACACACACACGTGTGCCCTCTTTCTCTCTCAAAATACACATAAACTTAAAAGAAAAAATAAAAGATAAACACCAAAGAGAGGAACCAAAAACAATGAAAATGGCTGCTTTGGTTGAGACTGCGAGAAACTTTATAGAAGTATTCACCACTGAATGTATCAACAAAAGAAAACCTAATTTACTGAAACAAGATTAATTATAGTTAATGCATACATACATTCAACAAAACCCATGAAAATTACAGAGCATGTAGCTCTGTGTAAAAATTGTAATGAAAACTAGTATGGGAAGTTCTTGGAAGAAAAAAAAATTCTCCTGGGACTATCATCCATTAAATTGCTTACCTTTGACTGTCAAATTGAAGCAACCAAGCCTATCACCAGATAGTGAGTCAGCACCGCACTGTAGCACCACAGCACTAGGTTGATACATTTCCATCACTTTTGAGATAATCTATGTACAAGATAACCAAAGTTATTATCTCTAAAAATACTTTTAAAATTCCATTTTGATTTTATGTTTTTTTTTAAAGATTTTATTAAGTATACCCATCATGGGGCTCGAACTCATAACTCCAAGATCAAGAGTTACAGGCCCTAACTGTGCCAGCAAGGTGCCTCTCCATTTTGATTTTGAAATAGTAATACTTACAGGCTTAAAAATCTGCCCATAGGACTCATCATCTATACCATCTCTCATTGGAAAATTGACAGCATAGTATTTGCCTTTTCCAGCACCAATATCCTAAAATAAAATACATAATTAAACAGGTCTTAGGGAGTATTTCATAGTGAAAATATTTGACATGTTTATTAAAATAGTTTTCTGCAAGATTGTAAAAACAGGTAACAATATCCAATTCTGAATTCAGCTTTTAGGTTAAGAAAGGAAATAATACAGAAGAAGAACATATTCCAATATTAATGGATTGCATTATCAGGCTGAAAAGAATGAGTTCCAATTAATCTGAAATGGTTATCTTGGGAGAACAGAAATTGAACATAAACAATTAAAGGCAATATTACATGAGACCAAGAAATTAATCATCAACAGAATATGTAAGACAACATTATGAATAAAGCTACAGAAAATAAATATTCTGAGCAGAAAAACCCTGTAGAACAATTGTCTCTATAATGCAGAATCCTCCTTGTGGCTCATAATCTGGTGTAAGTTTATTTATGATGAAAGATAAGCCCTGACTGTCCTGATGTCTTGACAACTGCAGACTAAAGCACCAAAATCTGCTCTTTAATTGTGCTTGAAGTAATTATTTCTACTTGTTGAATAAATACCACTCTAGGCATTAATACCTTCCAAATGAAGCAAAAGAAACAGAGAGCTGGGTTCAGCAATGTAGACACACTTAGGATACACACACACACACAACATATACTTATTTGTATAAATAAGTATTTGAAATACTTATTTCACGCATAGATGTGTGAGTGTAAATGTACCTCTGCATGTGCACACATATATGTTCCTTGAAGAAACGGTACAGTATAAAAATTGCTACAAAACAGTTCTTTACCTGCCACACCAAAGGATTAGGGGTGACTGATACTCCGGTGTTTTAAATTATGATTCAATATACTTGAATCCTTAGGATTACTAACACTTGTATGTAAATTCTCCCCTGATCTCTCATATAATAATCTGAGCTTGATTCATTTTAAAAAAGCATAGTTTATCCTTCAATATTAGTTATTATGAGCCAACTTCCAACGAAGACAAGTGGGATTACACATCTCCTCCCAACCAAATTTTTCTTAAGAAATCTAAATGTTTATATGTAACTAAATGCAAACCATACAGATGTGGATAAACTAAAAGCACTGTGAATTCTTAAACTCCTTCATTAAAAACCAAATTCCTGGAATATATCTTGACACTGAGATTTCAGAATACAGAAAGGTGGTCAGCACTTCTCACTCCAGCCAAAGGCTGGCAACTCAGAGCTGCTCCCCTTGTAGCACCAGGCTATATCCCTTCCATTTCTAATTCCTCAACTACTACTGTATCATACCCCTTTTTCTTCTACTTATGCTCCCGATCTAATAAATGCATACAATTTTGAACAATGATCAACGCTCAAAGTATCCTTCTTTTCTAATTTAGAATAAATTGTCACGAAGGAAAAGGAATGTTTATCAAATTAACATCTAAAGATACACACAAGTTTTATGAAACTCCAAATATAACTACATGTATGATTGATCTTGAGCTCCTTGCAAAATTTTGGGGATACCTTTTATAATAACCAAAGGGAAAAAATATTATGAGGCTATTTCATATAGTGTGTGCAAAATCTTAAGTGAGTAGAAGATATTCAGTCATCCTGAAATCTTTTAAAAACATTCATTCTCCAATATTTTCCACCAACTTCAAACAATCATAAGAATACTGTCAGAAATTAAAACACAGGCTGACTTTTGCCATTTCTGAGATTAATTAGGACCATACTGAAAAGAGACTAATTTTTTTAAACTTAAAATTAGCAAGGCTTTTGCTGAATTTCTAGTGCAATGGTTGTAGGCAAAGGAATTCTAGTGATTTAGCAGTGCCTCTCAAACTTTAATGCACAGAATCTGAGTTTCTGAGGCCTGACAATATGTTCCCAGGAGACACTGATACTGCCAGTTTAAGGGTCATACTCTGAGAATCACTAGTATGTAAGTTAAGACCAAGTGAGGAAAGACACTGAACGAGCTAACAGGCAAGAAAGTGAAAATGTAAATTTTCAATTTTAAAAGCCACATAATTTAAACAGAAATAAACCACTGACGCTCTACCTATTTATAAGATTTCACCATCACAACTCTTACTGAAAGAGCACCACCTTGTGGTCAAATAAAGAAAACTCACATATTTGAAAAACATGGTTGCTAAAATAAACTCCATACCACAGATATGAAAAATAATCTTAATAAAATAATTTAGAACTAATGTTGAATGCCATGCTAAGAGAAATTTCCTATATAATCCAGGCTGAATTAAAAACAGCTATTTAAATTTTTTAATAAATTTCAACATGCATATAGTTTGGTTCAAGAAAAACTAGTGTAGAAAAAGAAAAAAAAAAACTTCAGGAACTTTATAGAAACAAGATTTGACCACTGGTTTTTACATTCATTAAAGACCACCAAATGGAAGAAGATAACAGAAATATAAAAGAAATAGTTGCATTTAATTTAACAGGCAGGCGGGATAAGCTATGGTATTCTTTCCCCAAAAGAAAAAGAGATTAAAATTAGACCTATTAAATCAAGACTATAAAAAGAACAGTACAAGAATCTAAAAAAGATTTTATTGTTTTCTTATTTTCTTCCACCAGTCTTTACAATCAAAGACAATGTTGACTACTATCAAGTAGGTTTTGAAGATTCAAATGAACAGCAATCAAGAAGACTGCTTAGTGCTTCAGGGATGTTCAAAAACAATTATTCAATCAAAGAAAGTGACTGAGCCAAAGGAAGTCCTCTCAGAATTTTTGTATAGTCAACGAAAGTGAATTCTAGCATATGTTAGATAACATATAAAAAAAGACTCTATTCTGCACACAAATTTCAAATTAATGACTCAAGAACAATATTAGTTTAGATATATAATTATTAGCTTCCTCAGTTTTCCTAATATTTATCTCGTAATTATTTATTCAGACCGAATTCAGTCTTACCCGCAAATCTCCTGTTCCGGGAAAGTATTCCCCATACTTATGGAATGATACAGTCATTACACGATCTGTGGTATAAAAAGCTTCTTCGACACCATCACCATGATGGATATCAATATCAATATATAAGACTCTTTGATGATACCTGAAAACAAAGCCGTAAGTTTTCAAAGGGTTTTAAGATGGGGAAGAACCACCATGGATTCAGAAAACCTATTTTTGAGCTCTTGCATTCCAGAATGTTTAATCCCTTTTCTTACTTTACTTCCAGCTTAAGAGACCATTCATACACCTGAAATTATAAGTTTGAGCCTTAGATCCTTAAATCTTCTCTTTAGCCCCAATCTAGGTAAGAAAATGTATTTACTCTCTGTGAAATCTGTCCTATTCTACAGGTTTTAAAAACATAGCACATGTTCCTATATATTAACAACTGAAGATTATACCATACTTAGAACTGTTACTTTAAAACATCTCTCTAGTACATTTTCAGGGTTATACAACAGTGGTTAGCAATCTATGGTTCATAGTCCAAATCTGGCCAATGGGATCTTTTTTAAAGCTTTAATGTAAGAATAATTTTTACATTTTTAAATGGCTGAAAAATAAAATTAAAACAGGAATAGTTCAGGATATGTGACAATTAAGTGAAATTCAAATTTCAATGTCCATAAATAAAGTGTTACTGAAACATGGCCACGTTTATTTGTTTACATATTGTCTACGGCTTCTTTTGTGCTTCAACTGCAGAGTAGAGCAGTTGTGACAGAAACCACATTCGGTACTCTCGTCACTTCACAGTGCGGATTGGAGCACTGCAAATTGCAGCGATACAGTTATAACTTGAATGCATTTTAAGAGCCATGTGTATCATCATAATGTGACATCTTATTACTAGCACGCACCCAGGTCAAAACAAGAGAAAAGGAAAGTGAACTTTGAATGTCATCCTTTTATGGCACTGTAACCTGAGGATTATTCTGTTACTGAGTTTAATGGCAGCACTGTATTTATTACATGATGATACCACAGCTATGTTAAAAGAAAATAATGTAAACTGACATTATCAAACTAAGCACTCTTAGGAACAGTCTCAACTCACAGGAAAGCACCATTCAGTAAAGTTATGAAATAAAAGTAGAATGTCTCATCATAGCAGAATCTCTTCACAAAAATAATAAAGCTGTGAGCAAAGCAAGTTTCTAAGTGGTTCATAAGTGGCTTATCAACTGTCAACTAATTAAATGTTTGATGACATCAGTTAAAGAAATATGTCTAGACAAATTAAGTTAAACTTGTTTAAGAATATAAGCATGTGGGGGGCGCCTGGGTGGCTCAGTCGGTTAAGTGTCCGACTTCGGCTCAGGTCATGATCTCGCGGTCCGTGAGTTCGAGCCCCGCGTCAGGCTCTGTGCTAACCGCTCAGAGCATGGAGCCTGTTTCAGATTCTGTGTCTCCCTCTCTCTCTGACCCTTCCCCGTTCATGCTGTCTCTGTCTCAAAAATAAATAAATGTAAAAAAAAAAAATTAAAAAAAAAAAAAAGACTATAAGCATGTGGGCAAGAACTATTACTCAAGAGATGAAGACACAAGAACCAACATCAATAGTAAATTAAAAACCAAGGCAAATAATTTCAAATGGTTTTCTCTGGCTCTCAATGAGCTCACTGAAACATTTTAGTTGTTTATATGAGGAGTCAATTCCAAATTTTACATGACTGAAAAATCAGTTTCTATGAACCGTATGCATGGTATCAACTATAGACAACATTTTCAGTACTGAGAAAAAACTAATTCACTACAATCTCAAGTGGAATCTAAGACATGTTACAACCGATAATGGTTAAAAAAAACCAAAACTTTATAAATTTCCAAATTCTTAAGTACCTCCTCTATAGATACCGCTCTCAAACTGCCATCAAGGGTAACTTTAAAACTGTTCTAGTAATTTAGAGATAATTTTATCCATTAGTAGAGAACAAAGCCCCACTGCACGTAAAACTACACAAACTCACTCAAAAAACAAATTTCCTTTAACACAACGTTTCATATTTTTGCCTTCAAGAGTTAAAACTTACAAAATGTTAGAACATGAACTTCAGGGTCATGTCATTTCTCATTAGTTGAAACTATAACCCAAATCTAAATCGCTACACTACTTCTAGTATTTTTTAAAAGGATATTTAATGGGACTTTTAGATATACATAGGCATTTCTCATTCTCACTAATCCAAGGAATGGGAAAATGTCCTGCATTTCTACAATGGTTTATAAAAAATCCATAGAAGACTCACCATAACTACTTTTAACCTACTTGATATGCTTTTTAAAGCCATAGGTTCATATTGTTTTAAACTTTTTTCATAAGAAAAATAACACAAATTAACTTACTTTAGTAACTCAAGGATGGCAAGTACAATATCATTAACATAACAGAATCCTGATGCTTCTGATTTCTTAGCATGATGTAATCCTCCAGCCCAGTTAACAGCCATATCAGTTTGTTGTCGGTTTAACTTCACAGCTCCAGCTAAAAAACCAGACAGGGTAGACTTTGAAAGTGTTTAAAATAAAAAACAGTAGAACTAGACAAAAGCCCTATATAGAGTATGCCATGTATAAAAGAACTTAAAATTACAAAAATATAAGGATAACTGTCTAGGGCACAAACAGCAATTTTTTCTTAGATAAATATATATATATTTTAAGTTTATTTATTTTTGACAGAGACAAAGTGCAAGCATGAGCTGGGGAGGGGCAGAAAGAGAGAGGAAGACACAGAATCCGAAGCAGGCTCCAGGCTCCAAGGTATCAGCACAGAGCCTGACGTGCGGTTCAAACTCACGAACTGTGAGATCATGACCTAGGCCAAAGTCAGACGCTTAACCGACTGAGCCACCCAGGCGCCCCTCCTTAGATAAATATTACCCTATAGCTGTGATCTGATTAAATAAGGGTATATATGGAAATTGGTAACTAGAGAGGCAGAAGAGAGAAATATCTAAGTGAAAATATAATAGCAGTAAGAAACTGAAAACTTCAAATCATTACGACCATAAAACATGGGGAATTCATTGACTGATTTTTAAAGAAAGAAGTAACTACCTTTACTTACTTTTTTTCTAAAGTAAGCTCTACACCCAATGTGGGGCTTGAATTCATGATTCCTAGATCAAGAGTCACATGCTCTACCCAATGGGTCAGCCAGGTGCCCCAAACACAGGGGTTTTTAAAGACAACTGTACTCTACTATAAACATACAGACTACTTTTTTGTTATTAAAATCCACTACCATTAAAACTTTTGCTCTAAACAAATAACCCAAAAGATACATACTAAGTTTAAGTCATTTTTTTTTAAGTTTGAGAGAGTGAGCACAAGCAGGTGAGGGGGAAAAAGGATCCCAAGCAGGCTCTGTGATGCCAGCACAGAGCCTGACGCAAGGCTTGAACCCACAAACCGTGAGATCTTGACCTGAGCCAAAACCAAGAGTTGGACGCTTAACCAACTGAGCCACCCAGGTGCCCCTAAGCCAATTTTTAAATCTGAATCAGGACACTTACCAACTGAGCCACCAGTTGAGAGCTGACAAAACTCAAAGAGTCCATCAAACACTGGACAATCCTCTCCAACATTAACTGGAAAGATGGATTACAGTTACAAGCCCTTCTGTGAATTAATGAAACCTTTTCTTATAAAAACTTTATTTGATGCAATCATAAAACATCTTGGTAGAAAGCTAAAGTTTGTTACTTAAAAATATATCATTTATCCAAGGTAATTAAAGCACTGTATGTGAAACACCACCACCAAATCTTACCAGGATTATTTGTAGAACATCTCTATTACCAAAAAATCAGTAGCAATCAAAATATAAAACACGTATTTGATTTAATTAAAACACAGACTTAAATTTAGGCATTTCTTCTCAAATATTCAATAAATTAATCAAGATTCTACAAAATCGAAGCAACTTTAATTCTTTATAATTTACTCTCTTTACAATTCCTTACATGCACAGACTATCCATAACTTTGAACTATATTTCAGCGAGTACTAAAAAGATAAAGCAGCAGGTTGCCTACCCATCTCAAAGGAGAAGAATTAACTAAGTTCATAACAGCCAGGGTGTAGAAGAAAGGAGTATACAAAGCACGAGAAAACAACACCTACAGATACGTGACACACTGCAATATATTTAGTTCCTTAGTACAGACAGGATAAAAGGGACATATATGTATATAACCCATTCTCAAGTCTCTCCCCACCTCTCAAATTACAACTTCTTCAAAAGTAAGGGTAATTATTTTACATAGCTTTGTATATATATCCTTAATCTAACACTACAATGAATAAATTTTAGTTTCTTACTGCTCAGATATAATCATAATCATAATATAATTCAGTACTATGTATTAATAAATCAATCTTGTTAATTCATCTGCCCCATCTACTCATGACTTTTAATCTTAAGCCTAAATCTCTATCAAAAAAACATGTATAAATAGTATGTTCTATTTACATTACAGCATTTTACTGAATAAATAATCTATAATAGAAATGTATACAAAGTTCTATAAATGTATGAGATGTCTAACAACTACACTTAATTTAGCATTATTGAAATTGTTCATTAAAAAAAAAATCATCACTAAAATTGATTAATAAAAACACTGATAAGAATGAACTCCAGTTAACAAGGTTTAAAAAACTCTGTTGCAATCATTCTAGGATGACACTTTGCATTACACTTTCAAGCCAACCAATCACTAATAAAATACTTTTTATCTATAAAATGCTTTATAGAAGAAAATCAAAAGTGTCACTAACAATGGAAAGGAACAGATTATGTATTACAATCCAGATTAACTAAAGCACACAAACAGAAAATGAGATATATATACCAGGCTAAGACCAATCAAAGTATAATCACTTTTTTTAAATAGCAAGAGAACAAAGTCTTCCCACTAATACCCATTCTCCCAAAGTTAACCAAAACAAAGAGTAGAGGAACACCAAATAGCTCTTTGGCAGTTTGGCAAATCAATAGGCTTCAAGTAGAGTTTGCTTTTGTTTTTTACAAAGTAGCTTTAATATTTTTACATTGACTTTTCAAACCAATAATTAAAATAATATTTAGATCAGGCAGAATACCTAGATTTGGATAACTCTAATTATAAGCTTCTAAAAATACTCATTTACACTTATTAATACTAGCATATATTTTTTAGCACAGAAACGTACATCTCTGCATCTGCTTACTATACTCAGACATATTATCTGGTCTTATTGAACGTAGAAATTTGATGTACTCATCACTGTGGTATTTTGTCATTTCCTCAGCAGTGGCTTTATGGGGCCTCTGTGAAGAAAACCAAATGTCAGAATTGTGGAATTACAACTGGTTATATCAGAATTATCAAACACAAAATATACAATTTCCCCTAACCGTCCTCTAAAAGAATTAGGCTGGCCAGAACAAAATAAAATTCAAAGCTAATCCAAATTTATACATGTGTGTTTTTAGGAAACCGTATCAATTCTGAAGCGAATTTCTACTCCTTTAAAAGCATTAGACAGGTCTGGCCCCAACTATAAATTAATCACTCCTTTTATTTTAGTGGAAATGGCTCAACACTTACCGAATCCATGTTTAGAAACCCTTTCTTTCATTTTCCGTCACAAACCTTCTATCATAAACCTGCTCTGCATACAGTGAGAATGAGACTCAATCTCAATTTTAAGTCTTTGTTCAGGATCTCTCTTCCTTTCCTTTGCCTATCTTAATTATCCTTGTGCCCAAGAGCTCAATTTTATTTATGACACACTTCTCCCAGAAGCCCAGAAGGCTTCCAGATAGTCTTATCCAATCCTCTCCTCTGTTTAGATTTCAAAGAAAATAACTCATGTGTATATACGTACATATATATATACATATATACATACATACACACACACACACACACACACCCAACACTGTTAACTGCTTCAAGTCTTTCTTTTCTCCCCAGATAGGCAAGAATTGTGTCTTGCATTTGTTTATATATACTCCCATCAGTGCAAAAACATTTAAAGCAGTTGTATCTTAAATGTTATTTATATTCTGCACATCCACTAACACACTGTTCCATATGCCAATTTTCTAGAATTTTCTACATAATTCTTTCGTAATAGTCCCAGGTCAACTCTTCAGCAGCACAGCCAGGTCAACCACTACGGTAACAAAAATATTTAGTATGCTAAACTGAGTTGTTCTCCAGAATGTGAAAAGGTGGGATATGGGAAACTTTTTAAAAGTAGTGGAGGAGCAGGGAAAAGAGAGGCTACAGTTCCCACACTCCCAGTTTTCTCTGAAGAATAAAACAAAAAGGAGTTTCTGTTTTCTTCCAGACTTTTTCATCTGCTAAATGCCCTCCAAAGGGAGTAATAAAGTTTCAGGGCAGTAGATTAAAAAAATAAAATCACTGCTGAATATTTACCAAAAGGTATACTCACATATATTTCCATTTTTCTATATAAGCCATAATTTAGCAGCAAGTTGTGGGTCATGCGGATTCTATGAGGTTTCATGGGATGACCCTGTCCATAATAATAATTCCCAATATCACCTAAAATAGAAAAACAACATCAACTGAATAATACGAACAAGAGAATCTTCACAATCTAAATTTATGTAGGTTTATCAGTAGCAGGCATTTATCACCCAAATAAGATTTAAAACCTTAAATAATGATTTTGGATTTTTCAACTTTCAAATTATATTAGAAAACCAAGATACTATGTACACGTTTACATGTGATAACTCCATTAGTATATGTTATGCTTATTTATAGATTAAGGCAAGGAAGCTTTCTGATTTTCAGCTTACCAAAATTTCTTATTTAGGATTAGTCCAAATAAAATACTCTGTAATGACTTACAAAAGTGGTTTTTGTTACTTAAATTGATAATTACTTTTCATATTCACTGGCAAGTTCAGATGCCTAAGGTAAATTCGCTGAGTTTCACTGTTATTATTTAAAGATTTTACACCAATTACTTCCTGAATATTTACTGGCATTCCAGAAATCCTTTAGAGTTAGAATTATGTGGGTTAAAACATTCCACATACATCCTTATCAGTTTATGAGAGAAATTTTTGGTAAATGAAATTTAGATCGTAAATAAAATTTTGCTCTGATGAGACACACATACTCATGACATTTTTTAAGGGAGAAAGGATATTTTGTCTCATTCTTAATGATTAAAAGTTGTAACTGCCAGCCTACCTTTCCATGACATCTTATATACCAACGTTTTAAAACTTATACATAAGGTCTATTTTAAAATGAGCAGGTAACACCAAAAACAGATTTTCATCTATCAAATTTCAATAAAATCAATACTTTCAGGTAAAGACCTAGTGGTTTTATAATAAAAATATTAAGGAAACCTCTAAAAATATACTATTTTTTTTAATGTAACAAGCACTTTCTGCAACAGACTGTATTAAATTAGAAATTATTTTAGTATCAATTCTAGTCTTTAAATAAATAATTCCGAAATTTTGTGAGGACAGTCAAGCTGACTTTAATGGCTTGAAGTTAATCACTTCAACATGAGTTTATGTAAAAGCTAGGGATAAAGAATACCATTTCCCTCTCTATCTTCAGGATCAAAAAAATCTTCCAAAATCCTAATATACACTTTTGGTTAAAAAAAAATTTTTTTAATGTTTATTAGTTTTGAGAGACACACACACAGAGCAAGCAGGGGAGGGGCAGAGAGAGAGAGAGAGAGAGAGACACAGAATTGGAAGTAGGCTCCAGGTTCTGAGGACAGAGCCCAATGGGGGGCTCGATACCACAAATGAGGAGATCATGACCTGAGCTGAAGACGGCGGCTTAACTGACTGAGTCACCCAGGTGCCCCCACCTTTTTTGGTTTAATGTAAACTGAGAACTCAAAAACTTGCATTTCTCTCTTCCATGTATTTGATAATACTCCAGGACAAACATTCCTGTTTTATAATGGGCCTATTTTCATAACATAGCTATTTCTAAATACTACTACTGTTTTATTTTGTTGGTATTGTAACACTAATTTACTTAACTCATTTTCAATACAAACTCTCTTCCGAAAACAACACATACACAGTCATTTAAAGGGAAAGCCACCTTTCTTAAACCAAGAGCCAACAACAAAGCTAAAACAATACAGACAAGTAGCTAAGGAAGACTATGGGGATATGTAACATTCCTCTGCGTATATATATCACAATTCAGAGGCCATGTATGAAACAAACTACCTTTACAAGGATATACTATGAAGCTCAGTTCTACATGGTTGGCACCACACATACTTCCTTGAAAGCAACCTGGTTTCAAGAAATTCTTGAGGTATGGAAAGCCCGCTAGAATCACAAAGCATCACGTACCCAAATTAATGCAAGGGAGGTTACTTCTAAGTTATCACTACCAAGAGACCATGAGAGTAAGAATAAAGAAACTTGTCTTCAGAGAACTTCCAAACACTTGGTTAGATTTACTGAGAGGTCTCTAACATCTATTATATTTTAAGACCAAATAACTCTAGTTATAGACATACTGAGAGTCCAATGGAAAGCCACTAATAATCTAATAATAGGAAAGATGCCAATAACCTACAGAAGGGTGACTACAATAGCAATCTCTCAGCAAGCATGTTTGAAAAAAAAAAATGATAGCAGCAATGAACATTTATTGAGTGCTTACTAGGAGGTACAACTCTAAGCACTTCACATTATGATCTGTTAATCTTGTCAATTAATCCTATGATGTAGGTATTTATTATTACTGTTGTTCCTATAGTGAAGAAATGTGAGATGCAGCGGAGTCCGGTAATATTGCCAAGCTAGAAGAGCTATAGTCAAATGTGGGCAGAACAACGCAGACCATCTTTAAGCAGTAGCTAGTAGGAGAGCAACGACATTTACAGTCAGTAGAAATGGTAGGGGAAAGCCTGGCTAGGAAACGATAGAATATGGCAAAGGTTTAGGGTCTTCACTAATTTCAAGAAAATGAATATAAGAAACTACCTATCTAATCCATCACTTTTTTACCAATATAGGGTCCTCCAATTTTGTATGAATATACGTAGCTTTCAACAAGTTTTCTCTGCTACAATTTAGGCGCCCCAGACCCATCAAAAATATGTGCCCCCTACTTAAATGACACATGTCCACAAGGGCAACCAAGCCAAAGTATTAACTGGTTTACCAAGAATTCCCCCAAAATGTAAGGGGTTAATAAAAGAACCATCTCCCAATTCTTTCTGGTTTAATCCCATATCTCAAAATTCTCTCAAGGCTGCTTTGTAGCCATCCACTTTTCAATAAACATAAAATGTCTTTTCTTAGTTTTAAGAACCTACAAATTCCACTCATCTAAGTGGTGAAGTAATGCAACTTGGACATTTTATTTTATTTAATGTTTATTTATTTTTGGGACAGAGAGAGACAGAGCATGAACGGGGGAGGGGCAGAGAGAGAGGGAGACACAGAATCCGAAGCAGGCTCCAGGCTCTGAGCCATCAGTCCAGAGCCCGACGCGGGGCTCGAACTCACAAACCGTGAGATCGTGATCTGAGCTGAAGTCGGACGCTTAACCGACTGACCCACCCAGGCGCCCCGCAACTTGGACATTTTAAATGTTATCTTGATTTTCATCAAAATACATAAAAATGCTTTACCGATGAAGCAAACATCAGAAAAATTAGCTCAAGGTGGTTCCCTGAACACAATAAATTTTAATCGTCAACATGAAGAAGTCCTCACAAAGAATTCATTTTATCTGCAAAATTTTAGCAACTGTTCACTCTTCAAAAGCTATCAGAACAAAATGGCTACTAAGATCTACACTCTCACCTAAAGTACTTGAGACTAGATGTATTTAAGATTTCTTTTCAGGTTTTATAAATGTAGTTGTTACATCTGTTGTATATTATGTGATATCCTGGGATCTACACAGCAGCCTTTAATCAAACATTAATATTTTTGCAGCAAAAAAATGTGTGAAGATTCACAATATGCTGAATAATGATTATAAATATTAATTTTTTCATCTTCCACATACTGCTTAGTCCACTATCTTTAACACACTGGCCACTGGCTTCCATAAACTGCTCTCTTGGACTTTACTCCTACCCCATAGCCACTCCTCCACCAACCTTTAAGTATCAGGAGCTTCTCAAGTTCATTCATTCGTTTAACAAAATCAAGAGACTACCATGTGCCAGGCACTTTTCTAGGTGCTTGGACAAGTCAGTGAACAAGAGAGGACTGCTCTAAAAATCTTCTTCTCTTAGGAATGAGTCACCTAATCTGTTCCATCTAGATAGAAACTTAGGAATCATCCTTTATTCTGTATCACCATTAACCAGTTCCAGCTCCATTTCCAATCCACCACCAAGTTCTTTTTACTCTCAAAACCTCTCTTAAATGTGTCCATTTCTGTCAGCCACAACCATGATATTTTATGTGGACCAACATACATTCAATTCTTGCTTTCAGTCTTCCATTCATCACTCTTTACCATCCTTTTTCCACTTAAAGAGTTCTATTTAAAAACCTTCAGTGGTTTTCTATTCCCTGAACAAAGTTAAAATCTCTTAGTACATGTCTTGCATGGTCTGGCCCTTTACTACCTTGCCTTGGCATCCCATGGTTCCCCTACATCTTCCCTTTTGTTTAGTGTGCCAAATCCTAACTTACTTGGCCTTTGTAGTTTGCAATGTACTACATAGGAAAACCTTTTTCCCCTAATGTTTTTTTTTTAATGTTTATTTTTTAAAGAGTGGGACAGAGCATGAACAGGGAAGGGCAGAGAGAGAGGGAGACACAGAATCTGAAGCAGGCTCAGAGCTCAGCACACAGCCCGACGGGGGGCTCAATACCACAAACCAAGAGATCATGACCTGAGCTGAAGTCAGATGCTTAAGCCACTAAGCCACCCATGTGTCCTCATAGGAAAACTCTTTTAAAACACTGGCCCATTCTCTTCTTTCAGGCCTTCCTTGTCTGAACAGCCTGCAAAGGTCCACACTTAGGTATACAGCTTTTATTTCCTTCTTAGGACTTAAATAATCTTTTGTCTACCTGGCACACAAATATTAAACCCATTTGATATTTCTATGGGCTTTCATAAACAAGTATAAGCTAACTGCTATGGAAATAGGAACAGGACTTAATCAACCAGTACAAATATCCTTATTAAACTTTTAAATCTGATCTCATTCATATTTCAATGCTATTATCATTCTCTAAGAGATTACCAATTCCAACTATCTCCTTAAATACTTATCAACCGAAGCATTTACAAGTTTTTGTTAAGAAAAATAATTACTAATACTTTCTGTTTTGTAAGAGGAAGCCCCCGGCCCACCCTTTTTTTGTAGCAGCCTAAGGAGGTCCACTGTTGCGTCACCAAAGGAAAAAAGAAAAATCTTTTAGGTACCAGGTTTTGACCTCTTCTTGGACATTAAAACCAGTCAATGTGGTAAAGGATAAGGAGTGGACTGGGTCAAACAGGGATACGAATCTATTTTCAAATGTAATATAGACAAAATGCCACTCATTTTACCTGTCTATAACTCAGAATGGTTTTAAGAAGCAAAGAAAATGTTATATGAAAGTGCTCTATCCAGGGGCGCCTGGGTGGCTCAGTCGGTTAAGTGTCCGACTTCGGCTCAGGTCATGATCTCGCGGTCCGTGGGTTCGAGCCCCGCGTCGGGCTCTGTGCTGACAGCTCAGAGCCTGGAGCCTGTTTCAGATTCTGTGTCTCCCTCTTTCTCTGACCCTCCCCCATGCTCTCTCTCTGTCTCAAAAATAAATAAATGTTAAAAAAAAAAAAAGTGCTCTATCCATAAAAATAAGGTACTGATCATTTATTCATCAATAATTTAAAAAACCTTTAACTTTTATTTACATGATGGAGGCACAGACATAAGCAAAACAGACAAGACTCTGTCCTCACAAAGCTTATATTCAGTGAGGTGGACAAAATTCAGGTGATATAAACAGCATGAGAGTATAATAGGGAAAAAATCAGTAATGAGGATTAAGGTAATAGGGAAAAGTCTCAGAAGGTGAAATTTTAAGGAAACGAGTAGTAAAGAATAGCTGGGGGAAGAGGACCCAAGTATAAGAAAAACTGTTTTGTTTAAGTATTACACAGTACTAGGTCTAAATAGTGATGTGCAATTAGGACTACTGGTATTTATGAACTGCTGCTGTAATTCATTCGGTACTCTGATTTGCTGATAACCTGTTCTAGAAAAAATGATTACCTATTTTACAGATAATATTTATACTACAGCAAAGAACCCATGCCGTTTTATTAAAGGCTATCTATCTAACAAAAGGCTTTGGCACCACTGTTACAAATAAAAGTCTAAGAAAATCTGTGAATAGTTGGCTGCCAAACAGAATTCTTATGAGTATCCTGGGAGGTGCAATCTTGATAACTTTTATATTCTATCTTTGTATAGTGGTGCATGCTTTTCATTGAACCACTTGTCTCCAAAAATTCTGATGCACACTATCAAGAGGAAAAAACAGAGCACAGAGCAATATACAGACAATTATGTAAATGACACATATATACAACCCTATTATATCACATACATTATAAAATAGGCACTAAATGTGATTGGCCTAAAGCTTGATTCAAAACAAAGCACATTTAACATTTCTAGATAAAGTGTTATAAATGCATTGTGGGGCACCTGGTTGGCTCAGTGGTTAGGTGTCTGACTCTTGATTTGGCTCAGGTCATGATCCGGCCCACATCTGGCTCTGTAGAAGGGACCCTGCTTGGGATTCTCCCTCTCCCTCTCTCTCTGCCCCACCACTGTTTGCGTGGGCTCTCTCTCACAAGATAAATAAGTAAACTTAAAAAAATAAAATAAATGTGAGTATCACAGACAAGGCCGTTAACACAGCTTGGTTTGCTAATTACATTTAAGTACAGAAATCACATCATTTTAAAGTCAGAAGGGATCTCAGCAACTAGTTATGTCACTTGACATAGTATTGATAATCTTGTAGTACCTGCAAGAATACCAAGATTTAGAAGGGAGTTTTTGGAAACTTTGGAGGCATGGGTCAACAATTGCTGCAGTTTCCTCAAAGGTTTAAGGATACCTCATCCACCAATGCCTGAAGGTTCACCTGGAACCAGCGTTCCAGCCACCTAAAGGGTATAATACTGAACACTATAAAGCATACAGAGAAAAATACACGTCTTCAAGAAGTCTCTTTCATTTGCTAGATATTCTCTCTGTGTTGCAAAGAGTGTGCCTAATGGTCCCACTAAGCCTAAACGTAGGATTCCTATGGTTGTAGAATTCGCTTCACTCCTGTCTTCTACTCTCTTTACCAACACATTAAAAGCAGCTAATTTAGGCGAGCAGATTTTTAGTTTCAATCCAATCCATGTTGTATACCTCCAAGTCTCCCCATTCTTTGGTGCAGAAGCTACTTTACCTTTCTCTTTCCTCACAATTAGAAAAAGAAAAATTACCACTACCTTTATCAGCTGAAAAAATAGGATTTTGGGGATAATGAAAATGTAAGCTTTTTGAATTAATTGTTCAAAGCTTAGTATATATGCTATCAAGTACTAATAATTAGCACAATGATACCCAGCCAACTTAATAGTTTCTCCAGAACATTTTATTAGCTCCCCCCACCCCCGACAAAAATCCAAAGAAAATTCCAAATGAAAGCAACCAAAAATTCCATTCTAAAAATGAGGCAAGAGCCTTAGATTTCCAAAAACTCAGTTACACAACTGGTGTTGGTCATCAGGTAAAGCAGTTGAATGGTATACAGTAAATAAGTGATACTCATGAGACTTGATTTTTTCCACTCTACCTATCAAGCCCCGTATTCTGCCTTTGGCATCCCATTCCCTCAGCAAAGGTTCATCACAAATGGGCCCAGAAACAAACAGCTGTTCTTAAAACTGCTCCTTACGTGTACTTCCTGCTTCTACAATTCAAGTCTGATGACAAGAAGTTATAAGCAGCTTCATTAGAGCCTATCACTGTCAATAGCAACTAAGCTGCAGGAAGAGCCTTAGCACTAGTTTCCCCCGCTTTTTAAACCTTAGAAACAATATCATTTTAAAAATTAATTTACACATACGGTTATTTACTTTCCAATTTGATCAGGGAATGGAGAGCAAGGGCTCCGCCAGTGACTCAAAATACGCATAAATTTTTAAAGACTGATCATTAAGAAATATAGTTCATATTAAAATTAAAATGTACTCCTATCTCTATCCCTCCAGGATGGCATAATTTCAATTTGTATTACACATATATGCAATGCTCTCAAAAAATGCTTTATACCACAGCTGTTAACTACTTAGTACTAGCCATCAAACATCAAACAATTTAGATTTCTTCCGTATGATCTGAAGTTTTCCCCCAAAGACACATTTTATATGGTCATTTTATATGATCAGGCATTAAAAGATTCATCTTTGCTAATGAAGTAATATGGTATGGCCATTTTCAAATTAAAATCAGCTTCATTCTGAACCAGATCTCTAAGGTCTGGTTCCACCTAAGATTTTGTAATACAGACAATACACCACTTGTAGGAAACAACTTTCAAGATTTGTACTGCTTGAGACACATCAAATAGGACTCGCAGGTCACGGAGCCTAGCTTCTTTGTTAACTTTTCAAAATCCTTCTGTGGAGAATAATCCAGGAGAAACTATTTGCCGTTAATGTCTTTGTGTTACGTCTCTGCTCAAATTTCAAATGGGAGAACCCCTAAAATTTAAGCTATCTGATTTTCATATTTTACTGGGCCGCAAGCTCAAGCTTACCTGATTATTCAGCACTTTCCGCACGACTCCTCAAAGTTTTCCTACACCCAAACTCCCACCACCTAGTAACAGCTTTCACAAGCAAGATGCCAATGCTCTCCTAAACCTCCAAAGCAGGGTGTATTTCCTGATCGAACAAAGAGCAACAAAGAAGTGGGTGGCAACCGCCTCTCACAGAGGCAAGCCAGGACCCATCGAGTCTGATCCACGAACACAAGCAGTAACAGCTCCACGTCTCCCTAGCACCGTCATATTTCCCGTGAAGACTAACTACCTCAAACTCGAAAAACCCCAATTTTTTTCGAGGAAGTGAAGCCTTTTCGTTTGAATCCTGAGAAAGTGGCGCTGAAAGCACCGGGCGAACAAAGGAGAGGGATGGAGCCCCGGCGAAACGGAGGAGTGAGTGTGCCCCAAGGCGTCCATGGGCCCCCCCACCCTCAGTAACTACTCGCCAGCCGCGACCCGGTCGAGGGGTCCGGGGTGAAGCTGGAGGCGGAGAAAGGAGTAGACACTGCGGCCAGCCAGAGCCGAGGAGGAAGGGAGGGGCGGGGCGGGAGCGAGCCGCGACCGGGGGGGGGGGGGGGGGGGGGGGACGGGGACTGGGGGCGGGGCTCTCGCGGCCGCGGGGCTTTGTGTGAAGTCTGGGCCGGTGTAGATATTTTGACCCGGGGGGGAGGGGTCGGGGGCCGGAGCTGGGTCCCCCAACACCTCCGTTCCCGCGAGTGGGGGGCAGGAGAGGCGAGAGGCCGGACCATCCCCTTGGCCACCTCCACCGAGGCAGGGTAGGCCGGCGCCATCCTACAGGCGGCCGCCTTCAGGGCGGCGGACCGTACAGCCGGAGGGAGAACGGCAAGAGGCAAAAGGGGGGAGTCCACCTGGCACCCGCCGCAGAGCCGGCGGGGGCCGCTCGCCGCGGAGGGGCTCCCCCTGACGGCGTCGGGTCGGGAATGGGTTAAGATGCGGCCAGACGTCGGTCCCTCCTCCTTCCCACCCCTCAGCACCGGCGCCCACTCGCTTCGGCGGCCGCGGAGTCCGGCTCGGCTCCCGGCCTGGCTCCCCAGCCCTGCCCGCCCACCCTGCCGCCGGCCCGGCCTCTCACCATCGTAGTAGTAGCAGACTTTCTTCTTGCCGCCTCCCTGACTGTACGCCATGGGCTCCCCGGCCACCGCCGCCTCCGGGCTCCGGCTCCTCCTCCTGCTGCTGCTGCTGCCGCCGCGGCTAGGCGGGGAAAGAAAAGGGCTGGGGCGAAGGTGGGGGTGGCAGTCCCGCGGGGAAGGGCCAGCCGAAGGGAGGAGAGGAAGGGGTGCCGGGAGGACTCGGTACCGCCCGGCCGAGGGGCCGAGAGCGCGGAGCGGGGGGTGGCAGCGGCGCCAACTCGCGACACTGGGGAGGGGGAGGGGGCAGCCAAACCACCTCCGGAGGCCGTGGGGAGGTGGGACGCGTCCACTGTGGCCTTCACGGGGGGGAAAGAGGGGTCCGACTAGAAAAAGAATCCTTGTCAGCCTTGAGATAAGAGGCCTTCTAATGATGAATAACTTGTGGAGAGCGGCGCCAAATGCAGTCGTGAAACGAGAAAAATAGTCAGGCTATCACTCCACAAGTAGCTAAAGGGAGTGTGGCGCCGGGTGAGCGCTCCCCCCCTCACAATCTTCGCACAGTGGTTGCGCCTATTCGGAGTCTGCGCAATCGCGCCTCCCCAACTGTAGCCTTGGCCGCCTAGACCCCCCTCCGCGTCGTCCCACGCCGCTCCCCTCCCCCACTGTCGCGAAGCTCCCGCCCGAGCGGACCACGTGCCGGGAACCGGGCGGGGAGAGACCACTCTTGCACCCCTTCCGGCCTCTTCGAACACGCCGGGCTGCAGCCCATGGTCCCTGGGCCGGGTCGCCTCAGGTTTCTCGTTTGTTCATTTATTCTTTATTTTTTGTTGATAATTGCTCCGAGGTTGCGATCTGTTAAGGGGACCTAATACAGACAATAAGTAGTACAGTACTGCGTGGTTTTGAATGAGTATTTATAGAATGCATTTACATCAGGGCGTAAAGCACAGTGGTAAGCATTTGCACTTACAATATTTTCATTGATACCTATTTATAAAAGCTACCTGGTAGGCCATTTAAGACTCCCCCAAACACTGAGATGTAAGTATTATTCCTATTTCTTCTTTAGTAAGGTACTTGGTCGTCTCCGCTGTTGATCCAGGGTTTGAATTCATTCAGTCTCCCCCGCCCCCCCCCCCCCCCCCCAAATCCACACATCCATACTGCTGCTGCTGTTTGGACACTAGAAGATTGGAGCAGAATGCTAAAACACTTTCAAAACTCATGGAAGCCATAAATACCTGTGTCTGACCAATAGGTCAACAAACATTTGTCAAGCACCTATTGTAAGCCAATCACATTGCATTGTGAGGGGTGGGGGCTTCTGACAGTCTACAGTGTAGCACTCTTATTCCAACTATATCTTGTACAATTTTCTCCCAAATACATGAATACACACTCTCTTCCATAGCCTCACCAAAAAAAAAAAAAAAAAAAAAAGGCCTTATTGAAGCAGGCGCCATTCGGAGCCACTACCAAAAATATCTTCTTGATTTTGCTATTGACTTCAAAATCCTCAAGGTATTTATACTTAAAAAAGCAATTTTCCTGGATCTCACCCCAAGAAGTTTAAGAAAAGTCCAGAGTAACCCCTTTTCCCAAGTCTGTATTTTTAACAAGCATACCAGGTAACTGATGCAGTTGGTACAAGAACCACAGTGTGAGAAACATTGGCTTAAGGTTAATTACAAGGTATTGACTTTAAAGTTTTACTCTATCAAGTCCAAAATCAACTTGGTAGATTCTGAGCAAAAACTAATATTCTTCTCAGATTCAGCATAGTGAAGTCTGAAATGAGACTTTATTTACTTCAGGAAAATTTCCCTGACTCTACCTACCTCCTTGACCCCAAGTCTTTCTTTGCCCCTCATGTAGTTCTTGGGACTAGTACTGCTCTAGCTCAACACCACGTTAAGATTGCTCACAACTTCTTTTAACTTCTGATTAGAATAGAGGTTAGCCAGAGGAAGGACTATGTCTGTCTTGCATGCAATTTTATCTCTGTGACATGGGGCAAGTCACTTAAACTTTTTTTGGTCTGAATTGCCTTATCTGTAAAATGAGGCAGGATCACTTAAAGAATAGTTCCTCATATGAATACTGAGTGGCTCAAATAAGAAAGTTAATATGGAATAGTTTTTAAACAGTGAGAACTTTGTAAATATAAGGGATTATTATGATTGTTATTACAATACTGGTAATAATAACCATTGTTTGCATCCACAGCATTTAGCTTTGAATGTGTGAGATGAGCCTGGGCATATACCTTAACTGTTGAGGAACTTGTTATGTTATTTATTATTTAATAATTTTAAACTAATTGAAGCAAATTATTTTACCCTTAGAAACTAGCATTGGAGAAGGATATCTTACCCAGTGACAAGAGCTGACCAAGTGAATTATGTGCCTAAACGTCATAATGAACTGTAGATTATCAAACATTCTATCAGAATTGACAAACTCTAATTTCATTTACCGTATTCAAACTCATCTGTCACAAACCTTTTTACCATCACAAAAAAGAAAGTCTTTTGGGTGCCTGGGTGGCTCAGTTGGTTGGGCATCCATCTTTGGCTCGGGTCATGAACTTGCGGTCTGTGAGTTCAAGCCCCATGTCCAGCTGTGTGCTAACAGCTCAGAGGCTGGAGCCTGCTTCGGATTCTGTGTCTCCCTCTCTCTCTCTCTCTGCCCCTCCCCCTCTCACGCTCTGTCTCTGTCTCTTTTTCTCAAAAATAAATAAACATAAAAAAAAGAAAAAAGTTTTAGACAATATATAGGAGAAGGAAACAAGTTGAGAACAAGGTTAATTCATAGAATGTGTAATTGAGGATTGTCTTTATTCTTTTTTTTTTTTTTACATTATTTTTTAAATGTTCATTTATTTGCAGGGGGAGGGGCAGGGAGAGAGGGGGAGAGAGGATCCAAAGTAGGCTCCTCACTGACAGCAGGGAGCCCAATGTGGGGTTGAATTCAGAACCACGAGATCCTGACCTGAGCCAAAGCTGGACACTCAACCAACTGAGCCACCCAAGGGCCTGGAGGATTGTCTTTATTCTTAAACTATTTTTCTTTGGTTTCTACTTCGTCTACATGGACATATCTTTATAATCTTGAAGATGTTTAGTACTTTGAGATTATTCAAACATAATTGGATTATTTTGACTATTTAGAACTGATTGACTAGAAACTATTTAGATTATTTAGAAACCGATTGTTTAAAAAAAAAAAAAAACGGAAAACAATTGTCTCAGCTTATGCTAAAAATGAAACCCTGCTACCAACTGCAGCAGATAGTTTAATTTTTAGTTACTATAAAAGAATTGTTCATATAAGCTTGTTTCTACTCTAAGGGAAATTTAGATTTCCTGGTGTTAAATTCTATGTAGCAATTCCATAAGGTAGTACAGAAGGTAGAGAAGTAGAATTACTAACATGAGGGTGCTGTCACACACTAAACCAGCCTCAAGCTGAATTTTGATTTCCCTAGAAACATGGTTCCTATTTTTACCCAGTACTATAAGCTATAACTCATTAATCTGAACAGTAGCACCAAATAATGAAACATTATTCTATTTGAGCTGTGCATTTGTGTAGTAAAATTTTAAATTTCCCATTTTTATTAAAAATAGATTTTTGAATCATAGCTTATCTACTAAATTATTCTGTTGCATTACACTTTCCATGTCACCCCTCTTAGCTTCTTAGCTGATGGATGCTTTGCTTCTGTCCCTTAAAACATAGTATTACTTTCATCCAACCCATCTACTTACACACATTTTCTAGAAAAATTCTATACCCATGCTTTATCTGGGAAAATCTATTTGCTAGTGTCTCCCAATCACCCAACACTTATATCTTAATTCTTCATTTTTCCTCTCAAATTTTTTAACTTTCCTTCAAATCTGATAATTATTTCTCTCTACTTAGCACAGAACTGTACAAATGGAGGTAGAGTATGTGTGTTGGGACCACTGAGTGAAAAGCTCAATAATGAGGATCATGGAGCAGAATGGTGGGACCTGGGTCCTTGAAGACCTCATTTATATCTGTACCAGACCTGGACTGTCCACCGCCTGACTTCTGGTTACATGCAGGGAAAAAAGACATATCAAAACAAATATTTGGGTAAACCACTGTAGTCAGGACTTTGTTAAATGCAGTTGGATACAATCCTACTTCATGTAAAATATACATTAGGAGTTAGTGGCTTTTGGTGATTTCCAGTTAGAAATTACAGATTTCTGTGGAGAGACAGCTTTCCTTGGGTTTTGAACATCTTGAGAGTGGAGGTACTGAATGCCCTTTTTTCCAAACAATCCATTCAAAGATGTTTGTATGATGAACAGCTTTGGAAGATAAGAGAAAGTGACTCCCTCTGGGGCAAAGGCAGGGCACGCGTACTACCCATTATAAAAGATTCAGGTTCTCTAAGTTCAGGGTTCATCTCCTATAACGCAACACGCTACAAGTGTGTCATCTGGTCCTCTTCCTCATGACCTGTAGGAATTGGGGCTTGGCCACAGCACAAAACATAATACTTATACTCTGGTCACTGCTATTGCTTTGAATAATAAATTACCTTTGCCTTTGGCACAGGAGTCTTGTGTCTATGAAACTGTGGTTGTCTAGCTTGTTAGCTTGCAAATAGTGTAAAATCTCAGACCCTTCACATTTCTTGACAGTTTTTAGTGATGAGATTGGGGGGCTGATAAAGACATGGCTTACTAAAAAGGAAGGATGAGAGCCTTGTCAACCAGCAGAATTTGAGGGAAGTCCATGGAAATTGGTAGCAAACATTTGACCAGATTATACAGTCAACTGGGAATTACATGGCCCTCCACTGTATTGCCTGTTAATGAAGAGGAACTGGGGGGCTTGCAGGCTGAATACCAACCAGTAGGTTTAAAGACAGGTGGCTGCACAGTATCCTGCTTGTGTAGCTTTCCTCCAGGTGGGGGTACTTCTTCACCATGTTGGAGACACAGCCAACCTGTGTTTTCAGACTTAGGTTGATCCCACTAGCGATCCCCAACAGTTGTAATAAATAATACTTGATTTCTGGGGATACCCTGTCCACTCCCAGAACTATACTTCTTGAATGGAAGTCAGGTATTAATTTTACCGCTTCCAAGGTCACAGTAACGTGCACCCTAGCTATGGTCATAAGAGACTTTGAAGTGTTTAAGGACCCACCAGTAGATTGCATAGGTTTCAGATGACAGTGGACATCTCTTTGAAACAGGGCCACCCTTAGTTATTTGGAGGAACTTCCCAGAAGGATAACTGACTCCTTTATGTGCACTCTGTGGTTGATTATCCTGATGATGTCAGGCAATTAGAAAAGATGGTAAGAAATTTGTCCCTGAGTTTAGCTCAAGTGATCAGTGATGCCACCGAAGCCTTAGAAAGCAGTGAGGTCTGCCTCAACTCACCAGCCAGGGTTGTTATAGATGATAGAATTACCCTAGGTGGCAGGTTTTGAACCATCCTTAATACATCAGCTGAACTGGATTAATGCCTCAGACCAGATAGAAAGGTCAAATCAGAATCATAAGGAAAAAAAGCCAGTGACCCGATGGTTTATGGGATTTCAGGAACCTTGGGGCATGCCTGAGGTCAATACTACAGATTGGTCTCCTCCTGCTGCTTGGCTGTCAGTGACAGGGCCTTAATTAAACGCTATATGAGACAAATTGAATGAAGCCTCTGCTAGCCAGATTAATCAGAGTGGTTAATGGTAATATATCCATGTGAAAGTTTGAGTTCTGTCAAGAACACGTAGGGTGGATTGTTAGAAGAGTCCGGTCCCTGCACATTCTTGCTGAGTGTCCTGTACATTCTTGCTGAGTATGCCAGGTTGCAAGACTTCTCTGTCTCCTGAGACTAAGCAGTTTCTGTAGCTAGTCACATAGATATCTAAGTAGGAAGGTGACATATCATGACTAATGTGTAAGTGCTCACTCTCAGGGTCAGGGAGACTGGCTTGCTTGCTGCTTGCCCGGAAATCTGGGCCCTTGGTCCCGGGTTTCTCTTTTGCAGTACAACCCACTCTGTGTGCAGGTGTCATCTGGGTCATTACGTATTCTTTCTGGGACTTAGGAGGCAAGAGAAACTGAAAAGAATGGGTTGATGCTCATTCAGTTTTGCTGTGCTGTGAGCAGTAAAGTACTTTGTCTCTGATCCGGGAATCTCCTAACTTCAGCCAGAGTCCATGAAACTTTAACAGGTTAACTTAACTCACTTGCAAGATGTGATAAAATCTCAAGGGCTTGACAGTTCATGACCATGTAATGCCAAAGCACTGTTAGCAATGAGAAATTTGTCCTTATACTGTGAACCCACAGATATATCCAGCTTACGGTGAATTCTAGATTCTTCTTTCCAGTCATGGGTGGAGCAGGGGGGAACATGTAAAAATTCCTAGCACATTACCTCTGGATGAGTTTTATTGGAAAACTATCAGATCGTTAGTTAGGAGAGGAAAATTGAGATGCTTTTATCCCATTTGTGCTAATGTGAATACAAAGATGTTGAAGTATTCATCAAAAGCACTTAAATAGAATCACAAATCGTTGAAGATTCAGTATCTTTTTTGTGTGAACACGGACAGGGAATGCTGACAATCTAGAATAGATATTGTTCAGCAGCAGTGAAGGTTACCTTCTCTTGCTCTCTTCTAACTGACCATTTTTTTCTTTTTTCTAATTTTATTGAGATATAATGCACCTGTGACCTTGTTTTCTTTTTCATCCAAATTTTGCATTGCCATGCTCCAAGACATTACCACACCTTCCTTTATGTAACAATGACCAACACCCGAGTGCGCATAATGGTACAGACTGCATTGTTTAGTGCTGTCCTTTTTTCTATAGTAATGTCTTCTCATTTTGTAAAACATTAAACTTTTACTGTAGACTCCGGTCTTAGTTGAGCTAGTGGCAAATGTGCTTCACCGGATGTTCATGGCTGATGGCCTGGTATCATAATTTTGCCTCCTTGCTTTACGGGGATAATTTGATGCTAGTTTTTATAGTCTGTTGATATAATAAATGCTTAACATTTGTTGGTATATTAGTCTGTTAAAAGCATCTTTCAGGCAAAACTTTTAAAAACAGTCTGTTAAGGCTTGGATTTTTTTTTTCTTTCCCCTCCATCACTTGCTTTCCCCTCCAATACACTTTCATTGTATTTCATTTATGATGGTAGGTTAATTACCCAAATACATTTTCATTTCTTCTTAAGCTTAAATAATAAGTATTTGTATGAGGTTTGACTCAAGAAAAGATCTCACTTAAAAATAAGACAAATAATATCTAAATTCATATAGCGTTGTCCTAACCCCTCTTCCCTAACTCTCCACCTTTATCCTCCAGCATCCTATGTGCAGTTTATATGTTAGCATCTATATTTTTTTCTTATTCATACTTATTTACCTTTACAAAATTATAAGATCCTTGAGGGCATATGTATTAGTTTACTCGGGCTGCAATAACACAGTACCATAAATTAAGTGGCTTAAACAATAGAAATTTATTTTCTCACAATTTTGGAGGCTAGAAGCCTAAGATAAAGGTATTGGCAGGTTTAGTTTCTTCTGAGTCCTCTTTCTTTGGCTTGCAGATGGCTGGCTTTTCGCTGTGTCCTCACATGGTCATCTCTGTGTGTTGTCTGTGACCTAACCTCTTTTGTAAGGGCACCATACAAAAAGTCTTATTGGGGGTGCCTGGGTGGCTCAGTTGGTTAAGCATCTGACTTCAGCTCAGGTCATGACTCACAGTTTCTCAGTTTGAGCCCCACATCAGGTTCTGTGCTAATAGCTCAGAGCCTGGAGCCTGCTCCAGTCTCAGTCTCTCTCTCTGTCTCTCTCTGTCTCTCTGCCTCTCCCCTGCTCCCACTATCTCTCTCTCAAAAATAAACACTGAAAAAAAAAAAAGTCTTATTGGATTAGTACCAAACCTAACTGCCCCATTTTAACTCACCTCTTTAAAGGTCCTAACTCCAAATACATCACATTCAGAGGTTCTAGGGGTTAGGACTTCGACATATGAACTTTAATGGAACACAAGTCAGTCCATAACAGGAGGGAAACTTGTCTTATAAGTCTTCAAATTTTGGATGACTGATGTAAATGTACACATCATAATGTTCTAAAATTAATTCAGGCTTTGTAATGCATCAAAATAGCCCCACTTATGCTACAACTACTCTATAAAATACATCAAAATAATCCCTTGAAGCCTCCTAGATAAGAGTATTATATTGGTCAAGGTTCTTGGTTGCCAGTTCTGGTGATGATAAGCAAAACGGAATGTATGAGAAGGGTATAGATGGCTCAAGAAGTTGATGGGAAAGCAAGAGGAACAGGCTTGGAAAATTGAGAAGAATCAACCAGTAAGACGGATGATAAAACACAGCTAAATATCTTCATATGCGGGGTCTGATTATGAGGGTGCTTTCTCCGTGGACATTGGAAACTGTCACTGCTAACAATCACCAAACCCAGCTTAAGACCCTGGAGTTAGCTGCCACTTCGTGCACTGTCCCTGCCTTCTCTGTGTGTTAACTTCAGCACAAAAGTCCTGGGCAGGAGCACCCAATAAATGGTTCTTAGGTTATATGCTCTAGCTGTCAGGAATCAGTGGAAGTGAAGTGTGTGGTCTTTTGGTAGAAGATGGGAGCATGGCTCCCACTAAAATACATCAATGACAGGCTGCCCAAACATGAGAAGAGGGTCAAAATGCTGGTCAGCCCAAAAGTGTCCACCTCAGCTATTAGCCTCTTGATAGCAAATGACATATAATTAACTCTGATGGTTTTCTCTATCTTGTACTGAAGGTCTCATCTTTCTCTTTATAAAATAACTTTGAAAACTTAACTTTTATTATAATGTATTCAACTAGAAAATGAGCCATTTGTGTAGAAAATAAAGAAAAATTACTGGTAATCTCATAGACATCAGATCTAACATAGGCCATTTTGGTGGTTAATTTTATGTGTCACCTTGCTGGGACCACAGTTCTGAGATATTCAGACATTCTGGATGTTTCTGAGTGATGGTTAGTTTTACCCGTCAACTTGATTGAGCCACGGAATGCTGAGATACTTGGTTAACCATTATTGTGGGTCTTTCTGTGAGGATGTTTCTAGGTGCGATTAAGATTTGAACCAGTAGGTTGAGTAAAGCAGACTGCCTTCCATAATGTGGTTGGGCCCCATCCAGTTAGTTAAAGTTCTAATTGGAACAAAAGACTGACTTCCTCCCGAGCAAGAGGGAATTCTGCCAGCAGATGGCCTTCAGACTTGAACTGCAATATTGACTCCTGGGTCTCTAGCCTTTGGACTTGAAATTCAGCATCACCTCTTCCCTGGGTCTCCAGCCTGCTGACCCACCCTGCAGATTGTGGGTGTGCCCATCTCCATAATTGTAGGAGCTAATGCCTTAAAATATATCTTTTTAAAGATACACACATCTTATTGATTCTGTTTCTTTAGAGAACCTGACTAATAAAATCATAAAGATAGAATGAGTACTGTGTCACTGAAGAGTAAGCTGTATACTGCATGACTGAAATCTGATGCACTTCAGCTCTCTTATGTTAATGCTTTCTTTAAGCTATTAGCATACCACAGAAACTAAAGAAGAAAGAACTGCATAGGTTATGCAGTTTTTATATGTTGCTGAGTTTCCCTCTACACTGTATTTCCAAGTACTTTAAAAGTACTTATAACAGGCAATAAAGATTTTCGCTACACCCACTGGAAAATTATTCAGTGTCTTTATAATAAAAATCTACCAGAATTTAGCTTAGCTTATTTTATTCTATTTAATAAATATTTCCCATTAAATTATTTCCCTTATTAGTTACTGCTTTCAGTTACATTACTTGCAAACACTCATTGGCTAGGTAGGATGGAATCAGCGTTAATTATTCATCTTGCTTTTACTTCTTCAATTATTTTTCTACTAAAATTTTAAGATAATAGGAAATACCTAAAATTGTAGATTCCCTAAATATTTATTTATAAATTGAACTTTTGGTATCTTAAAGTTGCATATTAAATAATTCAAAAAGTAACCTTGGGGGCGCCTGGGTGGCGCAGTCGGTTAAGTGTCCGACTTCAGCCAGGTCACGATCTCGCGGTCCATGAGTTCGAGCCCCGCGTCGGGCTCTGGGCTGATGGCTCAGAGCCTGGAGCCTGTTTCCGATTCTGTGTCTCCCTCTCTCTCTCTGCCCCTCCCCCGTTCATGCTCTGTCTCTCTCTGTCCCAAAAATAAATAAATGTTGAAAAGAAAATAAAAAAAAAAAAGTAACCTTGCTGGAATTTTCTAATTATAAAAATGCTTGCCCTAAGTACTTAGTTGGTGCCCGGCAAAATTTCCTTCCCTTTTTCTCCCTTCCTCCTTTCTTTCCTTTTCTGTTTCTTTCTGAACTATCTATCCTTTCAAGTCTGTTTTGCTAACATCATAGTTATCGTCCTAGAATGGTTTCTATAATGTGAATTTTTGTGCATTTTATCAATTTTGATCCCCAAATATTTGGAACTTATTCTGGGAAAAAATGTTGATGCCCTTAATGTAGTGCGATTATTACAAAGATGTTTAATAACAACTTTATAATTTTTGATCAGTGTTCATGTTAGACAAAAGAACTGTGCTATTTTTTTTTTTTTTTTAATATGGAACGTTTCAGGATTGTGTGTCACTCTTGTGCAGAGGACATGCTGGTATTCTCTGTATCATTCCAATTTTAATTTTTTTTTTTTTTTTTTTTTTGAGAGAGAGAGAGAATGGGGGAGGGGCAGAGAGGGAGGGAGGCCCAGAATTTGAAGCACGCTCCAGGCTCTGGCTTCCAGCACAGAGCCCCACACAGGGCTCGAACTCATGAACCATGACCTGAGCCAAAGTCGGATGCTTAACCAATAGAGCCCCCCCAGACGTGCCCCACAGTGGTCCTCTTTTGACAGCACAATTATCATTTCTTACCGAATCGCTGAGTCCAAGTTAACTAAGTAAGCTAGCGAGGCCTGACACAGACCTGTCGCCACCATCTTGAAACTGACTGCCTCCAGGCCTTATGCTAGTCTGAAATGGATTAGTACTTGCAACTAAAGTTGATGCATAAAACTTCGGATTATATAGTATTTGGGTTTTGTTTTATATGTGGTTCTATAGAAAAATAAAAAAATGTAAACAGGCCAAAGAAAATAATCTATCATTCATCTTTTTCTAGCCTGAAATAACATTTTGTTGCATGTACTGCCCTACTTTTTAAATGCATAGTAAGCTATGTAAGCACATAAGAAAATACATTATAAAACAAAAGTGGTTTTATCCAACAAAACTATTGGTATACTGTTTGATAAGTGCGTACTGTTTTAAATTTATGTTTTCCCTATCAATAATACATTTCTATATAAATAAATGCAAAACTATTTCATGAATAAAGTAGGATTTGTTTAACCAAACCTCTATTAGATTTTTAAAAATCTTGGGCTCTTATAAAACCGTACCTTCTTTAAATGTATTATAATAGATCTTTGTGCATTTGTCCAATATTTACCTTAAAGAGCTTCTATCGCTATGTTAGGTCCATTAGAATTATATTATAAAAAGCTGCCTTTATCAAGTATGGGGGAGAATAGCTGTGGTTTTTGTACCACATTTTTCCCTTTTTTTCTGGTTCTTTAGGGGAACTACACCTTGTAACATCTTACTCTGCCTCCCACCTTGGGCCATGATCCTGGAAGGGTTGAATCACATGGCCTCCCTCCTTCCCTCCCAGGCATGTGCTTGTGATCCAAATTGGACCAGAGTATTTCCCCAGACATTGCTGATAGAGCAAATTGAGAGACTTGTCTATCTGCTCTTGGCTGTCTTCCCTGGCACGAAGGAGGAGGCTGTTTGTACAAGGAGCAACTGAGAGAATTAAAGAGGGAAGTAGAAAAGTGATAGATGACAGGAGGGAAGGAAGGAATGAAGGAAAGGAGGAAGGGAAGAAGGAAGGAAGGAAAGGAAAGGAAAGGAAGGAAGGAAGGAAGGAAGGAAGGAAGGAAGGAAGGAAAAAAGGAAAGAAGAAAGGAGGGAAGGAAGGAAGGAAATATTTGAGCTTCTATATCTAGCCATGCCTGAGAGTTAGAATTACCTCTGGACTCTTCAGTTGTATGAGCCGATAAATTCACTTTATTAGTTTTTTTATTTTTTGTTTATACTTCAGTTGTATAAGCCGGTAAATTCACTTTATTATTTTTTTATTTTTTGCTTATACTAGTTGATTTGGATCTCTGTCTCTTATAACCAAAACAGTCTTGATAATACATGAAGCAATATAAAAAATAAAAGTAATAAAGATTTATCTGTCTTATCAATAAATTATCTGAGTAGCTGTACACACATTTTTTCTATCATGTTGTCCACTATTTTAAAACACGGAATTTCTGCTCTCACGCTTACATGACTTATCACTAGTCTCTACCTATTTAAACATCCAACTTTGAAGGAATGCTGCCCTTTACAGGAACATGACTTTTTCAGAGACTGAAATTTTGGATTAAAAATTTTTTTAAAGTCTGTAAGTATTCACATTTCAAAATGTTGTGCTATAATATATAATAGTCTTTTAAATGCTTCTCATTACAATGGAAATATGATTTCAATTATAACAATTCAGGTTACTAACAACTTTTCAAGAACACGAATGATGCAAAAGGACTGTTACATAGCTTTGTTTTGAATTTTTCCCATTCATGAGAACTTACCCAGTTGTATTTTCATCATCTTTTCTTGGCACTTGCTTAGTTTTTGACACAGTTGTTGCACAGGAGCATACAAAGCTTAGGAAGTATGACTGGCATCACCTGGTAAACTCAGGATACAAACACTCTTACATGTCTTTTTTTTTTTTTCTCCTACGGTCTAGTTTGAAAACTCACCTGCCATATTTAATAGGAAGCGTAATGTCTCCTTAAAATCTTTCCCCCCAAATTGTTCAAGAACTCTGGGAGATGACTGAGCTCAAAGGTTAATCCTGGCAAATAGAGAAGTCTGTAGTAGCTCTTTTTTGCCACAAGGTGTCACAAAAGGAAGAGCTTGCACAGGCTGATCGCTATGCTGTGGGAGTCCCTTGCTGGTCCAGACCCCTGTCCAGAATCCATGACATCCTCTGTACTTGATGCCCCTTCTCTGAGGGTCACCCATTGTTCCCTAAAGCACAACCAGCCTGTAAGCTTGTTGGATTCAGAGAAGCCTCTAGGAGCAAGTATTGCCTTGTGCCCAAACCAGCCCCATCCCATATACGTGTTTATACGTTTATATACGTCCTTTTCTTCTTTTGGGGGGTTTCCCTGGGAAGAGCTTTTTATTTTGACATAATTTGAAACTTTCAGAATATTTGCAAGGATGGGATGAGAAACTTCGGTATACCGTTTCTCCAGATTTGCTAGTTACTCCCACATACATTTTTCTTTTTCTGAACCATTTAAAAGGAGGTTGGAAACATTCCTGTGTGTATTTCCTGAGAGCTAAGACATTCCCCTACATAATTAGAGTAGAATTATCAAAGTTAGGAGATATAATAGTTATGTAGTGCTATTTTCTAATTCAGAGTGTATGTTAAGATTTCTACAACTATCCCAGTCATATTTTTATAGTTATTCTCCTCCCTCCCTGCCCCAGTTTAAGATCCAGTCCAGGACCATATATAACATTTAGCTGAAATGCCTGTTTAATCTCCTTTAATCGGAAACCGGTTTTGGGTTGTTGTTGTTGTTGTATTTTTTTTTTTTTTTTGTCTGTCTTAATCTTGCCATTTTTGAGGAGTACAGGCCAATTATTTTATAGAACGTCTTTCTCTTTGTGTTTATCTGATACTTCTTGTTGCTAGATTTCATTGTTTGCAGAACTGCCTCTGAAGTGATGTGTCTTTCTCAGTGCGTTATGCCTGGTGACGCATAGTGTCTGTTTCTCTCGTTACTGATCATGTTAACTGGCTTATGAACTTGTCATGAACTTAAGGTAATGCCCACCAGGTTTCTCCACTATATAGCTTTTATTTTTCCCCTTGTGAGGAAGTTATTTCTGAGAAGATGGTTTGAGACTCTCCCTGTGGCTGCTTAGTGTTTTTCCCAGCATAGTGGCTGAGTTCTGTGAATGAGCATACCAAAAGAGCAAAGTAAAAAAAAAAAAAAAAAGAAAATGACATTTTTGTGATCTTGTCTCAGAAGTCATACATCTTCACTTCTACAGAACTTTCTTAGATAAGACAACCACAAAGACGCACCCCGGTTCAAGGCCAGGGGACACAGAGCTTATTACGCAATGGGTAAGACGCAAGGTTGCCTTTGGGAAAAAACAGACCGAGAGTGTTGGCAGCTGTTTTTGAAAGATGCTGTGTGACATACTAGGCAACATCATGCCTACGGACTCGTGGCCCTTTTCTCCGAGCGGTGCCTCCCCTCCCGCTGTGTGTTCAATCTGTTTAATTTTAGGCCTCTGAGAACCCTGGACTGAGACTCTACCGCCAGTGGATTGGTTGGGGACCCCGTCATCTTGTGTGACCCTTGCTGCCACCCAGTGCAGCCATCCAGACGAGAGGTGGCACCTTCCTGTGGACCGTGTTGGCAAAGAAGAGAATACAGATGAAAAAGGACCCTCCTCTTGCCTTCTGTCCCAGAGCCGCTTACAGAGAATGGTTGATTTTATGGTCTCCTTGCTCTTCAGGTCCCTCCGGATGTCACTTTTATGCTCTGGTGCTGGGATCTGTGCATGTATAACAGTTGACTTCTTCCCCCTCCCTGCCCCGAGACCTTCTAAGTCCCATATGGTGAGATTCCCAAGGCAGTAGAAACTTTCCGAGGAAATTCAACAAGTCTCATCCCATTCAAGGAATAGAACATAGGTCAAAACTCATCAAGTTGTATACTTTGACTACGTACAGTTTGTTGTACCTCAATTAATATCTCCCTCAGGTGGAAACTAGAGTACCGTGTACTCTAATGTATGTATCCATTATACATGCTTATAATATGAATAGGTTTTAATTCACTGGTTGGAGGATAAAAACGATTTCACATTTCTTTTTAAGGGACTCCCATTCCCTCTTTCCTTTGTTCTCTTTAGACTCCTTATTGTGATAAATTTAAGACACTGAGGGTACTTTGTCCACAAGGGCCACACCTACCATTGTGAAGAAGTCTAATGACCCATTAGAAGTGGACCCTTTGCAGCTCTTCCCACCACTGGGCCCTCAAGGTGCTGGGTAAGGAAGGCTCTGGCATCAACCACAAATCATGGCCAGGATGAGCCTTCTCTCAGTTTATTCTGAAGCGTGCATATAATCTGTTTCCTTTAACTCTATGCAGATTATTTGTTCCATGTAAACAACCAAGGACACTAATGGGCTACAAAGCATTGCTGTTAGTTAATAATATAATGCGATATCAAATAACCCTAAAGGAGGGTCACCACCTGAATTTCCTTGAACTAAAAACTTTTCTCTCTCTCTCTTTTTTTCTTTTTGAGGGAAGGACCTGACTAACTCTATACTTGATGTTTATTGTTCTCTATAATCCTTAAAACCCTAGGCTGTAGCATCTGTCACAGATTTAAGGTGACCTCAAACTAATCTCTGAGGACAGTGGACAGTTAACTGGCTAGCCCTATCTTTGTACAAATAATTCCCTTAAGTTTCCCAAAATGAATGGCAGCCAACCCAATGGCATGGTGTCTTCATCTCTAGGAACTAACACTGCCATCATTCCCTTGCTGAAAAGTAAATATTTTAAGAACTGTTCTGTAAAGAAGCATCACACACAGCAGAGTTAGAAATTGGGAAGTGGCCTTGGGATTGGCAGAGCTCTCTGTACCTTCAAGGGACATAATTCAGAGGTCCTCACGAAGAGTTTCCCAGAACCTGTCCCATCCCAGTCCTTCCCCAGGGGAAGTCGCTGCATGGATGCCAAATTCGAAGTGCTGAGCCAGAAGTGGAGCGGAACCTAGTTAATGAGTAAGGGGAGTCCAGTGGTCAGCAGCCAAAGTTCTTCAGCTCCTTAATGTTTCCAGTATTAAAGATAAAATCAAACAAAGGCAGTAGGGAGACTTGTCAGGTTGAACTAGCCGTTGCAGGGAGTCCCGTTCGTGCCTCGGTGGGCTGCTTCCAGATGAGTTCAGTTGGCCGATAAGAGGAAGGAGTTCCTCTGAAGTGATTGCAGGGCTGAAAATGTGTGTGTGCCACCATTTGTCATCCAAAGTTGCCTAAAAATAAAGGGACCATGTGAATTCTGCTTCAAAACTGCTTTGTTATTGTTCCAGTCACTCTTCAGTGTTCTGTGTAAACTAAGTCCACTCCTCTTCTCTGACACGTTCACCTGCTGCGGCACGGGGACGTGCTGGAGCCACCTGTCACTTGTCCTCTGTCATTTATGAGAGGCTTTGAAATGGTGGTGATAAAGGGGGTTCCCAGGAGCTCCCAGGCTGCCTGTTCCATGGATCCCTCTTCCGTTTCTGCCAGTACATTTGAGGATGATGCCAGGCAGCAGCCTGAAGAAGAGTTGGGAGAGCAGTGAGCAGCTTATGAAGATGGTCCCATGTGCCTGCCCTGGCTTCTTCCTGTCTGCTGCAGCTGTGTGCCTTTGACCCCTTCAGGATGGCCACATCATTCGAGGAACACAGCCGGTCATGGGCCACCTAGAGGGCGTGGTCTCCCATGTCCTCATAGTTACTGAGTTCCATGAACTTAAATCTCTTTTTACAGCAGGTATGGGATTTCCGTGAGAGAGCTCCCCATAGGCTACCCAAAGAAGCAGTTACACAGATGGCGGCTCCGTGGCTTCCAGCGGTTTACACCCTGAGGTTATCCAGACCTATGAAAGTACACTGAATCCGCCAAACAGAAAAAAAAAAAATCTAGATGAGGTAGAGATGGAGCAGTCTTCAGTTAGCAGGAATCTTTGCCATGGAAGGGTTAATGAGGATCCAAGAAGAACCTGAAAACCCAAATGTAAACACTTGCAATTATCTGAGTTCTATGGCCCATGACACCAATTACTTAAGTCACGTGTAATACTTTGCATTTCGCAGTACAGCATTCATGAATTACAGTGTTGGAAAATCTATAGAATAGAACAAGACACTGAATCAGTTAGGATGCTGTGTGTTGGATGTAATTGAAATCCTAACTCAAAAATGGCTTAAACAATAAACACATTTATTATCCCTCCCTAAACGGGGAGTCTAGAACAGGAGGCTGTTCTTCAGGGCCGGTTGATTGAGCAGCTCAGACGTTTTGTGAGAGACCAGGTTACTTAGATCACGTTTTCTGCTATCCGCAGAGTCAGCCTCCTTCTAAGGCTGGCATCACTTTTTTTTTTTTCATCCAATGGGAGCGAGAATGACACAGTGGGGTGTAAATCTTTCTCATCAGTTTCCTTGGCCAGACTTGATCACAGGCCCACCCTGAATTGGTAACAGTGGCCATGGGAAAGATATCTCTTGGTTTAGAGTCCAGAGCTTCCCACTTTGTGCTGGGGATGGGTCAAATGTAGAGATATTGATCCCTTCGGGCCCCGGGGCTGCCATTTGTTTCGGTCCAGAAGCTGCAGTCACATCTGAGCAGTCATCTCCAGCCAGAGTGGGATATTCCCTTTTTCCAACAGCAGCAAACACTTTCATTTTCCATATTTGTCGCATCATGAAAAAAATGAAACCTGATGAATTTGTCTATTTCCACATTATATGAAATAGGCCTATATGTGGATATCTCTTATGTATTTCCATAATTTTAATATCTTTAATAAAATATTTAGATTTTCATTAAGAGTAGTTAAAAAACACTCATCCATGTCAAGCAATAGCTACATTAATTCATGTAATCTTCACAATGGTCCCATAAGGAGCTATTCTTTTTATACCCATTTTACAGATGAAAAAAATCAAGAAGTACAGAAGTTAAGTAATTTGTCCAAGAAAGCACACTAGTCAGCATAGGAGCTTGTGACTGAACTCAGGTAATTCCCAAATCTTTCCTCTTATGTTTGATTTGGGATTCTCTGGAAGAGATCGTGGTTTAATACAGTGGGTATTTAACTTTTGTCTATGACATAGACTCGTAAAAAAATAATTTTTTATTGTGACCCAATGTATGCACACTGTAAACAAAAAATCTTAAAGCAATACTTACTAGGGAAGCTAGCATTCTGCTATTTCTATTCCATTCCATTCTATGTTCTTCTATTCTTGAAGAAGCTAGTTGTGACTCTCAAAATTAATTCTAGTCTTTTTTTTTTTTTTAAGTTTATCTATTTATTTTGAGAGAAAGAGAGAGAATGCACATGCACTAGCAGGGGCACAGAGAGGGAGAGAGAGAATCTCAAGTAGGCTCCACACTGTGAGCTTGGAGCCCTACATAGGGCTCAATCTCATGAACCATGAGATCATGACCTGAGCCAAAATCAAGAGTCAGACACTTAACTGAGGAGCATCTGGGTGGCTCAGTCTATGGACTGTCCAACTTTGGCACAGGTCATGATCTTGAGGTTCATGAGTTCAAGCCCCACACTGGGCTCTGTGCTGACAGCTTGGAGCCTGGATCTTGTTTTGGATTCTGTGTCTCCTTCTCTCTCTGCCCCTCCCTGCCCTGTTCTATTTCTCTATGTCTCTCAAAAATAAGTAAACATTAAAAAAAAAAAAAAAAGATGCTTAACTGAGCCACCCAGGTGCCCCTAATTCTAGTTTTTTTGTTTGTTTTGTTTTTTTATGTTTATTTAGTTTTGAGAAAAACAGCTCTAGCAGGGAAGGGGCAGAGAGAGAGAGGCAGACACAGAATCTGAAACAGGCTCCAAGCTCTGAGCTGTCGGCAAAGAGCCCAATATGGGGCTCCAAATCACGAGCTGCAAGATCAGGACCTGAGCCAAAGTCAGATGCTTAACCCACTGAGGCCCCCAGGCGCCCCCATAATTCTAGTCTTAATGACGGGTCATAATCCATAATGGGATTGATTACAGTGAGGAATTTAGATGTTGATGAGCCAAAGCCCCAGTTTTTCAGGAGAAGCAGGGGGACACAAGAAGAAAGGTAAAGGATAACTAGCTCAATACGAATTAATCTCATCTCAAGGTTTTCAGAGAACCTCGAAGGGTTTTGAGTTGTGACTGAATAGCTGAAGATGCAGATCTGGGAGTCGGCAGCCAATAGTTGAAAGCCAAACAAAGCCACAAGGATGAGCTTACAGGGGAAGAACATGAAAGTGAGAAGACGAGGCCAGGGATAATAGACTCACACACACATGCCACCAAGCCCGTGCTTGTGATGGAGATGAATACATATACTCAGCATCAGCTATGGACCAGGCGTACATTCGCCCCTTCAGGTCATCTCACAACAATCCTGTGAAAAGCAGGAGTCTTTCCCCTCATTTTACGGATAAGAAAACCGAGGTTCACAGAAGCAAAATCACTTGTGCCACATTTTATAGGAAGTGAATGGTAGAGCCGAGACGAGAACCCCAGTCTTTCTGGCTCCAAAGCTAGTGCTTCTACCTGACTTGTCTGCTTGCTGAGCCCCAAAGTCCCATCATGCCTTTAACAGCCATTCTCAGGTGGTCGGGCCCGACGCTCCTTCCCCAGACTCTGTTGGCTGCTGGCTAGGTTTTTCTTTGACTTTAATGGGCCCTTGGACCAGAGTGGTTAGCTAAGTGACTCCAGCTGTTGTAGCTTTCCGGAATTACCTGCTGTACTTTTTCTAGGTCAGTTCAATGTTAATGCCACTACACTGGTCCCAAGTCTCCTGTGCTGTGCTCCTGTGCCTGCTGTCATTTGGCTCCTCCCTTCCACTCTCTCACCAGCCTGGCAATGGCATCCAGCATATTCCGGGCTAAATCCTCAAGGATAATGACATATAGGGTCTAAATTGACCACAGAACTTAATGTGAGATGAAATTATAAACTAGCTACCAGAAAAGTGAATTACAGACTGAATTCTAAAAAATTGTGTCTGGTGAAGGTTTTGGAGTATTGAACTTATGAGACATTCATAAATAATTCTAAAACAATGTAGACTGTGTACTCAAAGAGTCACAAAGTAAAATGGGAGGAGAAAGTGGAGAGAGACAGATTACTCTAAAAGAATAGGAGGGGATGACCTTTGAAATGGGTCCTAAAATAATGGTAGAACCCATAGATAGAGATGGAGGTCAGATATTTCCACTGAGTTAATGGTCAGAGCAAAGACATAGAGGAAAAATACATGGCATATGTGTGCCACAGAAAGTAGGATACATGGGAGGAAATCAAATCTTCATAAAAAAAAAATGAGGCCAGGTCATTACAGACTGAATACCACTGCTATTTACCAAATAGGCAATATATAAGTTGGCATTCTTGCTTATCAGTCATTTGTGAGTTTGCAAAATTGTCTCAGTCCTCAGAGCCTGGATGAGCTGTAAGGATCAACATTCCCATGTGTTGAGGCTGAGAGATCCAGGATTTGTGGTGACCTCAGGGACATGCTGTGAGCCTGCCTCGGGTGTTCTCCCACCGGATGTTAGCGGGGACAGACGGAGCATCTAGATAGCTAGCCAACCCCCTCCTTTTCTACCTGGTGGTCGGCTTCACTCAAGGAGTGCTTTCCCCAAGCCTTTCTTAGTAGTTAAGGCTTCCTTACTACAGGTAACAGGAATTTCTAGAAAAGAGGAATGTGTTAAAAGAATTCAGGGATGTGTCACAAAGCAAAGGGCTGGCCGCAATCCTGTTTTAGGAATACATCAGAATCAGAGGCTGGAACAGGGGCCAGGATTAGGGCTTTCTCCCTCATCTCCTTGTTTTCTTCAAGTCTGCCTCATTTATCTCTCTCTGAAGTCTGACCTCCTCTGCTTCTCCCATCCCCATGCAGAAAACATGGCCAGCAGCAGCTCCTGAATCCACCTGGAGACAGACTGATTCTCTGTCATTCACCCAGCATCTGAGAAAGGACTCCGACCGGCTAATTTTGGTAGAGCTCACCCCAAGTTTAATCAGCCATAGCCAGTAAGGAGGAAAACTTGGATGAGCCTGGCTTTGCAGAGCCACCTGAGTAAGCTCGTGGAGGAAGAAAGGCGAGGCCAGTGAAGGCAACATAAGAACCGCCCATCACCCACCTCTAGAGCCATGCTGTCCAGTACGTGGGCACTGGCCACATGTGGTTAACTGTAAATGTAAATTTCTCAGAATTAAATAAAATTAAACATTTAGGTTCGCAGTCACATTAGCCTCGTTTCAAGTGCTGGATAGTGTCACGTGGCTAGTGGCTACTGTGTTGGGCAGCACACATGTGGAACACTTCCATCACTGCAGACCTTTCTGCTGCTTACCTCTAATCTAGAATTCAGCCATTTCTAGTTCTACCAGCGAAAGCCTTAAGCATTCCAGCTACTGCAAGCAGCAGACTTTTTCAGCACTTGAACAATTCAAAAGCAGTTAATTCTCTCCTCTAATAACCTGGAAAGAAATTCTTCGGAGACCCTCACGCTAGTTCTTGATTACAGTCCATTTGAACACCCCCCAATACGTCCTAAACCTCATCGTACCGGAATTCTTAGTCTGTCTTACCCCAAAACGTCAACGGCGGTTAATTTAATCATGCATCCCATCTTTGTTATAAAAAGTCACCAAGGAAATGGTGTACCATCCTGTCTTGCCGAGCTCCTGCAATATTCTCTGCTTCTTTGGTGGCTAGTTTCCTGCTCAGTCCTGTCTGTTGTGCCCTCTCAACCTTTGTGTGGTAGATAGAGATGACCAACTGCTCCCCAACACTCAGCTCCCTTTCATAAGGTAGAGATGGCACTGGGAGGTGGCTATCCAGCGAGGAGACTGTGTCCCCCAGCCCTTCCTGCATCCAGATGTGGCCATCTGCATCCAAAGGCCATGTGATTCGTCCTCACCAACGGAATAAGATTTATGTCCCCTCCCAGATGTTTTTTTTTAAAAAAACAATCTGCACCTCCCCTGTTCTCTTACTCTCGGTTGAATGGGAAGGATTCTGTAGCTGTTAGGGATTGGCAGAGCCACAAGATGCAGGGAGCCTGGCTGTCTGAACTACTGCGTGAAGAAAAGTTACGCCAGTGAAGATCAATCTGCAATGGACTGGCTATGAGAAAACTAGCCACTGAAATTTTGGAGTGTATTTGTTACAACACTTGTCTAGCATTACTCGAATAGATACCTAGTGGACTTCTTCACATCCTCAACCTTCTTGCCTTAAATTCGATCTCCTGCGACTCCCTTATGGGTCCAATTCTGTAGCTTCTGGAAGAGGCGGCTCATCCACCCGCAGTCCAGAGACCACGGGGCCGAGAGATGGTATTGACATTTTCTTAACTCCTCATTGTATCTTCCGGACCACTTCACCTTTGAAATAAATGCCATCCAACTTTTCCTAGCCAGTGCTTAACACACAGGTTTGGCATTGACCTTGTTGAATAGTTGGCCTGTGCTCAGGGAGAGACTTTGAGGAAGACAGTGACTATCAGTACCGGGTGAGCGTCTATGGCAACCATAAGAAATGTATGAAGATGGTGCACATCAAATGCTCTGATTACCAAGAAGAAAAACACTAATTCTCTCCCAGACTGATCCCTCTTGTCAGTCTCGTGACTTTTCTCCATTTTCTCCACACATTTTCTCCACACATTTTCTCTCCAGTTGCCTCAGCTCAGCCATCCCATTGCCACAGAGGGTAGCCAAGGGAAATGCAGCAGAAGACATCAGTGTTGAAAAGCCCACCCTAGGAAGACCAAAGACCCAGTGAGATCCTGTAGCAGAATCTCTAATGTGTACACATATCCAAGGTATAATGTTTCTGCTTAAGCCGCTCAATTAGGTGATAATTTACTGATGATTCACTTTAGAGCTATGAGAAAAAGATAACTTTCATGTTTTTGCACTTGTGTTTCTGAAAAGTCCTTCTTCTCGCATATCTCAAGTATTATTCTGTAATTGCTGATTTTAGGTCAGCACATTTTTGCAGGCTGTCTTAAAAAAAACCTTACTTTTCTATAAAGCCGTCTAAGTTTCTTTGCCATTTATTAGATTTATAGCTGATTCTTTCAGAGCCGACTTTCACCTTGACCCGCAGACAATAGCAGAATATGAATTTTTTGGAAGGCAGGAGCACTGTCTTTCTTGGACAAAGTTGAGCTATTCCACCAAGAACGACTCTAAAAAATGTTGCAAATCTAATGCATCTGGTTAAAGTAACCCCCTACGACCTTTTCTCCTTTCTTCCGATTTCTCTAGATTTTAGTGCACTTGCCTCTAGCAGTTATTAAATCTTGTGCCACCCCATCCTCCATCTGATCACAAAACGTGTGCATCACAAGATGGTGTCCTTGTGCTGTGGAGAAACCCATAATAAAGATGAGCATTCCTGAGAGGCAGAAACCGTGTGGGAAATGGCAGTCGTTATATGCAGCGGATCCTTTGGAGAACAATTATTCCTTCAAGGTCCTGTGCAGGCATTTCCAACAGTGGCTACTAGGCAGGCTCATCATAGCCTAAGCTCAGTTACAGCCCAGATTGTTGTATTTCTATGTAACAGAGAGAGGCAGGAATTTGGTATCTCCCCTCATGTGAATTTTATTTATTTATTTATTTATTTATTTATTTATTTATTTATTTACTTTTCAGAATGGAACAGCCTCACATATAAGTAACTGCTGGAACAGCAGAAAGCATGGTTTCTTCTAAACTGAGGATCGTATTTAGAGCACCCCAAATCAAGACACAGTGTCTTACAGAAGACCAGAAAATGGAAGTGTCTTCATTAAATAGCCCCTAAGTAATTTAATTTCATGCGCAAGCGCTATTTTTTTAAAGGGTTCAAAGGAAGCCAGATCCCTGTGTAGAAATACGTAGTCCTGTTGCTCGCATACTTATCACAGTCTTGTGCTTTATAGCCCTAGATGCTGTACCCCCGTCGGGGAATCTTTAAAAGTGTGGCTCCTGGCACAGCTGCATCAGAATCACGTGTGTTGATGACTAAAGATTCCCAGGCCCCAAGAGTCTGGAGGTGTGGGACTGGGAATCTGACTTTTTAGGCAGTTGACCTGCTGCTTCTGCTCTCGACTGCCTGAGAACAGCCGCCCTCTGCTCTTTCTGGAAAGGCAACAGTAGTTATAAGAGTGCTACACCACAGCTCTCCACTGGAGAGACTTCTCATTTCTTCCCAGCCAAGGTCCCCCTGGGCCTGCTGCTTTTAACTGCTGGCTCCCCACCTGCTATCTGCCTGCAGCTCTGCTCTCTCTCTCACACAGCGGGGACCAGCTGGGGGCTCCTGGGGGCTCCAGCCCCTCCACTCCAGGGCCAGGTTTTGGTCCTGCATTCGCATTTTTACAAGCACACCCTCTTTTTCTCGCAGAGGGCAACCATTTCAAATCTCACATTAAAACAAAAAATCACTACCACTAAACTACACCAAAGCAGGTTGTAAGCAGCTTTTTTACTCACTGATTCAGACGACGAAAAGGGTGGATACTGTGACCGTGGCCTTTCTTGCCTTTTCCTGCTTAAAGAGAAACACCGTTGAGCTAACATGCCAATTTTACTTTTGTTATTAAAAAAAAAAAAAAAAAGAACTGTCTTATTAACAAAATTAAACTACCTTTGTTCTTGGAGTTTTATTCTTACAGCATTTACAGAAATCTGTTGAGAGCGTCTTACTCAGTTATAAGGTTTATCAATTGGTTATCATCGCAGATCAATTTGCTTTGTAATAAATTTATAATTGAGAAACCTGATTGGATTTTAGCTCCAAAAAACAATTAAGGGTACTTGGATTTTGGGTCTCCGCCCATATCTCATGTGGTTCACTAAAAATAGACCCAAATCTAGGAGTTAGGATTTCTGGACCAGCTTCCACTGATTACCTAGGTCTTGATATTTATGGAACTAGATATTTTAGCTTCCACTCTTCCAGTCTTCAGAAGAAAAAAGACAATAACAATAACAATGATAGAATCTCATCCCCTACAGAGAATTAGCAGGGAAATGAGAGAGGGAAAAAAGTAAATGGAAATGCTCGAATTGGGGGAAATGTAATAAAAAGCCAAATGTGAATCGGAATAGCAGTTGGCAAGAGGGGGAAAGGTGGGTAGAGGACAATTGTATCACTAGGGAACATGTAAACTGAACAGCACGCAGCCTTTTAAGAAATGTTTTAAGTCGGTTTCGATAGTAGATAAGACGAGAATATTGACACATTACAGAAAGGGACATGCCAAGACTAGGAACACATTTTAATGAAAATGGAAATGGGTTACCTCCCATTATCACATCAGAGGCCACAAAACTACAGGAAGCAGATTGTTCACTAGAAGGATATTCTTCACAGCCTCTTTAAAGATGGAATGCACATACTTCATTCTATATTAAATTTCAAACACAAAAATAAATTAGAGTGAAATTCGTTTCTATACTCACAACCTGACACCCTTAGAAATCTGAATCTTACGCCAGCCTAGAGCAAAAAGCAAAAGTGGGAAATTGTAGCATAAGAAAAGACCATGAGGAAAGAAGATCCAATCGAGTCCACAGAAGGACAGAGAGACTTCTGGTGTATATATGGCAACACAGATTAATCCATAGTCTATGTAAATCACCATCTGTAAAGTGGAGACCCCGGTCTAGTTGACTTGGTGATAGAAGTTCTTTTCACTGGCAGCAGCTTTTTTCTCCCCCCAGAAGTTTCATCTCTTTCTTTTCTAGTTATAGAGTGAAACGGAAGCCTGCTAGCAGAACACATCCATCCACATGACTCTGACATAGTAGCCCGCATTTCCCACGTTATACCACCTTCCTTTACGAGAGTTATTTTTCATTGCATTCTGGAGACAAAAGACCCTTGGTGATAATCAGTAAAGATCCTAACACGGTGGCAGGCAGTCTAACAGGTGACTTGCCGTTCCGCCTTCTATAACCCACAGGGCAGTTCCAACAAAACACTTGGCAGCATTTGGGAGAGACCCTGTGGGCATATCTTTTTCTCTTTTCCTTTGCATCTCATTGCCTGTTGTCACTTACTGAATGCGTGGTGCAAGACGAAGACGAAGACGGCTGCTGCTGCTGCCAACAGGGAAGATGTCGGGTCTTGAGCCCAGATCCCCAATTTATATCACAGTACACTCCTCTACTGTGATCACAGCTTTGCTGCCTGGGGGCTGGGGTGGGGTGGGGAAAGAAGTGTTTGCCCAGGAGGAAGTGGCTGTTGCAACCATGTGGCTGTAACCTGGGGCCATTAGGAATATATCCATCTGTCAAGCCCCGCCCCCCCCCCCCCCCCCCCCCCAAGGAAGGAGGGTGAATCAAGGTAGCAGTTCTGCCGGGGTGTGCCTTGGAACAGATGTTCGAATTGCCGAGTCTTCTCGGCGGTGTAATATAGACCTGGACGGTGTTGGCATTGAGTGGAAGAGTGGGGCTTTGTCTTGGCAGCCTTTTCTGTTGTGGCTCCTGGCAGGGGTGTGAATAGCACGGGTTTTATTTATTTTTTTTTAAGGGAATTTAGCAATTTGTGGAATTTCTCCAGTATCGAGCACTTTGATAACAGCTCATCTACAAAGGGAGCGTTCCATTGTTTTGCTGTGTAAGAAAGCCGCGCGGGCATCGGTGTATTATTTTGCTCTCTTTGAGGGATACTCCCTCTCTAGAGATTCATTTTTAGGTGTCACGCTTTCTCTCTCACTCCCTGTCTGTCTCTGTGAGGGAAGCTTTGCAATATGTTTCTGTGAGACTTCTCAAAAGTGATAAATGAGATTCTCAATCTTCTCATTCAAATGGTAACTGCCTGAAAAGCCAAGAAGTAGAGTGCGGGGGTGGAGCTGAAGGTGACAGATTGATGAAGATAAGGAGAGATGCATTTGGAAAGGGAGGGAGGAGCAAACCCAGCAAGAGTTGTAAAAACTAGAAAAGCAGTTCTAAATTGGATTTGGAAATGGCAGAATGACAAAGTGAAGTTTTCTATGGGGAGCAAGTTGCTAGGCTGCCACATTTGAGGCAGCCTGGAGATTTTGAAAAGTGAGAATTCAGAAAAGCCAGAGAAGGGTGATGATTTCCTAAGAGGCAGGAATTGATCAGAGTATCTGAAGAGGCAAGGCTGGGCCGGCTGCTCTGGAGACATTTACTGGATTCCCTGTTGCGATTTGATCAAAATAGCTTGTTTGTTTATACAGAATTAATTGCACATCAATTATGTGAGTAATATTTAGTCATAGCTGATCACAGGAGCCCTGGCATGAGTCCGTGATTTCCAAAGGCCCCTCACTCTTGTTTCCTCAGGATGCCTTACTTCTGCCTCTGTGGCTTGTATTATCTCAATCTCCACTGGTTCCTGAAGTTTGCCTAGAAATGAATGATCCACATGATCTACCCCCTTCAAGTCTCACTGCCTCACAAATACGTCCTGCTCTTCACCCTAACCCAGGTGGAGTTAAAGGAAAATCCATTGCAAAATCTCCACTGGGACGTAAAGGAGAACACGGGTGTCCAGGTTCATTGACTCTCTGGGTTTCCATGGGGCCTCTCCTTTTGTCTCCAGCAGGAAACTGGCCGTGCACCTACTTGCCCACCGCCAGCCCTGTTGTCCTCTGGATAGTCGGACTGCCTTTGAATCCTACAGTACTCAGGACAACAGAGTTAGATGCACCGAGCTCCAAGATTTCTAGTGAGAATCAAATGAAATACTGTATACTATATGCTTTGTAAAGCAGTACGAGCACAGCCCATATGTAGGTGCGATTATAGTATTAATTCTTCAAAGTCTCACCCCAAAGCTCCTTTTCTTGCTTTTGTGCCTCTCTTTCTCACGTGTGTATATTTAACTGCATAAGCACATGAGTGCATCTAGCCAAGCATATTTGCATAGTTGCTGATGCCTTATTTTTTAAAAAGTTCTTTCTATGCCACCATGACATTTTTATAGGGGTCCACTTCCGATTAGTACCATTGTGCATTTACAAGCAATGGTCAACTCTTCACCAGACACAAAAGTTAAGAGCAGCGCATATTGAGCAGAACAGGAAGTGGAGAAAGTGCTTTTATAATGAGCATCTTTTCCATCAGCCTCAGCATTCTCAAAACAAATTGAATTCAGTAATCCCCAGAAGGCCTAAAGATGAACTATCTTATTTTTAAAGACAAAGATGAACTCAGTGTCAGGGTTGTGCAAGAATATTATTGCTATTTCTTTTATTATCATATATAGTACCTTTCCGTTGAAAAGCCAGAAGGCATTTTACAAAATCTGACAGTGATCCTCACAATGTCCCTCTGGGCTGAGTAGGCTTCATTACAAACAATAAATAATAACTGCCCTTTATTTTGAGATGTCTCCTACAGAATTTATTAACAATGGAGTGGATAGGCGTGATTCATGGATTCTAAAGGGAGTTTATTTCATGGGAGTTAAGAGAAGATAGTAGATTTCTATGGGTCTCTATCTGCTGGAGTTGTTTTGACTCAAAATGCTGGATGCATCGGAACAACACGAGTGCGCTTGAGAAGCAGCTTTCATAATTACCGACATTTACTTCTAGACTGAAAGAAGTATAAACTATGATTGTATTTGCATAAATATGGGCTGATTATTCAATTTGCTTACTCACTGAAGACCTGCCAACCAGATAACAGAGCTACCTGCGGGCATGTCTTCTGACTAAGTTCTCCTGAACTTAGTCAGACTAAGTTTTGTTTTTATTTTGTTTTTGTTTTTGTTTTTGTTTTTTGTGAGAGATGCCAGTCACACTGCCTGGCTAACTTTCAGATATTCCTGAGGGAATCACCTCATCCTCAGGCCCTGGTGAAGAAAGAGCCATGGGCAGTCATATTTGATTCCATGTGTCCTTATCTATCCTGGACATAAATGGTTACGAGAATGGGCACTTGACCCAAAGGCAGTCAATGTGAGTTAGTAAGTGACCTGGGCACAGAAAGGTAATCTGAGTCAATTAGATAGTCTCTCTTGGGCATTTCATGTGGAATGCGCCAAGAGAATAAGGGGGTTAGCAATAGGGAGAGAAAGCGGAAGGAGTTGAGATAGAGCTGGGTCACGAGTGACGTAGACCTATTCATGAGCTATAGTTATGAATGGGCAAATGCTTCAAGATGGAGTAAAGAATCAGAGATGAGAGAGTGAAGAAGCCAGTTCGTAGGAAGAGAAAACAGAGGAGGCAAGTGGAGAAGAGCTGGTGCTCTGTAGACTGTGGAGCTCTGTGGCAAAGATATATCACTTCTGAGGACTCCAGAGAAATCTTGGGTTAAGACCCACCCTTCAGTTTATTCTCCAAGGCTTGAGCTTGAACCTTAGTCTGGCTCTTCTTTCTGTCTATCTGTGGCATTCCTTTCCTGTATCCTATTTGTATGTTCCTAATACCTCGACCAGAAAGTTCCTTAGGACAGTGGCCTTTCCACTCCAAAATGGAGAATCAGCTATGTTCATTGCTGTGTCCACTTCACCAGAATATGAATACAAACCATAGTCATTCGCTTAAAAACAAACAAACAAAAAAACCCCCAAAACCAAAAACAAACCTTTCCAGGTTATCATTCAACAATCTTTGAGATCAAAGTCTGCTCTGTAGATAACTCCTAAGCAGGCTAATTGCATCTTTTTGGCTGCCAGGCAAGCTTAGGTGCAAGCCTGATAAAGGCATAAGGATGGGGGTGTGTGTGCAATCTTAATGCATTCTCTTTTCTAACCAATTGTTTTGTCCTACCCAATTACATTAGCATCAGAACCCATACTCAAAACACATGACAATTTTTGTCACACTTTGCTCTTCTCCCCAGACACCACTTCCAGAATTAGCTGTTTTCTTTGGCCATCTGATATTCAAGAGCCATACAACTATCTCTCACCATTCTCTGGCTTTGATTAATGCTCTTTTAGAAATTGCTGAGTATCGTTCTTGCTATCGAGAAATAAAACTAGAAGGACTCCCATAAAATGTTCACCATTTCATTAATGTTTATTCTCCTTGGGTTTATTTATTAAACAATTAAATTACTATTAGTGAGTGGTAATTGCAGGGAATAAAACGCAAATGTCTATGATATCAAATAAGTATATTTTGCTGATAGAATTTAATTTAAATACTTTTTGTTGGTTGGTCCTTTTCTCATAGAAAAAAAGACAATAAGGGTGCCTTTTATATTATACTTAGCTTAATTAATGCATTTATTCAAGAAATTCTGGTGGTGTCATGAGTTCATGATATAGAAAGATAGTGGTTTTTGAGCATATGGTCAGTGTGAAACATAACTATCTGGGCACAGAACAGGCTACGATTGAACGGCCTGAGGTCTGTAAATCATTACTTCTTGTCTCTTTAGAGAGGATAGCACTCTTGAGTCATGAGTAGCTGAAATCCTTTACATTTCCTTAAGGAAAGGAATAGTTTGGGCATCAGTGATCTCTCATGTTATTCTCAACAATAACCTTTTAAAAATTATTTTTCCTCCATGGATTCCTTGTTTCAAAAGTGTCTGGTTTTATTTTTTTTTTAAGTTTATTTATTTTTAGAGAGAGCACAAGCAGGGGAGGGGCAGAGAGAGAGGGAGAGAGAGGATCTCAAGCAGGCTTGTGCTGTCAGCACAGAATCCAACACGGGCTTGAACCCTGAACTGTGAGATCATGGCCTGAGCCAAAATCAAGAGTCAGATGCTTAACCAACTGAGCCAGCGGGCACCCCAAAGAGAGCCTTTTTTTTCTTTCTTATTTTAGAAAGAGAGAGGGCGCATGGCATGAGTAGGGGGAGAGGGGCAGAAGGCGAGAGAGAGAATCTTAAGAAGGCTCCCCACTCAGCACAGAGCCCAAGGCAGGGCTCTATCCCATGACCCTGGGATCATGACCTGAGCCAAAATCAAGAGTCAGACACTCAATCACCTGAGCCAAAGAGGTTTCCCCTATTTTTCAAATATGTTTCAAGTATTAATTTATTGAAAACTTTTATTAAATACATATTTAATAGGCAATATGAGTTCCCAATTAGAGAATAACGCTTGGTATACAGACTTTACAGAATTTCAGTTAGTTTCAAAAAAAAATTTAACATTTTAGCCATTTTGTACAAACTTTTCTCCTAGGGTGGTTGAGATATTGAAAACAGCTCAGAAATTCTGTCAATATCTTCTGCTGTTTCTAGGGATCACCAGAGTAGGAACAACCACAGGTCAGTCTCTGTGGTCTTTCAGATTTCCCAGGGCAATCTGGATATCAAATATGCATTTCCACAGTCAGCTCTCACATGGGATTGTAGCAGTGTGTCTGTTATATCCTAGATCTTCTTGTCCTTCCTTGCCAGCAGAATCTTGATTTGGTCAATTCTTCTCCAGGGGAGATTTGTTTCAGCCAAAGCTGACCCCTCATCAACCCTAAGGAAGGCTCATAATCGGTTTAGGTCTTTTCCCCCTTTGCTTTGGAAAAAAAAAATGTTTTAAGTTCATTTATTTATTTTTAGTAATCTCGATACCCAATGTGAGGCTTGAACCTACAGCCCCAAGATCAAGAATCACACATTCCTCTGACTAAGCCAGCCAGGTGCCCCCCTCTCCACTTTGCTTTTGAATGATTTGGTATATATGCTACCTAGTTCTATCAATGAGAAATGAGGGGAGTTGGCCAATTTAAACCACTCATGGTAGGTATGTGACAAAAGTCTGCCCAGCAACAAGCCTAATGGGGAAACTTTATGGAATTCTTTCTTCATTCCTAAAAAAAAAAAAAAAAAAAAAAGAGGAAAGAAGGGAAGTTTTTTCCTTTCCCTTTGTCTTGCTTCTGGAGGTGGTATATAGTGATGTGACACCTGGAGCCACTGCAGTCATTTTGTGACCATGGGGGTGGTGTCACTAACTGACAATTGGCAAGCTGGAAAAATGGAAAGAATCTTGGCCCTCCTGATAATTTGTTAAGCAACTTTATTAACTAATTCTGGAACTTCTCTGCCTCTGGATTTCTTTTTATATGATGTGGCTTAAATTACTTTTAGCTGCATTTTTCTGGATATTTCTGTTCCTTGAAGCTGAAAGTACTTCAACTAATATATAACCATGATTATAACTTTGAAAGTATTAGCAATAAACAAATATACTCATGGAATCTCAGACTTGGGAGGGACTTGAAAAGTAGCGTATCCAATTATACAAATTAAAAATGTGATGAGCAGCCTATAATTACTATTAGATGTTGTGATAGTAGACTTTAACTGACACTCTGAAATTGTCACAATGACCTAAGAAGTGGCATATTATCTGTAACAGGAGACCTGTTATGAACCAAATTGTGCCTCCCCCCATTTATATATTGAGGCCCTAACCCCAAATGTGATTACATTTGGAGATAGGACGTTTAAGAGGTAATTACAGTTAAATGAAGTCATAAAGATAGGGCTTTCATTTGATATGACTCCTTTCTTGGTTTTTGGACAGAGAGAGTGCATGCACACACATGCACATGTGAGCAGGGCAGGGGCACAGGGAGAGAGAAAGAGAATCTTAAGCAGACTCTGCACCCAGTGTGGAGCTGATGTCAAGCTTGATCTCATGACTCTGAGATCATGACCTGAGCCGAAACCAAGAGTCAGATGCTTAAGCAACTGAACCACCCAGGCACCCCATGACTGATGTCCTTATAAGAAAAGGAAGAGACACCAGGGATGCACATACTGAGGAACGACAGTGTGAGGGCACAGAGGAAGGTGGTCATCTAGAAGCTAAGGAGAGAGGCCTCAAACCTGCTGACATCTCAGAGTTGGACTTCTAGGCTCCAGAACTGTGAAAAAAAAAAATTTCACTTGTTTAAGTCACCTGGTCTGTGGTGTATTATTATGACAGCCATAGCATACTAATATAACATCCAAACAAGATTGCTTTAAATATAAGCAAATTCAGGGCGCCTGGGTGGCTTAGTTGGTTAAGTGTCTGACTTCGGCTCAGGTCATGATCTCACGGTTCCTGAGTTTGGGCCCTGAGTTGGGCTTCCTACTGTCAGCACAGAGCCCACTTTAGATCCTCTGTCCCTGTCTCGCTCTCTTTCAAAAATAAATAAACATTAAAAAAAAAAAAAAAGGCATAAGCAAATCTACCATCCCACATAATACTGAGAGTTCCAGAGTTAAGACATTTCCAAGGCCGGCTAATTAACAGCTCAATTGTGTGAACAAGTGCCTAGGCTCTCTCCATTTTCCTGTTCTGTCATCCTCAGCGAATTGACTTTTAACCCCTAGGCTTGTCCGTGCGTGGATGTAAGAGAGCTGTTTCAGCACAGAGGGTTACTTCCACTCCTAGCTATTTAAGAGGTGGAAAAGCCAGCTCCTCTCATGCAAATCTGTCTGAGTGAAAAACTTCTTCAGAAGCCTCCCCCCCGCCCCAACCCCATAGTCGTTTGCTTAGGTCTCGTTAGTCAGGGTTGTGTCATATGCTTTTGCCTAAATCATCCCTTCAAGGACAATGGGATTACTATGATCGCTTTAGAGCAGCTGTGATTCACTCCCTGGGGCTGTGAGGGGGTTCAGGTGGCCCCTTGGCACCTGCTGAGTAGGAACTACAGGATAGGGAGAGGGACGGAGTCTTGAATAGGCAACCAGCAAGGTCCCTACTGTGTGCTTAGTCCATTTCCTACTTTGATTCAACACAGCCGCAGTTGCCTGACTCATCTTCTGATATGTAAAATTGCCAGAGCCGGGGAGACGGGATTACAAGTAACATCCCTCAAGATTCCCCAGCTTTCTCTGACCCTATTCCACGCTCATTAAGCAGCTTTCTCTTGATTAATTAGTCTACCTAACTGCCTTGATATCTGGTCAGAAGTGCCCTGGATCGCAGACTGACATAATTAGTACAAGAGAGAGGTGTGTCACATGTTATAGATGGATAACTTCATGTTCTGACCTCACGTCACAGTCCCGCGTGTGCAATTAGAGTAAATACCTTGTTCACCATTCGTTCAACGCTTCCTTTGCGCAGGGTACTACTGGAGGTGTAAGAAATTCAGAAGGGGACGGGATGGCACTCCAAAGGCCTCTCTCTCTCTCTCTCTCTCTCTCTCTCTCTCTCTCTCTCTCCCTGGAGCTCACAGCCCCATGGGTAGCTGCTAGAGTTACCATTTAGGGAATGTGTGTCAGCCACTGGGGTATGTGTTTGCCATGTTGCACAGTCTTGCTTGCTGTTCCTTTCTGATCTCATTTCCGAGAGTTCTTCGCCTCGCTCGCTCTGCTCCTGCCTACTCCGGCCCATCAACTCTCGAAGTAACACTTTTGGGAATAATTCATAACCCGGAATACCTTTCCCCCGGGGATCCTTGTGGTTAATTCTCTCATTCCCTTCAAAAATGAACTTACATGTTGTATTCACAGAGAGACTTTCCCTAACCATTCTACTGAAGCTTCCAACTTCCCAACCCTTCCCACCCCCCTTCCCTGCCTAGCCTTTTGCCATACTATCGATGACCATATAGCACACTGTGTGTTTCATACGTTGCTTGTATTGATTGCCAGTCTTCCCCTACCAGAATATAAGCTCCTTGAGGGCAGGGATTTTTGTCTGAATCCCTAATGTCTACAATAGTACCTGACACATAGTAGGATTTCCGCAAACACATTTATTGAATAAATGCATCGTCTCCTATAAGTAGAATTGTAATTTATATAAGTTGCTCTTGATTATGAAGCTAGGAAGTGGTGGAACTGAGATTCGAACCCATGTCTTTCCAGTGACAAAGTACATCTGAAATTCTCCATCGTCTTTTGAGTTCAGGAATCTGCAAAGACAAGTACCAAACCCTGGATCATGGTAACCCTTGGAGACACTATTTCCAGGAGACCTCTTGGCGACAGAAATTACACCAGCAATTTGAAGAGGGAAAATTTAATATGAAGAATTGTTACCTTGCAAAAAGTAACTCACAACTACAAGAGGTGAAAAAGGGAGTCCAAGAGGTCAAGAAGTAGCAACGACAGAAAGCAGCACCTATCTCTAGGCTGAGAGAGCGAGCGAACAAAGATTGAACTTAGACACTGAGACACTCTTCCCTCAGCTCCAGGCTGAAATTTCAGAACCTCTGAAGAGAGGGTACATGTGACCCACTAGTGCTAGAGAACCTTGCTGGAGGGCATGGTTTGAGGTTGACCACTATTGACCACACATGCCAAATCTGCCGATTGCCTAGTGGAAACTTCACACCAGGGGGGACAACAAGGAAAATCCCTGCCTCCTGTTCTGTCTTTGCAGAGTCTCTCTAGTACCTTCTGTTGGTAAAGCCCCTATAATCCGGCCAGCAAGGAAGATATGTTTACAGGGACCTGCTTTGGCATTGCAAAGCAGAGCAAAGAAGGGTAGATTTGGAACCTCAAGCCATCAGTTAATAATTGGCTCCCCAGCTCAGGAATCACCCATGAAGCCAGATGTAGGCAGGTAATAGTGTTGGCTGTTAGCACATCTGCCCCTTCTGTCTCTCCTCTCCACAGATGGACAGTTCATTGTCTTACAGCCTGCCTTAGCTGTTATTGTACGTGATCTTTCCACCTCCGATTGGCTAACAGTCGCTCTAGTCTTTTTGTCTTCTGGTCAGGACTTTCATGTAACCGGGCAGGGTGGCTGACAACTCAGCTGAGGAAAGCGATCTTTTGGTTAATATTGTCCCCCTCCATTTTTTCCCATAACCCATGTCTTCCCAGTCTTAGCACGTACTTGAAGAAAGGATCCTAGAGTTACTCTTTCTGCTGTTGGCACACACTGCAACTTCAGTTTGATTTTCTAGGCCCTGGGAATCATGGGTGGTCCCAATATATCCGTATCTCCTGTGGGGAATCCTTCTGTGCATGGATGTACAGACATTTGTGCTTTCCTCCTGAACAGGGCTCTAAAATGTCCCTGAAACTTCTCATTATTATTTTAATAAATATCAATTTACTAAAGTTTCTCTGTCCTCACTCCTTCAGATCGTCTGCCTGAAACTACAGTGGCCATGCTTCTTCTGTATCTGTGGTTTCATCTTGCTCAGAGTAGGAGATTCAGGCTGTGGTTCTGATGTCTGCTCTTTTAGGTGGGCCAGTCATAGTTTTCCTACATGGGCATCATTGTAACCTTTTCGAAAGCAGCAGAGCTCATTTCAGGGGGGAGGCGACATACATGAAAGACAATAGCCTCTCTCATAATCTGAACTGAGCTACAGTTTGGGTCAGACAGCTTTCTAATTGGTTTGGATTTTCAGTCCATTAAAGGAAAGCTCTGATTACCTCTTACAGCAGGCCACTAGGCACAAATCTGCTTTATCTGCACAATGATTGTGGTTCCGTTTCATTTGACTGTGTCATTGAAAGACACTTACTCTGTGCTTGGAAGCAGATGCATCCTATGGGGGGGGGGCCCATCAGGGCACTGCGTCCGAGCATTCTGCACACCACAGAGCCCTGAGGGAGGACACTTAGGTGCACCGTCTGATGTTCACTTATCCGTTTCGATGCCTTCAACATCGGCCTGAGAACTTGCAAACACCAGGGTGGTCTCTGCGTTAAGAAGGCAGTACTTCCAGACCCCAGACTTCGAAGTGAGGTGGATCCTCGAGAAATCCCCGGCCCATGTGGGAAAAGGCAGCTCTCTCAACTCTAATAGCTAGCTGAGGAATAAGAAGGGAAATATTAGTCTGAGAACATTGCAGTGCCCATTAGAGAGAAAGCATGCTTGCTAGTATCTGTGATTTGTTATCTGAAATGGTTAGAATGACGAAAAAAAATTACGGGGAGAGGAGGAAAATAACTAGGATTTTTTTAATGTTTATTTTTGAGAGAGAGCGCACGTGTGTGTGCATATATATATATATATATATATATATGCACAAGTGTGGGAGGGGCAAAGAGCGAGACAGAGGATCCAGAGAGGGTTCTGTGCTGACAGGAGACAGGTGGACACGGGGCTCAAACTCGGGAACTGTGAGATCATGACCTGAGCCAAAGTCAGATCTTCAACCGACTGAGCCACCCAGGTGCCCCAATAACTGGGGTTTTAGAATGACACTCTGAAATGTTTCCTGTATGCATCAGTATCACTACACTAATTATATTGAAAAACCACTTCTAGCCCTGGGAAAACATCATCTAAAAGTAGAGCAGACTTTCTGTGCCTTTCAATCCTTTGTGAGAGGGATTTATCTACTAGAAGACCAGTCCAAGAAAGCGTTTGTTTTTAAGTTGCCAATTTATCAGTTTTGTGATTTCAAAAAATATTGATAGTTTCCTGGTCAAACTAAAGAGTCCACACGCTTTGTGAGCCCAAAAATGTATAAAAGGCATGCCTTTTCCTTGATTCAAATGTAAGTTTCTTACTAAACTCTGATCGCCTCCAGGGCTGGTGCCCTGACCTGCTTATGTTGGTTTCCCTTAATGCCAGCTCAGTACGACCCGCAGCCAGCGATCAGCAAATGGCATGGAGGAAAGGAAGAGAAAAGGAAAGGAAAGGAGGGAAGTAGAGGCAAGGAGAGGGAAGGGAAGAAGGGAAACTTCGTACAGGCGCAGAGAATGAATGCAGCGGAGAGCAAGCCCCTCAAACAAGAGTGAAAGCCCATGGCAGAGAGAAACCATTCCAAGGTTAGTGCCTGTTTTGCACTTTCTTCCTCCAATGTGTTTCTTCCTTCTCTGAGGTTATTTTTCTCATCCTCTGACACATTGTGGGGAGTCCCATGTGCTTTTCATAGCTTCGTAGAATACATTTTTCCTGTAGTAAAGGGAGCAACATGGGATCCCGAGAAGTATCTCCCGGCTTATCCCTTTCTGTCTGAGCCACTTGGTCTATCATGGTGTGACTGCAGAGAAAGGCGGGCATCTCTTTGTGTTGATTCTTTCAGGAAATTATCCTCATGAGGTACGTGGGAGCTGGATAAATACTTGTAAAGAAATTAAAGCTTTTTGGATGAAAAAAGAGTCAAGTAAGGATGAAGTCTTAGAGATGACAAACTCGATGCACATTTCTGAGCAAAGGATCTTTTGTGGGCAATGCAAATGATTTTTGTCCTAATAACGTTTTCATGATGCTAATTTAAAACATTCTTAAAGTCTCCATTAAAAATGAATGCATTTCTTTGACTTGTATGTTTTAAAAGAAGCCTAATGTTAAGAATGTAATTGGGGAATGGGGCGCCTGGGTGGCGCAGTCGGTTAAGCGTCCGACTTCAGCCAGGTCACGATCTCGCGGTCCGTGAGTTCGAGCTCCGCGTCAGGCTCGATGGCTCTGGGCTGATGGCTCAGAGCCTGGAGCCTGTTTCTGATTCTGTGTCTCCCTCTCTCTCTGCCCCTCCCCCGTTCATGCTCTGTCTCTCTCTGTCCCAAAAATAAATAAACGTTGAAAAAAAAAATTAAAAAAAAAAAAAGAATGTAATTGGGGATTAATTACACGGCCCTTTTCCGTAGACCTAATAATAAAATACTGTGCACTGTTTTCCACACTTTCAAAAAGAATTACAGAACTTGAGGGGCGCCTGGGTGGCTCAGTCGGTTGGGCGGCCGACTTCGGCTCAGGTCATGATCTTGCGGTCTGTGAGTTCAACCCCGCATCGGGCTCCATGCTGACAGCTTAGAACCTGGAGCCTGCTTCGAATTCTGTGTCTCCCTCTCTCTCTGCCCCTTCCCCATTCGCACTCTGTCTCTCTCTGTCTTTCAAAAATGAATAAATGTAAAGAAAAAATTGAAGAATTACAGAACTTGATTTTGGAGTGATTGTTCCTAGACTCTCTCAAAAGTAAATGATACTTTTAGTGTAATCATAAGTGTATAACAGTAATAAGTCAGGATTCCTTCTTAGGAGTGATGCTTCCTTATGTGCCTTCAGAAAATAATAGATGAGTTAGTTTTAGGTGTTGACTAAAAAACACGGGGTTATGGTTGTGGATCAAAATAAAAATAGTGCACCTTTCATATTCTAAATGCATCTTCTTCACACCCATTGCCGTCCTGGGTTTCCTGTCTTGGTGCAGGGCATTATCAACCTCTCAAAGCCCACGTGGAAGCCCTCACGGAAACCTGGGACTCTTCTTCCCTTTACACATTGCACAACCCCACCAGTTATCAGTCCTGTAGATTCTCTCTTGTCATTTCTTCTCCCCATTCCCTCCCCTCATCCCCAGTGCACTGGGAGTCCGGACTCTTATCAACCTGTGTGTGGTCTGGTGAGATTCTTTATGGCACATCCGCATCAGTAAACCAATGCATTCAATCTCCCCAATGTATTATGGTTTATATTCGATGAAATGGGATCTATGCACTATTTGTCTAACATTTCATATATGATAGACACATTTTAGATACAGATGAATGAAACAGTGTATTTTTTAAGTTTATTTACTTTGAGAGAGAGAGAGAAAGCACGAATGGGGGGCAGGCAGAGAGAGAGAGAGAGAGAGAGAGAGAATCCCAAGCAGGCTTCACGCTATCAGCACAGAGCCCGATGCGGGACCCAAACTCACAAACTGTGAGATAATAACCTGAGTTGAAGTCAGACGCTTAACCAACTGAGCCACTCAGGCACCCTGAAACAATAATTTTTAAAAGTTGAGTTTATTAACAGCACAAAAGGAGTTTTCTCACAAGTTACGGACATGTGTTTATGTTTAGTAAGCATCTTAAAAAAATTTGCAAGTAAACTTTTTATCTAATTTTGTTTAATGTACATGGAGAAAAGAGGACACATTCTTAAGTTTCTAGCTTGATGAATGTTTGCAAAGTAAACATCGGTGTGTAACCATGTAATTTAAATTAGGTCCAGGACATTGGACATTACCAGTACCCAGAAGTTCCCCTGTGTCCTCTCCTAGTCACTACATCCCCCTTCGCCTGCTGCCACGGATAACTACTGGCCTGACCTCTGCCACCACGGACAACGTTTACTTGTTTTGAACTTTATATAATAATCAAATAGTACCTCCTGCTTCTGTCTGGTCTCTTTGCTCAACGTGAGGTTTCTGAGATTTATTCATGTTTTGAGTAACAGTATATTTTTTCATTCTCGTTGCTTAAACATCTTACTAGTTTTGATGACTTCCTACTGTCAGTAGCTAGCATCTCAAAGCACAACATACAGTTCAGGTAAGGTTTTCTTTATTGATTAGGATATAATGCAGTATTGCAAGTATTATGGATAATTTAAACGATTTTGGTCATCGTCTTATCAGATCTATGCCTACAGTGTGGTTGAGGAAGAGTTTGGGCCGGGAGAAGAAGCTTGAACTCTACCATTTCCTCGTGCTTGAATTAGTCACATCATCTACCAATCTAATGTTTCTTTGCAGGAATCTTTTACAAACCATGTGTTCATTTTGTAAGGGCTAGTTGAGCTTAAGTTAGATACCATGGGCCATAAAACCATCTGTCGGGCACACGTCAGGTGAAATACGCAATCTAAAGTGTGTGAGATGAGAAATTCCCTGCCAGCTCATCACAGAAATCTTTCTACTCTCCTGTCCCAGTAACACACAGCCCTCTGGCACACGGAAAAAGCGAAGGTCTTCACATTAATTTATATATTAAAATGCTAGTAAACCTTAATTGGCTTAGATGACAATATATTAGATACATGTCAACAAGTTCCGGTATTCCCTTTCCATAACGTAGTGGATCAGTTTACACCCCTTCTAGGCACATTCTTCCCACTTTGGGAACAGCTGATGAAGTGGCTGTAAGAGCGTCTTCAGCCTCTTATCCCACTGAGGTCCACCATCCAAATAGCTGCTAAATTATATTTTTTAAATGCATATCTAATTAAGGTATTTCCATGCTTGAAACTCTTCACCCCCAACCCCCACGCCTCCTTCGTTAGTTCTACAAACTGCCTCCAGCCCACACGGCCAAGCTCTTCATTGCCACCCTTCAGACTGAGCTGTCTCCCCTACCATCGCTTGCCCCGCCTATCCTCTAGTCAATGCTAAACTGCTTATTGTCATCTCAACATTAGCCATGCTGATACAGGTTTCTTTAACTGCTGCTGGCTTGGCTTCGTTGCCTAGAAGGCACTGTTAGAGCTGACGCGCAGGGCAAATGCTTTCTCCTCGTTGCAACTCGTCTTAAGAATCATCTCTTCCATGGAGTTTCTCTGCTTCAGCGGTGGGATTTTTCACAGCCATCTCATGTAACAGGGATCTGCCCCCCACTTCTGCCCCAGTTTCTGGTGCCAGCACCTTCCCAAAAAGTACACTCTCAGCAGGCAGTGATGGTTTTCAAATGACCAAATTCATCAGACTCAAAAAAAAAAAAAAAATTACTGGTTCTCAAACTTTACAGTGTAACACGATCATCTGGAAGGATTTTAAAAGCACAGATAGTCGGGCCTTTCTCCCAGAGTGTCTAAATCAGTCTTGTGTACTACACAGAAAACATATTCTAGAAACTTCCATCAAAGCTCCCTTACTCTAACGTAGTGGAGCAACCTGTTGAGTGTGGATAGAGTGGTGTTGTGGGAAGATTATACACCATATTTCAAAGACTAGATGCTAAATAAGGTTTCTCGGTAGCGGCACTATTGATATTTGGGGCCAGATAATTCTTTGTTGTTGGGGGGGGGTGCTGTTCTCTGTCCTGTGATTGTAGGATGTTTAGCACCATCCCTGGCCTCGATCCATTAGTTGCAAGTAGCAATTCCACACTCATCCCCTCTCTGATCTTTCCCCACAACCCTCCCCCCAGGCTGTAAAGACCCCAAATTTTTTCAGACCGTGCCAACTGCCTTGTGGGGGACAAAAATCCGCCCCCCCCCCCCCCCGCCCCGTGATGGGAAACATTGAGCTAGATTTGGGGCTGTGTAGTTTGGGGGCTAATTAGGAAATTTCTCTGTATTTGGTATTATCTGTCCATTGGGTATAATGACCCATCTTGAAATGCTGCCATATAGGTTTAATAAGCTAATGTGTATGAACGTGCCTCACTGATCTGGGCTCAGAGTTGAGCTCGCCCTGAAACTCAGTATTCTCCCGGCCTCCAAACCCTAGAAAATTATATTATTTCATTTGCCTTTTTCTCCCTTTCATTGGCTCTTCAGTCTCCTTCAGCCTGCTAATCCTCATCTTCTTCAAGGTTTGTGTTTAATAAATCCAGTGGTTGCCTGTATGTAGATGACTGTAAAAGCTAAATCTCTTTCAAGCTCCCATTGTGTGTCACGAATGGACTATTGGATATTTTGACTTTGATTTTCCTGCTGAAAGCTCAAATTCAACCAACACATATAAAAATGATTCATTCTATTCATTTTTTTTTTTTTCTTTCCGATTTTCCTACTTAAATGCATCATTACTCTTTTCTAAGTCAAATCCGTTCAGGGGTCCACGGGGCCTGGGACAGGGATTGCACCACGTTTGAGGAAACAGAGCTGAGCAGTTAAACTGTAGCTCCTGAACTTTGTTTTCCCAAGTGTTTGGAGGTGCAAAGGAAGTAGGACAAGAAGAGCACCTTCAGGCACACCTAGCATCTTCATAATCTTCCTTCCCTCTTCCTGTTTCTCTGTGTTCCCATTGCCTCTGCCTTCTCCGCTCCCTCTTTCCTCCTCTCTCAGATGCCCTTGGGGGTGCTTTCCCTTCTTCTCCCTTCCTGCCACCACAGCACCTCGTTCATCCTTAAAGTGAGGGGGTTGGGCTCCTGCCAGCCACCCCACAGCTCCTGGAAAGTGGGTGCTCCCCGCAGTTCTTTGCCCTTCCACACCCTGCACTGAAACGCTGTTTCATTGAAGCCCAGCATCTCCTTTTTCCTTTTAGGAAATATCTTCATTCACTGTGCCCCCTTTACTAGTGAAAAATCCTTAACGGAGATATTCTGGCAAGTAAAACTTCCTATCTTGCGCACAAGTTAAAAGAACATGGGTTCAAGTTTCTTGTCACCCTTGAAACTTGTCTTTCTCCATCTCTCCGCTCCAAGCGGTCATTAAATTCTACTGATCTCTCCCTTGCAGGTATTTATATATTCAGCTCTGTATTTTCCTTCCCCCTATTACTGTCCTGGTTTAAGAAACTATCGTCTGAACAGTGGCTCTCACACGTTAGTGCTCCTTGGCATCATCCGGAAGGCTTTTTAATACACAGACTCCTGGGTCCCCATCCCAGAGTTTCTAATATAGTAGATCTTGGGTGAAACTTGAGAATTTACACCTCCCAGGTGATGTTGATGCTTCCAGCTGGGGGGGGGGGAAACCGTACATTGATCAAAACAGTGCTTGCAAACTTTAATGTTTGTAGGATATCAAAATGGCTCATGACATGCTAAATTGAAGGCCCACAGTGGGGTATGCAATTCTGCATTTCTGTCCAGCTCTCAAATGATATGAATTCTACAGGTGTGCAGACCACATTCTAAGCAGTAGGAATCTAAAGCAAAGGTCCCAAATGCCTGGGGTCACAGGGTCCAGGCAGGTAATGTGAAGAGTGACACATTCTGATGGTATCTCGTTGAGCACAGGGCCCATCTAATGGGGATGTTAGTTTTATACAAATGTGGACCCAGTGCTGCCATAGGTTTTTTTCAGGAGAATAGTATTATTTTATCTGTTAGTCATCATAGGCATGGTACCTGCAGTTTTTCAGAAACTGATGACATATATATATATAACCTAGAATTAAAAAAAAAAGGTTTTGACTGCTTTAAAAACAAAACCGCAAACTACAATTAATAAACGTTTTAATTAAATGTCTGCAAAACCTAACATGTTGTCAACTAATCAAATGCAAATCAATTTGTAGCCAGGTATAAATTATATTTAATGTGAGACTTGGGTTCACTTGGATATGTTTGCAAGAAAATGGGATTGGGTCACCAAATTCAGTGCCTAGGCCCTAAGGATTATGAAGGGTCTTGAACAGTCCTTCTGGAGAAGTAGAAAATTCAGGTTTTCATGGGAAATATGCTCATTTTAGATGTTGGCAATTTATTTCAAATTGTTTAAAAAGTATGTAGGCATTCTTTCATACGGATAGACCTTGACAATACGGTCTTGGTACGGTCTTGATAACACCCTTGAGGGCATTATGCTAAGGGAGATAAGTCAGAGAGGAATGACAGTGAGTCGGACAATGACTGTATAATGTCACTTACATGAGGAATCTAAAAACGCTGAACTCAGAAACAGAGAGTAGAAAGGTGGTAATCAGGGACTGGGGGTGAGGGCGTTGGGGAGATTTTGGTCCAAGACTACAAACTTGGAACCAGGAGATGAGTAAGTTCTGGAGAACTAATGCACACTATACTGATTATAGTTGACAATATTGTATTCTTTACTGTAAAGTTGCTAAGAGACTAGATCATAAACATTCTCACCTCAAAAAAGAAATGATAATTATGTGACATGATAGATACTAACACTAATGTGGTAATCATACTGCAGTAAAGAAATGTACCAAGTCAAACTTTATACATCTTAGACTTCTACAGTGTTATATGCCAATCATATCTCAGGCTAAATAAAGTCTGCGTGGGCCAGACTGGAGGCCCTTGGGCTACCAATGTATTAATTTGGTTTGATTGGCTTGGATTATTGAAATAGTCTTAACTGATTTCTCCACCTTCATTCTTTTGGCCCATCTTGCTCACAGATACACCTTCAAACTTTCTAAGTCATCCATCCACGTATCTGCAGATTAAGTACAAATTGCCACACCTGACTTTCCAAAGACTACATCATTTTACTTTTAATTACCTTTCCCACTTTATTTTTCATTACACCTGCACTAGGAGTCCCACACTGTATTCAAATTGGACAAGCCAGGAGAATTCGAATCAGAATTTTTGCTCACATCTTTTCCTTACCCTGGGTGCCTTTCTTGACCTTTCCAAACCACTGCTACCTTTTGTATTTGTTGTCTTCAGCATTTGTTTGGTAGATAGCTGATGCTGCTCTGTTCTTTTAATTCATGTTCATATGCATTTAGGTCTTGTCTCCTCCATAAATGTTCGGAGATGGTGACAAATCTAGAGTAGTGTATGCTTCTTCAAAGTCTAGAAAATTAAAAAGTTAACCTATCCATCAACGAACCTACCCTCTTAAGAAGTAACTTATGTCCTTGAGTAATAATATCATGATGCCATTGAGTAATAATATCATGCTGCCAAAATGGAGAGTCAATACATAAAAAAGGTCATTAATCTGGCCACCTGGGAGCATTCCTGACTGATGGAACTTTGGACCGAATTGGCCAGATGTTCTGCTCAAAGTAAAATGTATTTTTTTTTTTGGGGGGGGGATGAAAATCTATGACAAGAAACATCGGACATTTATTTTTCCTCGAAAGCGTCTCTGTATGTAGTTTTGTCTGCTTTTACTTACTCCAGAAAGCCGTACAGATGAGATATAGCCCCGATTTACCAAGTTTTGTACTGGATTGAATTTTCGCCATTCAGTCATGGTTCTTAGTGTCATATAGTCCATCGCGTTGTAAGATGGTTCTTCGTATCATATTGTCTACAACATCGTAACATGCTTTAAGGCAAGTTGTAATCTGTTATTTATATTTAATAAAAACTACTTCTCAGTACATAACACGTTCACATGTAAGGTACTGCCACCCAGACCGTCTAAGCATCTGAGGTTACAGAATCTTTTCATCTTGCTTCGGAGGGTTAACACCAGAGTGCTGACAGTGTTATCACTAGCCGTTCAGTGACTTTGACATTTGGACCTTTTACTCTAAGTGTGAAATGCTCTCATACTCTTCCCGGAAATCTAATTATGATGTTGGCTTTTCCTTTTTGTCTTCCTCAGCTCTGCTATCTTCAAATGACATCTCTTATCACCTCTGTTAGTGAGAGTGGCCATATTTTTCTGCAACCAGGTTAGCTTCCCCTAGACGGAGGGAAAGCTTCGTCCATTAGTATTCTTAATTGGTTTCTAAAAATAAAGCCTTAATACTTCCTTTAGGACAGAAGTTAAACCAGCCCATATACAGTTTCCTTAACCTAGAGCAGCCCCAGATCTTTATTATTATTACCTAATTTCAATTTCTCAAGAATTTCTTTTGGATTCTTTAGTAATGTGACTCCAATTAAATCAGCTTGGGGTTTAAGTGTTGGGCTATAAATGTGGCCAATCAGGACCTCTTAAGATGAATTAACACTAATCTTTGCCGTGTGATCAGTAAGTGTGGATGCTGCAGTCTTGTTCATTCTCTTGTTTTATGAGCAAATGAGCCTTGTGAGGAACACAAAGATGGTTTCCACTGCCTGCTCGCAGAAGCTGATGTACTTCTGATCCCCTAAGAGTGGTTTGAAATAAAAATCAGGCAGAATACTTTTGATAGTTAGCTAGCTTGTTTATTTCTTTTGTTTTGAGTTAAACTTTTTTTTTTTTTTCTGTCTCATCCTTAGCCTAATGGTCCATTTCCAAACTGGAGTTAAGTAGCTATGTGTGTGTTCACTGCCATCTTCCACCCATCTGCTCTTTGTCTTCTTGGGGCAAGTTTTCTAAAACAATTCCATTTTGTCAGTTTCCACCTCATTTAAATACATTCAAAAAGCTGTGAATTCCTGTCCTGAAAAGTCTTCCAAACTTTCGAATTAATCTGCCATTTAAAATTGCTTTTTTCTTCGTTGTAACTTTTGCAACTTTTCTTTCTTTGAAGCTATTCAAAAATAACTCTGGTAGAGTCTGACGCTGTACTTCTTTTACACCTGCCTTCCCTCTGGTCTTGTGCATTATTAAAAGAAAATGTATTTAATTTCTTGTTTCTTGCCTAAGCTGTGAGTTTTTCCAATGTTACTTTAACCAGTTTGCCTAAAGTGGTAAGTGTTTTTGAATATTCTATTTTTTTATAGCATATAAAAATAAAGTGGAAACAATATGAGTTGAGGGTAGCAAATATCTTGATTAATGTATAATTCTCATCCGTTCTTTTTACCAGAATACATGCAGCCTTCAAGCATATAACTGTTTTTCATGCTGAAGATGTATGAGGTGTGGGTCCAAGAACAGAGTGCATTTCTGATGAAAAGAGTAACTTCTGCATAAGCCGTAGAATACTTTGATGAAAACAGCACTGAAGGGGTGTGCCTGGCTGGCTCAGTCAGTAGAGCATTGATCTCAGGGTCGTGAGTTCAAACCCCATGTTGGGCCTAGAGCTTACTTAAAAAAAATAAATAAATAAAAGGCATTGAAGATAATTGTGCACTTAGAACAGTACTAGGCACTGTGGAAGTATGATTTAGAGCAAGTTAACATTGTAGTTGGAGAATAAGACTTTGCTATAGACTCATATAGGCATTTAAATGACAATATGTCTCCATGGAAAAGCCAACACTAGAGCAGTGTTTTGTGTGATAGGGAGGTTCCAGGTACCCAAAGGGCAAGGAAGAGGGTGTCTTGGGTGGGGACAGTAGTGAGACTGAGGCTTACAGGCAAAAAGCAGAATACATGGCAGGTCCTAAGGAGTAGTGTTGTCAGGAGTGAGGTCTAATTTTGAAAGGGCATTTGGAGCCAGATTATGGAGGGCCTTGACTGAAAATGTAAGGAATCTGGAGCTTATCTTTAGACCAGTAAGATGTTATTGAATAAATTATTAGCCTCTTTGGATTTCAGTTTACCAGCACCTTAGGATAATAATAATTCCTATCGCATAGGACTCTTGTGAGAAATCACTGAATTCATGTTTTAAAACCATTTTGTTTCTAGGGACTCCTCTTGTAACTTTACAGTGAAGCGGCTTATTCAAAGGTAAACACCATCGTGTCTGGAGAAGAAAAAACAACAGAATCGCAAATGTTGTAAATTAGTTGAAGACCGCGGTTGAAGCGTTACTGGCTACTCATCTTTAGGTTCATTGGGGGAGACATTGACTTGATTAACAAGGAATTAATTTTGTGAGCTGGAATTAATTTAGGGAAAAGAAAGGAAACCGAGAGGAGACCCAGAGGGGGGTCTGCTTCGGGAAGGGCTTCTTGCCATCCTCCTCTGAAAGACTACACAGGTTAGGCTCCACCATCTTATCCAGCTTAATGGCACTTTCAGAAAGGAAACCGACTCAGTGCCAACAACCTTACACACACATCCGCGTTCGCAGATTCGCCGAATTCAGCGGACGTACATGGGACACAGTCTACTCTCTTAAAGAATAAACCACTTGGAGATCGAATGTTTGCAACACGAGCGACAACGTGGTATGCTAGAATGCAGGGATGTGGAGGGTGATTAACCCATAGGTTAACTGTGTGATTCCAGGCAAGTTATTCAGCCTTTCAGTCATGCTTTTATTCATCAGTAAAATAGTCATTATTTCAGAAGATCACCGTGAGGATTAATGAAACAATGGGTCTCCCAGGACAGTCATGGCCTCCGATAGGCAGTAAGTAATAGTCAGTAGCGTGTTACGGGTGCCCCATACCAGCTCTCAAGAACTGATTGACAAATCATCGGAAATTTTGAGAGCTGGTTGTTAAACATGGCCCAACACACCAAAAAGCATTTGTTTTCTTCCCTTTAATGTATGTAAAGGGATTGTCAGAGTGCATGCATGGTACACAAAACGAGCCGCTGACACAGAAGTCCTCATTGCTCTTGAGTGGATTAATTAATTAGACTCTTAGCAGTGGAAGGGATCTGAGACACAATCTCATTCAAGTCCTGAGGACATCAGCTAGGAGGGACTTAGGAGGCCTCGCCTGACATTTGGGTTTCAGCCAGAATCCCACTTAGTCCTTGTCCGGCTCTGCCCTGAGCTCCGGGTTTGGTAACTCATCTGGGACCTCACTCTCTTCCTCAGACACTTAGCAGTGCCACCAAGGGGATCTCTTCCAGGGTCCCCTGTCTTGGGACCCTGGACCTCTCCCGTTAGGCCTTTGCCTTGTCCTTGCCAGGCCAGCCTTCCTCTGCTCGGAGCGGCCCCTTGCTGCCTGCTGTCACCCAGCATGAACGAGTCTCAGGAATTCACTTACACCTGGATTCACTGCCACCAGAGTCCTTCATCACGGTTAGCCTCAGCCTCCCGGACCAGATGTGCCAGGACCCACGGTCATAACAGTGCCATACTCAAGCTGCTAGTTCCCACACGTGGCCTGCCTCACTAAGCTTCTTCCTCCCAGCCCCGGTCCCTGTGGGCAAGTTCTGCCTCTGGGTCACGTTTCCTTCTAGTCTTCTCTGTCTTTCTGTGGTTGGTTGGGGCAGGGAAGACCCTGGGATGAAACCTGAAAAGAGTCGAACTCCCAAGAGAAACTAGCTCTACCAGACATTAAAATACACTATAAAGCCTGTATAACTAAGAGAGCTTGACACCGGCTCCTCGGACAAGTGGGTCATCCCAGACCTGGGGCAGGGAAAATATAAGATGGACCTGCAAAGTCTTATGATCTTACTTAACGGGGAAACACCAGAGTCTTTTCCACTGAGATCAGGCCCAGGGGCATTTCTACCAAACTCTCAAAGACCGCATGGGTCACGTGCTCTATAAATTATTCCGGAACAGGTGTCAACAAGCCAAGGCCCACGGATCAAATCTGGCTCATTGCCACCTGTTTTTTTTTTTTTTTAATCATTTTTACTGCTTATTTTTGACACACAGAGAGAGAGAGAGAGGCAGAGCATGAGCAGGGGAGGGGCAGAGAGAGAGGGAGACACAGAATCCGAAGCAGGCTCCAGGCTCTGAGGCATCAGCACAGAGCCCGACGTGGGGCTTGAACTCACGGACCGCAGGATCATGACCTGAGCTGAAGTCAGACGCTCAACCCACTGAGCCACCCAGGCGCCCCTGCCACCTGGTTTTAGATATGAAGTTGAATTGGACGGTCACACATGGTCACAGCTGCTTGTTTCCTTATTGTCTGTGGCTGCTTTGGGAAAAAGTCGAAGAGTTGCCACACGGACCGTGTGGACCACAAAGCCTAAAATATTTACTGCCACTTACTATCAACCTATTATGGCAAAGTGTGCTGACATCTATGCTAGAACACTGAAGAGAAAGGAAAATTCTCTAACGCCTTTGATGAAACAAGTTTAACATTTGACGCTGGCACATAAGCCAGATCAAGGCAGTACAAAGAAAGAGAATTACAGACCCGTATCACTCATGAATATTGGTGCGTAAATACTAACTAAAATATCCCAAAGAAAAGGTTTTTCTGAAACCTCTTTGACACTGTTTGGAGGAGAAATTTATTAGCACTTTTGCTCAGTGCCATGCACATCTGTGCTGTCACTGGTGGTAGTGGTTTTGGATTTTTGAGGTCCCTGTGCTTCGTGTTGGGGATACGAACACAAATAAATTATAAATGATGCCGTCGATGCACTTACTGCCCATGGGGGGGGGTGTGGGGTGGGGAATAGACCCTGAAAATATTTTTCTCAGAAGCGATGATGTTGGGGCACCTGGGTGACTCAGTTGGTTAAGCATCAACTCTTGATTTTAGCTCAGGTCACCATCTCCCAGTTTATGGGATTGAGCCCCACTGTCAGTGCGGAGCCTGTTTGGGATTCTCTCTCTCCCTTTCTCTGCTCTCTCTCTCTCTCTTTCTCTCTCAAAATAAACAAACTTGAAAAAAGTGATGATGTTTATCAGGAGGTATAAAAGCAAGTACCATGTCAAGGGGTTCCGGGAAGGCAGTTCCTTGAGGGTAAGCACATTGCATTGGACATTACCTTGTTCGTTTGCCCACGTTGAAACTGGCACACATCGACTATGAGTAGGAACCTTGGGTTGTGTGCTGCCACGTTCCTTGTGTCCAGCACAGAGCCTGGACTCCAGTCCCCTCCAGGTGAGTATATTTCATTCTGCACTGTTGTGTTTCCTGTGTCTAGCCCTGAGCCTGGTGCTCAGCTCCTTGTCGGTAGGTATCTTGTACTGTGCACTGTTCTATTCTTTGTGGCAAACAGTGAGCTTAGAACAACTGCTTTCTTTGTACATTGTTCTTGGTGCCCACTTGTGAGCCTGGCACACAGCTCTTTGAGGGTCAGTATTTTGCTGTGCACTTTCCGGTTCCTTGTGCCTAGTACGGAGCCTGGCACATACTAGGAACTGGAATGATTCTCATTTGAATCCTGGAGGGTCCCCAGAGGCTCCCGAGGGTAAATGCAGGACAACAGTGTTCTGGGTAAACGAAGTAGCCGGAAAGAGGCAGGAATGTAAGTGCCGAGCTGTGTATTTGCCACCTCCTATTTTTATTCCTTCCTCCTTTCTTTTTCCCTTTGGGTTTTTGTTGTTGTTGTTATCGTCTGTTTGTTTGGCAGTCACTAGCCAATGGCCAGTGGCCAGCGGGTCATGGAGACACATTTCTGGCAACGTGCCGCGCCCTGTGCTTACTGTTGGGAGTCACACGTTTGGGGCCTTGGTTTCACTCGTAATCGAATGTGCTTCTTTGCAATGAGATAAGCAAGGCTCAGGCAGCTTTCTTGGAGATGGCTGTGAGGATCAAGAATAAGTAGAACAGCAACAACAAAATAAGCAGCACAAGGGGCAACTGACTTTACCTGATTCTGACTTCCACATTCCCCCGGCTCTACCTCGAAAGAGAGTTTTGTCATTTCATGCTTTTCTGATGAAAGACGTCACGGGTGGGAAAATCTTCAGCAACTCTCAAAGTGTCAGAAACTTTCAAAGAGGAGGGAGAACAAGCTTTGAAAGCTGAGTTAAAACCCTTCTCTCTTCTGAATGCACTTCACAGCCTCAGGTCTGGTCTTTTCTATTTGGCTTTTGAAGTTCTGTTATCTTTCAAGCCTAATTCCTCTTGGAGTGTGACCAATTTACTCGAGAAGTTAGGTTTTTCAGAAAGAATACTGAAACCAGAGCATTTCCATCGGAATATGGATCAGATTCCCGCGCCACCTTTTCCGTTAGCATTTGCTGTTCAAAAGTGCATTCTCACGCGCACTTGCGGGTCCCACACCGTTTCCCAAACTGACAAGGACAAGCGACGTGAGCCTGCTAAATGGATCCTCTCCTCCGTCCTCCGTCCTGCCAATCCTGTCGTGAACGAGTTTAGGTCCAGGTGCATGAGGTTGTTGCCTCTCGGATGTCACAGGGCCTACCACCATTTTCTGAGGTTCGAATGTATTAGAAAATGAAATATGTCAGAATGTGTGATATGTGCCAGAGTTTTCCAGGGATGGCAGTCTGGTGTCATTTGGAGGCAGTGCTGCTAGTCCAACTTTGGCCTCATTGCCAGTGTTAGGCTTGGAGCCAAAACCGTTCTTGTACCTCCTGATGCAAGTGATGAGCCCTACCCGAAACGCGTGCATCCAAGAGCATCCGTAGTTGGCGGTGCCCTGGGTGGCATTGGGCCTCAGAAGCTACTTTTCAGCCAACAGTGATCTTTTGAGATTCTTGATATTATTTAAATAGTTAAGTGTTTTCATTCACAATTAAAAAAAAAAAAAACATCATTCACTGTGGTGTAAGGAGGGAGTCTTGTGCCTGCATGGGATGGGGACGTAGTGATGACATAATAGTTGTCCTAAGGTTGCTTGTGAGACAGAAGAAATGTCAAATAAAGACACCATTCTCTTAATTATGCTGCCCTTATTATGACAATAAAAGCAACAAGTACATTTTAGAACAGAGAATGGTGGCTTTCTACCTGGGCCGCCGATCTGTAATACGACGGATAGGAAGTGACGCGCACATTTCTTTTGGGTCTCTGCCACAACTACTTGTGAGGCTCCGAAATAAGCAGCCCAGTGGGTAGACGTTGGCTATATTATCCATCGTGCCCTGACAGGTGTAGCTCTATTGACCTAGATGGATATTCGAGTCAAGAGTTTTCATCTATTCACAGCTGCTGCCTCGTCATTTAGTGAATTATCCAAAATCATTCGTTCACCAAATACATTCTTTTTTTAAAAAAAATTTTTTTTCCAACGTTTATTTATTTTTGGGGACAGAGAGAGACAGAGCATGAACGGGGGAGGGGCAGAGAGAGAGGGAGACACAGAACCGGAAACAGGCTCCAGGCTCCGAGCCACCGGCCGGGAGCCCGACGCGGGGCTCGGACTCCCGGACCGCGAGATCGTGACCTGAGCTGAAGTCGGACGCTTAACCGACTGCGCCACCCAGGCGCCCCGACCGAATACATTCTTAAAAGGTTTGCCGGTGTCTGAATGATGTGAACAATCAACCGAGTTGCGATTTCAATTTGCAGGTATTTCTACCCTTAGTAGAAATAAATGGATCATCTGTGGTTTGGTTGTTTTACTTACATGTAGAGAGCCTTAGTCAAATAATTAGTTCAGTTAACGTAGTTTTTTCATTAAGATCTTCTAATGACTCTCTACACGTGTCAAAGTGACCAAAAGTGGGTGTTTCTCCTACTCTGTGATGCGGGAGTTATTGTGTAGATGTCGATCTGTTATTCTCCAGTATTCTGGTGGCTTGTGAACCATCTCCTTCTCTTTTTTTTTTTTTCAACGTTTATTTATTTTTGGGACAGAGAGAGACAAAGCATGAACGGGGGAGGGGCAGAGAGAGAGGGAGACACAGAATCGGAAACAGGCTCCAGGTTCTGAGCCATCAGCCCAGAGCCTGACACGGGGCTCGAACTCACGGACCACGAGATCGTGACCTGGCTGAAGTCGGACGCTTAACCGACTGCGCCACCCAGGCGCCCCCCATCTCCTTCTCTTTGAGTCCATTATATTGTGTCCACGCTTGCCCAGGCTCAGATGCATTAACATGCAAGAAGGTAGAAGTCAAGTGTAATTAAAAACACCAACAAGAAGCCCTACTTCTATCCTATCAGTGAACTAAGCCGTTCACCTTTAGTGTTATAATCCTCTAAGCAATAATATTCAGAGCATGGTTTACTGGGATGAACGTGCCAATGAGTCTATTGTTTTGACGATTCACAATTTTAATTTGTGCCTAATGTAACACTTCACTGTAATAAAGAAAATTCAGAGACCCACATTTATTGAGGAGCTAGGTCTCTTACATGAATAGAATGCCCTCACCGTTTGGGAGGAGGGCATAAAGAAGTGGAGCAACTTGAACTGTCATGCTGCTACCTGGCATGAGAAGGAAGAGAGCAGAGTTTGAAGGGAGCCCTCGGTTCTTAGCATTTGTATCTTACAACGTGTTAAAAACGTAGAGGGCATTTGGCTCCGTGTTGGGCTCTGCGCTGACAGTGTGGAGCCTGCTTGGAATTCTCTCTCCCTCTCTCTCTGCCCCTACCCCATTAGTGTTCTCTCTTTCTCTCTCAAAATAAATTTTAAAGAAAGCACTTAAAAATACAATAAGTATAATGGGCATTTGGGAGCCCAGCAAAAGCCTACACTATATCCACTGCTGGGGGGCAGGTCTGGTTGTTTGGTGGGTTGGTCACCTGAGGTCTATTTGCATAGAGGACCTTGGACTCTCCTGGCAGAGAACCCACTCTAAAGGAAGGATAAGACAGGCAAACAAATTTAAGCCAGCAGCAAAGCCTCCACCATCACAATGAAAGAGGACTTATTCATTTAATCCACGCATGTTCATTGAACACTTATCATGAGATTCTAAATTCAACATGGTGTCTGTTACCCAGATTTGTCTTCTGCTCTTGCCTGAGCTTTACGGTGGGTAGATTCTGAACACAGGGGTGGAAAGAGCTGCTTTGTTCATACTCCATAGGGAGGTTTTGGTATTTTTTGAAAGGGAGTACAACAATAAGAATAGAAGGACACCCCCTCACATGCGTTCACACATTGACACACATTGAGTCTTGAGGACTCCTGGGAAGGCTTTGTGAGCATGCTGCTGAGGCTGGGACCCATAGGGGGCATGAGCCAGCCAAAGGGATCGAAAGAGAATTAATTTCACATAAAGAATTTTTAAGCGATTTCTCCAAATCTTTCAAAAGGCATTGTCTGAAGGAGAACTTGAAAAGGTGGAAGTAACTTTTTTGAAGATGGTCCCCTAGTAACCAATAATTCGACCAATTTAACAGACTGTTTAAAACAAGGGTTTGTGTGGCTGAATTCAGTTGGGGAGTCCGTGTGTATAAACACAGATAACACTCACTGGGTGTCTACTCCCTTTTGGGTCTTTCCCCGGAGGCAGCTGTGGGTGAAAAACCAGGCATTGGCCCTGTTCTGTCCGTCTGATTCTGACCATTCACCTCAAACACCTTTCGTTTTCAGTGATGTTTACGTCTTTAGCATGGAGTTTCCGAAGACATTTCAGGATCCCAGAGGGAATTATCAATTCCATGTTCTCAGAGCTCGAGGCGCAGGCCTGTGCACCTACTAATGTTACTAATTTGTTTACATCAGTGCCTCAGGCACAACAGATACAGATAATAATGCCAAGTAAACATGTTGTTCTTAAATTTATCTTTAAATTTAATTGTGCTTTCCGAGAAACTTGATACAATTCCACGGTGAAAAACTCTTGGTGGTGGTCAAGCCAAAGCAATGTGATAATCACATGGGGATGAGACACTGTTAGAGAATTGCTGAAAATCACACATGCACACAGATCCACATGCACACAACGGTGGCCATGTAAAATACCTCCCGTGTGAGCACTTTCAGTATCCTTGAATTAACAAGACCTATGTGTTTTTACCATTGCAACCTTTTATACTAGATGTAGCGACACATTAATTGGTCAAGTTGTGTTCTTTCATAGAAGTGTTTGTTTCCAGATAAGTCGATGGGCTTTTGAAATATTAATTTATCGAGTTTTTCTTTTCTTTATGTATTCGCTTTGTTTGGCTGGACTGTGACACCTTTGGAATGTCATTTTTAAAAGGCAGCTATGCAGATTTGATAGAGAATTGCTAACAAAAGAATAAGTTTGATTAGTCCCACAAGGAACCATTATCATTAGCTTCTTTCAGCAGGCTTACAAATACAAATATGCCCATACATATTGCATGTGTATTAAATGTGTGTACATTTTAATTTTAATGCTAGTTCATGGGTTTATACAGACTCAATACACGTTACTATTCAAGGTTGATTAAGTACAAAGGGTTGAAATGCAGCCAATAAGACGCGATTAGAAAGAGATTAGAAAAAAATTTTAATTAAAAAATTGCCACTGCAAATCCTTTTAAGACGTAGGCAGACATAAATAATAAATAGAACCATTTAGCGACTTCTTGACAAGCAGCCCTGGGCTGGAACTCTGAAGGACTGTATTCTGGTCACACCTCTAATACTGGCTTTTTCTAGTGACCTTTAGTAATTGTTTACTGGATCCTTCACATATTAGGTGATCAATAAACGCCTCTGAATTTCATTAATCCCTGGAGGAAGAATCTCAGGTCTTTGTTTTCCTTACAGGACAATTTTTGAGGCCATTGGGAGGAGATCCTGGGACCAATTTGAAAAAGAGCCAGATCCTGGCTCTGATCTTTGGAGACTTCAGATATTCCGGATTGCCTAGACTCTATGAACGTGTAAGAAGACCAGACCAGAAATACTTTCTCTTTTCTGTGTAAAAACCTTAATGTTAGAGATATTTAAAAATGTCGCATAATCTATATACCTCGTCATAAACTTATCTGTAAGTTACCATTAAATTGTTTTTTTGGTTTGGTTTCGTTTTTTTGTTTTTGTAACCTCTGAGCTTCAGCGGAGGTGTCCCAGAAGAAATGAGACTTGCTCTGGTTTTAATCACCAGGAAATTGTCTCCTTGAGGATCATTCTGCCTGCAGTTGCCTTTGGGAACTTGCAAGGGTACATTGGTCCTTCAGGACTTCCACTTGCTTTGTTTGGAAGTGCTCTTTGTGACTGATGGCTATGGCCCCATCACCCTGTGGAGATGACAGAGCAGAAGCTGATTAAAAATGCCAGCACTCAGTGAGCACTCCATTTTTCCTTCTTTCTCTTACTTTTAAGTTTATCTATTTATTTTGGAAGAGAGAGAGAAAGAGAGCATAAGCAGAGAAGGGGCAAGAGAGAAAAAGGGAGAGAGAGAATCCCCAGCAGGCTTCATGCTGTCAGTGCAGAGCCTGATATGGGGCTTGATCTCCCAAAATGATTCACTGTGAGACCTACAGTAACTGTGAGATCACGACCTAAGCCACGATCGAGAGCTGGACGCTTAACTGAGCCACACAGGCACCCCTCTCCTTGTTTCTTATGATCATTTTCTATGGCTGCTGTAGCAAATTACCACAAAGTTAGCAGCTTAAAAACAATGCACACCTACTTCCACATTTCTGTAGGTTTAGAAATCCAACACAAGTTTCATTAGGCTAAAATTAAGGTGTTAGCAGGTGTTCCCTTCTGGAGGTTCTAGGCCTTGCCTTTTCCAGCTTCTAAAGACTGGCATATTTCTTGGCTTGTGGCTCCCTCCCTCCATCTTCAAAGCCAGCAATGCTGCGTCTGTCTGAAAAGGACAGGTAAAGCAGAAATCTGTGTATTCAGAATTTTGGAGGTGAGCTGCGTCTTTGTAAAATTACCAGTCTACTGGGAACCACTCCCCCTTGTGGTGGACTGCTTTTTTTTTAAGTTTATTTTGCGAGAGAGAGCACATGCAGGGGAGGGGCAGAGAGAGAAAGAGAGTCCCAAGAAAGCTCTGCATTGCCAGAGTGGAGCCCAACACAGGGGCCCAAACTCACTAACCGTGAGATAATGACCTGAGCCCAAACCAAGCGCCTGCCATTTAACAGACTGAGCCCCCCAGGAACCCCTTTACTGAGCTGCCTTTGAATAACAGACACTTGTTCTTGGAATACCAGTCAGGTGCTTTCTATGGGAATGCATGTTGCTCTCAGTTCAGTTCTTCCTCTTCAATTCCCCAGTTCATTTGGCATCATTAAGAAGCAGCACTCTTATTCCTAAAAGTTACAATAAGTGCAGTCAAATGCTCTACCACTGAGCTATACCCCCATTCCTAAAAGTTACAATAAGTGGGGCGCCTGGGTGGCGCAGTCGGTTGAGTGTCCGACTTCAGCCGATCTCGCGGTCCGTGAGTTCGAGCCCCGCGTTGGGCTCTGGGCTGATGGCTCAGAGCTTGGAGCCTGTTTCCGATTCTGTGTCTCCCTCTCTCTCTGCCCCTCCCCCGTTCATACTCTGTCTCTCTCTGTCCCAAAAATAAATAAACGTTGAAAAAAAATTAAAAAATAAAATTTACAATAAGATGTAATCGTTAAGAAATCTTTGAAAGTGCAAAGTGTAAAGACGAAACAAAACTGATTTTGTAGGATGTATAGTAAGGCACCCTTTATTAGAACCTTACCAAAGAATCCTAGTTTGGCCTAAATTTCATCCTTAGTCTAGCTATAAAGGAAAGGTTTGCTATGAAAATTGATAAACAGATGCTCGAGGGCCTGAGTAACCTACTTAGGAGAACAGACTGTTTTGAAATACTTGAGTAACACTGATTTGGGGGGAAAAAGCCAATTAAGAGGCTTTTATTTAGTAAAGCAGGTGCAATTAGATATTTTTCAGTATGTTAGTATAGTTTTGCACCTTATCCATTTGGGAATCATTGCAATGAATTTGCTTGAAAATATTCTGTGCTTTCACTTGTTAGTCCGAATTGCTAAGATTTGGCTGTATTTAGTCATTTTTAGGGGAAATGTTTTCGGTGAACTTTTCTTTTTTTTGCTTATACTGTAGACCATTCTCCTGAGTGAAAAATGGCTGCTCAGTGTGCCAAGAGAATACAAAAGTCTTTGGCGGGAAAACACTATTTATGATCGTTTGGAATTGTCCATCCCCGGAAGTTTCTCAAATTAGGCTCATGAAGAGCCTCAAATTAGGCTCATCCAATCTAGCTCACTGCTAATCGGAGAAAGCAAAAGCTATTGGCAGGGCTGGAGTTTGGGCTTCCCTTACCCTTGGTTCCCACCTTCCCTTTGCAGCAACATGCCTCCAGTGTCCCAGGTAATGCTCCTCAAAGGGCCTTGCGGGTCCAGTAGGGCTCTTGTACGAGGTGTGGCACCACGAATGGTGCTCTCGTAAGGCCCTATCAGCCTTAGTGGCAATTAGTGACTGTTGTTGCTGGTCCTTCAACATAAAAGGTGCCAAATCTAAGATCAGATGTGATTATGCTGGTTTACATGCCATTGCTTTATCATCCATGAGCACAGGCCCTAATGTCTTAGAGGTTTCCTATACGACAGTGCAGTTAATAGGAAAAGTGCTTCTGTGAGGTGATTTCAGGTGACTAGGTGATGCACTTGAACTGGGGCTGTGTGTCCAGGGGGTTACGGCAGGTCTCTTTTTCTCTCTGATGTCTCAGGACTCCAGTTCTAGTTTGTATACTTGTAATTGCAATTCCTTAGCTTCCAAAATGGTGTTATTTCAGCCTTTCGGTCCATCAGAAACTTCACCATTGCTTAAATTTTTTTTGCTCTTTGCAGCTAGAACTGTTTCACAAAGCTGTATGGTGCCACCAAGCCTCCAGGAGGAATGCAAAGATTTCACGATGTAAAAGGAGTAACTTATTAAAGAGAACCCTGGTGGAGCTAACGTAAATCTAGAGGATTTCTCTAGAGATCTGTTGCCTGTTTGATGACAACAGGAAACATTTTCCTAAACAAGGAGGTTTAAAGCCTCCAGCGGAAGTATGCAATGAAGTTATGGGATTACTTCTATGTTGCTCAACCAGCAGTGGCTGTGGCTGTTTTTTTTTTCTTTCTTTCAGGGAAATGAAACCTACCTCCAAAACATCTTCCCAGGCCAGGCCTCCTGCTTTAGGTCTCTGCGGGGAGGCTCCAAGGTTGAAAACAATTCTCAAAGTTACTTAGAAAGCGAAACAATTGGAAATCACAGAACTTTTTTTGCTGAGAGTGAAGAAGAAACAATGGCTTATGGAGCCAAAAATAACAAATTAGAAGAGTCAGTATAAGCCAAATAGAATCTCAGAATAAACTTTAATATATATTATTGGTAGCATTAGCAAAAATTAAGAAAAACTTGGGGGACTCCTGGGTGGCTCAGTTAAGCGTCCGACTTTAACTCAGGTCATGATGTCACGGTTTGTGAGTTCCAGCCCCGCGTCGGACTCTGTGCTGACAGCTCGGAGCCTGGAGCCTGCTTCAGATTCTGTGTCTCCCTCTCCTTCTGCCCCTCCCCTGCTTGTACACTCTCTCTCCCTCAAAAATAAATAAACATTAAAAACATTTTTTTAAAATTTTTTTTTCAACGTTTATTTATTTTTGAGACAGAGAGAGACAGAGCATGAACAGGGGAGGGGCAGAGAGAGAGGGAGACACAGAATTGGAAACAAGCTCCAGGCTCCGAGCCATCAGCCCAGAGCCTGACGCGGGGCTTGAACTCACAGACCGTGAGATCGTGACCTGGCTGAAGTCAGACGCTTAACCGACTGTGCCACCCAGGCGCCCCTAAAAACATTTTAATAAAAAAATTTATCACTGATAAATTTCTATTCATTATTTTTAAAAAAAATTCCTCTGTTTATCTAGGAAAAAATTGCTGTTTTTCTCTTAACTTTTTTTAAAGTTTATTTATTTATTTGGGCTCAAACCCACAAACCGTGAGACCATGGCCTGAGCTGAAACTAAGAGTCAGACCCTTAACCAACTGAGCCACTCAGTTACCCCAAGATTGCTGTTTTTCAATTTTATTGGTGGAATACCTCGGCTAAGATTTTGAAACATCACTGTTCCACTGGGGTATACTTTGATAGGTCTGGTATAAAACTGTATTAGCTGCAGTATTCTAGAAAGAGTTACAATAGAATTAATGATAGCATGTAATTATGACCTTGAACGTATCATTCGGAGTTTACTCTGATGGTTAGCTGAGAGTTGAGGCACAAGGAAATCAAATGCTACATTCCGTATGTTTGATTTCATTCACGGCTTAAGGGAGAAGGGATTGGAATTGAGACCCGAGACGCTCTCCAGAGTCGCTGCGCAGTGAGTGGGAAGCTGGCCTGTCAGCGTGGGCTGGAGTCACGTCCATCCCATGCTGAGAGAAGGGCATCATTGCTAATTGAAACAGTAGAGATGATTACTAAGGCTGTAGCTTGAGAAGCAATATATACCAACACCAGAGGGGAAAGGGCTATTTATTTAGGCAAGTTCACCATCAAATCACTGGACAGAATAAACAACTCATGGAGAAAATCAACGCTTATTACAATCCAAAGGGAACCCATGGTAATTTGCTGATTTCTCTAGGCACTCTCAACGTGATGTGGAGTAAAACTCCCCTAAACGTTTTCTACCGGATGAGCAGCTATGATCGTGAAAAATCCCTCTTTTTGTTCTTGTGGTTGATACCTCTTTCCATGGTTTTCTGAATTATATTTAAGCATGGTACAGTGTATCTGATGTTAGCAAGCACCCAATTTAGCATTAATTTCTCTGGCTGGAAATATGAGCCATATGTTTATGTTAGTAAGAGCAACAGTACGCATTTGATCGTTTCTGAGGAGACTGATATATTTTCATCTCAAAGAGGGAGTTCTGAGAGTTTGTATTCCTTTTTTGTGGGGTGGGGCGGAGTTTGTATTCATTTTTGAAGCATCAGCAGCTTTCAGTACAGAGGCCACACAAGTTTTCTGATCTTATTTTATTTAATTTCTCTACTGGTCTGACTCTGATTAGAGGTTCAAATGAAATTGTGATTCTTCTATGCCTTGATTACGTTAAAGTATTTCTGTCTCTCTCCCGGCACAGTGGTAAAATTGCAAGTAAATTAATTGTTACAAAGTTGCAGCAGGAGTAGCGGCTACTATTCTTTGAGGTGGCTGTATTACTAGATTTCCAGATGGCTGAGATGTTTTCTTTAAGATCCTCAACCCCGCTCCATAAAAGCATTTTCACAAGGGTACAGAAATCTAACTGAGCAGCGCATCTTTCCAAGCCCGTTGGCGTGCACACAAACAGCCTTGATTTGGGGAGCCAGCAGGGGGCACGTAAAACAAAATGAGGGGGGGGAATAAAAAGGTTGCACATAGAGTAATTTTAATCCATTCCATTTTTAAATACCACAATAAATTTAATTTTCACAATAAATTAAATAGCCATATTCAGTTTACAAAATAGAATTACTTAGTGTGAAACCAGTATTTACAACAATATACAGTATGTACATGGCATTTCTCTTTGTGGACGTAGGACATGGAAGTGAAAGGACTTAACTTTCAAATGTGTGATTGACATGCCACGTGTGACAGACACCATGGTCTCTACGAGAAAACAATAGTGCAAAATCACCACAGGAACTTTGGAACAGTGTCAAGTTTATGAGACAAGACATTCTTTGAAATAATAAGAAAATAGTATTTTCTGTTTTCATGGCACCAATTCAGTCTCTGAATTAAAGAGCCAGCTTTCCCTTAGAAAAGAATGCATAACTGAATCCTCTACCTCCTGAAGCTTCGCAGCCACTGGTGCGTTTTCACACATAATCTTTTGGCTTAAACCTATGAAAATGGCGGGCGGCAAATTCTGACTCAAAGGAAGACTAACTCTTTGAGGATAGCTGAAGTCACTTTCCCCCAATACCACCACCATCTTTTCGTCAATAGCTTAAAAGATGCAACTACTCAGACGGCAAACTGTTGTTTTGTTTGCTTTTTTTTTTTTTTTGTCAATTTTCAATAGAAAAAGAATTGATCTTATATTTGGTCACACACTGCATATGTACAAGCGTACGCGGAAAAATGACGCGGATAGCTGTGTCTAAGAAAAGTGCATATTTTTAATCTAGGGGAGACATTGTGAGTCTCCAGCCACAACACGTGGTGTTATATGACTTATTATTTTAGGGCCAGTTCAATGTCCTCCCGGTGATCTGGTAAAACTTTTGATTGAAAGGGTGAAAAAATCTGCGCAATTTGGTAATGACAGAGGGGTCCACCTCTGGATGAATGCGTCCCTTGCTGCCCGCCAGGCACTTATTAAAGATAACGTTAAATCGCAAGCAGTAAAACCCTCTGGTAGCATTGAAGTATAAATTGTATTGACTTATCCTCGGGGGGAGATTTAGGAACTTCTCCACAAGCTGAAGTTCTGGCACAGGTTCCGTGATGAGGCGATCTCCGTCCACAATGTGAAACTGCTCAATCGGAAAGTATTTTAACCACCTTTCCAGATGTTTGGTGTAGACGCTGGTTCTTACCGCCTTGTATTTTGTGTTCACTTCGCAGGTATTTGGGTCTATTGCCAGCTTCTCGAACTTGTAGTAAGTTTTATTCTTCCTCTCCTTCCCCTCTAGCACCTGAGTGTAATCAGAAATAGCTCTTGTGGTTGGCTCCCTGACAATGATCAACAACTTGATGGATGAGTTCATTTTGTAAATCCTTTCCGGAACCTCCTCGGTGATGAAATATGCTGGGCTCTTTTCAATTGTGATTTGCTGCGGGTAGGAAAAAGGCATCTTTTTCCTATACCACTCAATTCCCTTGGCATAATTCTCATCATTGTCAAAGAAGTGGATTTCTTGAGAGGCTTTGACCACCGCTGGATGGAGGTTCAGCATCTCAAGCAGGGCCCTTGTGCCTCCTTTCCTCACCCCAATGATAATGGCCCTGGGGAGCTGCTGGACCAGGTCATGAAGGCGAACTTGCTCCTTGGAAGTATTGCCCTTCCGGAACTCGTGCAGCAGGCCCCGCTTAAACTGCAGGGCGCGGAGAGGGAATTCGGACTGGCTGCGGGCTCCGAATCGTCCTTCGATGGGGCAAATGGGTTGTAGCCTGAAAGCAACAGAAAGAGGCTCTTAGAAGCTCATTGCAACTAACTTGTCACTTTTCTGCTTCCCTAGTCAGAGTAGGACTTTAAATGCATAAATAACACTACTGGTTCCCAGCCTGCTGCAATCCATAATGAACATATGTTTGGGAAATTTTATTTTAAGCAACCCTGTATTAAATGGAGCACACATAATTGATGGGATTATTTTTATTAGTGCTCCTTAAAATTTTTATTCACCAAGCACTTAATTGACTACAGCGTGTACTTAGGTTCACAGTACAGGACAGACAAGCGACACCAGCCATACTAATAGCCTTTTCACAGCCCACGAGTTAGCATCATTTAGAAGACGTGAGAGGCAGGAGATTATAATCTTCAGCTGCGAGGCGGAAGGGTGGCTAGGAAGCCGCGTCTTTTGGGTTTCATGTGGTATTATTTTCTTGCAGCTCAGCAGCGTTCATGTGGCTCTTAAAAATCCCTGAGATGTAATCTGGATAGAGGTCCCAGGCTCTGCCCGTTGCTATTTGTATCATCAACCTGCAAAAATCCAATCCTGGCATTTGCTGAGCTTTTTCATTCTATGAGAATTTCTGCCGTTGGCCTTGGGGACAGCTAGACAAGTACTATATTTCTTCTGCTTCTCTTTCTATCTAAAGGGGTCAAGATTATGTTTCTGCTTTGCTGAATGTAGGAACAAACCCCATGCCATCAGCAAGTGCTATCTATCACCTACCCCCTCGCGCCCCCCCCACCCTGGACCAGAAATCAACAAGACTTTGGCAGGACAGGAAGCCTCAGGTCCTCACTGCCAAACCCATGTAAATTATAGCGCTCAAGCTCGTGAAGGAAGGAATGCAATGGATGGAACCAGAAAGGAGGATTCCCACTTCAACACTGCCCTAAATAATGAACAACCACCACTGCTTTTTACAGAGAGAAAGCTGTGGTAACGATCCTAATGATACCGGACTAGAGTCCCGGCTTGATTTGGCATGGCCAATAAATATGGGTGGCAAATTGAGTTTCCTTTTGGGTAACAGTCTGGAATCTAGCTGAAACTCATTATAACATCCCTGAGTTTATCTGAGAAGGCATTTTAGCCTTCTTGTTAAAGGGTATAGTATTAGTCAGGACGGCTGTTAAGCCAGTCCTCCAACTGAAGCTTCTAGTTACCCTAATTATTTGGAGTCTATGTTCCCCTCTCTGTGGCAATGAGGCTGTCTCTTGCTTTTCCCCAGAGACCCCGTTATACCGTCCTTATCTTCTCTGATGTTTATAATTAAAGGGAGAAGAGAAAAACGTCACCAACACATTCTGAAGAATTGAGGGAAAAGGGTTTGGCCTGTCCAAACATCTGTCATAATGCGTATGGAAAATTACACTCACATATTATTTGTGATGTTTGTTTTTTCTGATTTTAGAAACAACCCATGCTCACTGTAGAAAACGTGAAAATATGGACTATGACAAAAATAATGGGGTGTGCTACATTACATATTTTAGGGAAGCGTGAATTTTGTGTTTATAGATTCGTTAACAGGATTAATACGCTAGAGTTCTAAATGGAAGATCTGAAAAGTAGCAACACATACAACGACATTTTTTATTGTCACATTGGCTGGGATATTGCAAATTCATCTTTCAGCTCATCTTGGGTTCTGGTCCAAAATTAAGCCCTAATTCCCTAAGGCATCCATTGAATGTAATGGATGGACTTCTCGCCTGCGCATCCAAACTGAGGCTTGTGCCTTCCTTGGGAGAAATGAAGAGATAGTCAATCCGCGCCTTTTCTGTAAGGACTTAATTCTCTTGCAGAACTCTGGCTAAGAGGCTGAAACAGGGCCATGTTCCTTCTTTCCTCCTGTCCTCTTTACATCTTCCACCTTGGGAGCTCACACCCTGCAGAACAGTTGCTTTTTTGACTTCCTGACTCACAATAGGAGACAATATATTATTTCCCTTTCCTGAAGAGTAGGTTCTGTGCATGGGCCTCAGACATGGGAAAAACATGGAATCTTAGGACCAGGAGGAGCAGAAGTATTGGAGCTCAGCCTCCCTCCCAAAGAGCAGGGTCCTCAGTTACTAAAGGATAGGCCTAAGTAAGTGCGTGTCAATTTTAGGCATCATCTGTTCAAACTCTCAAATGAGAGGTTTCGGGAAAGCCCACCAAACCGTTCAATTCCTTGTAAAAGCTACCCCATTGGAGACTAGCGACCAAGTTAAAAACGAAAAAGTCATCAACTAAGTAACTAATATGTTAATGATCATTGGATCAATTGCTCAATAAAAGGAAAATGATTGGAAGCTAACTAAAGGTATTGAAAGATCTGGACATAAAAATTCCAGCAGGGACCTAGGACAATGGTGCCCACCTCCAAGCTTTTCACTAATAACTAAGTACTACTTTAGAAAACTACTCGAAGTCAGGGATAAGCCTGGATACTACCATTTCTCATAGTCAGCAAACCACTGGGTGGGAAGTTTACTTAGGAATTTTGAATTGAAAAGCATCAGAGGGGTTCACTTTACCCAAATTGACACTGGCTGAAGGAAAATAAAAACCACTGCAACATTATTTGTTAAATAACCAATTGATAAGCTCTAGAGATTAGAAAAGGAGAACTGTAAGGAAGGTAGTTTTAAGTGTGGCCGCATTTTCATGAAAAATGGGAATTGAATTCCTCAGTCTTTCCGGTGCAAGACTTGATTTTAAAGGGCAAAGAAGGAAACTTTGCGTTCCAGAAATTAACTTCTCTGTCCTTTCCAATCATACCAAATGTGGGACAGTCCAGAGCCACTCAATGTCAAGCCAGCTGATATTGCTGGGACTTGTGTAAGACTAGTATCATCTCTCAACTGTTGGCTTATTTACAGCCAAAATGCTACCTCTGTAAATTTCCTCTCCATGGATTTTCCATTGTTTTCTGTGCAATTACTCTGAGCGACAGCCTCCTCATTTGATACTTTCAGCTCCTTGAAACCAGACCTAATTAACATGGTTAAAACTCCCCAAGCCTACAGCCATCTTTCCAAGGCAATGGATTCCAAACTTGATGAGCTACTTTACAGGCTCATACATAATCTTAACTCTTGTGGTAGCACACTAATTGCTCACTCATAAATTTCAAAATGAAGATAAATAAATACAACATCACCATTTTGCTATGGCTAGAGGTCAACAACCAGATGCACACAGACCACACTGAGCTCTCGTAAATGACATTTTTACTGCTTTATCCCTTCTCTGAAAACAAATGTCAATGCACACAGAATACAAATGGATCTTGACGAACACCTTGGCTTGAGCAACTTGGATCTCTTTTTTTCAAAGGCTCAATAAATCAAAATCAATACTGCAGAAAAGCGTGTTTCTTGGGAATTTTGAGAGAGGAAAACAAATGGATGGATTTAAGATTATGTCCTAGGGAAGTGTAAATCAAGAGACACTTGAAGTCAAATGGGCATGAGTATGTGTTTAATTACCTACCTATCCAAGCTCCCAACTCTGGCGACTAGATACAGGAGACTCCCAACGGCAAGGCTTCCCAGCACCAGGAGCTTCTGTCTCAGCCACGCCTGCTGTTTGAATAGCATGGCCCTCCATCAACCTTCAGGACTTCTGCAGTCTGAGAGACAAGGGATAGAAGGGGACTCATCAGTAGTCATCTCTAATAGGCTCTGTGGATTGTCACAAGGCCTTGGAGGGGTGGGAGTACAGGCTGTATGGGAAGTGATGTTTCATGAAGAAAAGATCCCATACTGGGGCGCCTGGGTGGCGCAGTCGGTTAAGCGTCTGACTTCAGCCAGGTCACGATCTCGCGGTCCGTGAGTTCGAGCCCCGCGTCGGGATCTGGGCTGATGGCTCAGAGCCTGGAGCCTGTTTCCGATTCTGTGTCTCCCTCTCTCTCTGCCCCTCCCCCGTTCATGCTCTGTCTCTCTCTGTCCCAAAAATAAATAAACGTTGAAAAAAAAATTTTTTTAAAAAAGAAAAGATCCCATACCAACCTTAACTATGTTCATGATATAACAGGTATTTCCCAAAACTTGTCTTCCTTTTCCTGGCCCATGTTATAAGAGCAAATACTAAACTAGGGGGAAGAGGGGCACCTGGGTGGCTCAGTTGGTTGAGCAACCGACTTTGGCTCAGGTCATGATCTCGCAGTCTGTGAGTTCAACCCCCACGTCAGGCTGTGTGCCAATCAGTCAGAGCCTGGAGCCTCTCCAGATTCTGTGTCTCCCTTGCTCTACCCCTCCCCCACGCATGCTCTGTCTGTGGAATGTAGTGCATGATCTGGTGAGGAGGCTGGAGGAAGGAATCCCAAAAGAGGGAGATAAGAGCCATATTCATCCAACACACAGTGAATAAATATTTATGGAACATGTCCTACGTGCTATATTGTGTACCAGGTGCTAAAGAGATAGTGGGCAACATGGGAGTCTGTGGTCTAGTGGAGAAGAGAGATATTGACTAGCAAACGTAGGATTCACATATATTCACAGACGGTAATAACAAAGGAACAGGATCCACTGAGAGAGAATAACAGGAGGAACCTATTCAGTCTTTGCTGAAGAAGGGACAGTTGGCCTGACACCTGAGGATGAGAAGCAAGGAGGACAGGGCAAGGGCAGAGGGACCAGCACGCACGAAAATAGTGCGGAGGAAAAATGCTTGGCCAGTTTGAGAAGCGAAGGAAGGCTGGCCTGGATGGACACAGGAGCTGAGGACAAAAGCAGAGAGGAGGCAGTAAGAAGGGTCTTTGCAGGGACTCGATGAGCCTGCGGTTACCGCTTCGAACATCTTTCCTTGTGTGTAGGTAAGACGGGGAAGAGAAGGGAAAGAGGTAGCTCGGGAAATTCTCAGATAGACCCTATCTGAGTACAGCAGTGGGCTAGACCTGCTCACGGACGTACAAGAAGAAAAGGCGCTGAGCCCAGAATCTATCTGCTTTGCTCTCTAGACGGGGGTTCTCTATCGGGAGCTGGCAGGAACTTTAGGAAATGCACACCTGCTACCACCTTCAGAGATTCCATTTTAATGGGTCTGAATTAATCTTGCATCGTGTGTGTGTGTGTTTTACAGTGGAGTGAATGACACACAAAACTTGGTCATTTTTTACTGTCTTGTTTTCCTCTTCAGATACGAAGTTTAGAAAACTCTCTCCTTAATTTCTTCCTGCTTTGCCTTCTGAGGCACAGGATGCCTCCCTTATTTCTTAACATCTGGGGATATTCTCCTTGCGCATTTCCTGTGGCCCATATAGTCTGGTTATTCTTCCTCACCCAAGTTATTCTGCCCTCCCGTTTTTGGTTATTTGCTGACCCAGTCCAATCTCTTCTGGAAAGTGCGGGCCCCTCCTTCCGAGGCTCCAGCTTGGAGACTCAGCTTCCGTCCGTATTATTATTACTCCCCAGCAGCAGCCTCTGTGCCCTTCAGGCCAGCGTCCTTGCTGCCTCTCATCCCTCTCCGCTCTCATCTCTCTGCTTTTGTCAGCTTCCTCACTGGCCTGGGATGGCTTTCCTACATTTCCTCCAAGACTCTCAGATCCTGTGAATACCTTGCCGCGGAGGGTGATCCTGGTGGATGCGGATTTTGGAGGAGGAAATCCCAATATACTGCCCATTAGTGAGGAGGAGTGGGTCAGGCCCATCGTGTCGGTAAGTATGGGAACAGAGGGTAACTGCTGGGCTTAGAGCTAACACGGGAGAGACATTTGCGTGTAGGGGCAGTAAGGCTGTGGAGCTACCTCGCGGCTGCACTCTGCTCAAGGTTGGCAGGCAGGAAAGAAAAGGACTGAGGAATAATGGAGGCCGCTGAGGAATTAGCCCAAGATTCAGGAGAATGCCACAACGAAGCTCTCAAGCTCTCTACTGCAATGCATGTGCCATCTGGTAAACAGTAGGCTATGAAACCAGACTGAGTAGGAGCCACAGTTTTTTCTACCGCCACTGAGGATCTTTCATTCTCAAAGGTTCCAATACTCCACCTATAGGCTGTCCTTTTATGAGAAGTCCAGGAGGTTTTGCTCTGTGGGATAAGCTGTTCCGGCCAGTGCAGCTTATGCCTGAGATGCCTTAAATAGAGCCCCTGGGGGTTTCTCTCTCTTTGGGAAACTTCATTCTTTTTTTTTTTTTTTTAAATGTTTATTTATTTTTGAGACAGAGAGAGACAGAGCATGAATGGGGGAGAGGCAGACACAGAACTGGAAGCAGGCTCCAGGCTCTGAGCCATCAGCCCAGAGCCTGATGCGGGGCTCGAACTCACGAACCGTGAGATTGTGACCTGAGCCGAAGTCGGACGCTCAACCGACTGAGCCACCCAGGCGCCCCGGGAAACCTCATTCTTGACACATTTTGTTTACACTGCCTCCTCTACTTGTGGCAGGCCCATTACACGCCCTCAAGTCTACTAGGGTGCTGAGGAGAACTAAAATTTTAATTCAAGCGCTCAGCTAATATGAATGAGTCATCCATGATGCAGTGCAAAGACCACTGGATTGGGAGTCAAAGACCCCCGAGTAACACTTTGGTTTAGTTTGATAACTGAAACTCTCTGGGTTTCGGTATCCTCATCTGTACAATGAAGATAATGATGTCTGTCTGTCTCACGGGGTTGTGATGACGTGAGCCTTCGGTAAGATAACGCGGGATAGAACTTAATGAGTGTCTGGGCACTTGACAAAAATGAAGCATAACAAATACCTTCGGGAGATTGATGTCGTTGTTCTTACAATGCATTTTAAAGAAGAAGAGAATGCAATTAGTGCAGTTCTCATTAATAGTATAATTGGATTGTGGAAAATGTAAGCCTATTTCTAATATAAATAACTTTCAATGGAAATTACTGTGAAATATGAGAATGGTAACACTATATTCTCTCCTCAAAGCAAGATGGAGAAGCAAAGAATTGCCAAAAAGAGAGACAAAAAATGAACACTTATTGTGTTAGGCTGAAATCTCTTGGAATTTTTGAGAAATGCGGAAGCCAAATCAGTAGTTCTGAATAAATGTCCCAGGACATGGGAAGTGAAATCGCATTTTGTTCTGTAATCAGTCTCAGACTATATGTAAACTAAGAGACAGTACCCTAGCATCCCCTGAATCAACCCTGCTCAGGGAACCAAAGGTACTTGGTGAATTTAACATTCGAGATGCCTCTTTGGTTTCCATCATGAAGTGCTCCAGGGTCTGTCTGAGTCTTAAAAGCTGGGAGTTGTTGCTCTTGGTCTGAGGATTCAAACCAAAGAGAAGCCACACCATCTAAGTTTTACCAAAAACAGTATTAAACTGGGAAGAAGGTTAAATGATCCAAAGTTCCTTCTTTTGGCTATGCCAACTTTAATGGATATTTTAAAAATCTTACATCACAGCAGTCATACTGGTAATAGGCAAGGTATATAAAATTTTTTTAAGGTTTATTATTTCTTTTTATGTATAGAAAAAGGTTAAAGACCTATAGTGACACAGAAGGCCCCCTTCATCTCCAGTTTTTAATCTCTCAGTGTTTTTCATTTGGTGTGCCAAGAACGGCACAATTATAGTTTCTCCAGACTACTAAAGCTTTCATAGACACGGTATCTTAGCTGAACAAAGCACAGTAGCTAAAGAACAGAGTACATGGCCAGAAATGACACATTGTATAGACATCTGGCTGTTTCTTCAAAGCAGCACTAAGCAAAGAAAAGAAATGATTCCCAAGCTGAAACAAAGAAATAAGGGAACTCAGAAATAATAATAATAAAGATATGTTCAAGCGCTGCTCAAAAGCTTGTAGACATGGTTACCACAAGCCCCCGGTAGCAGTAAAAACAGTAACAGAAACAATAGCAGCGAAGTTCATTAAAAACAGCCAAACTCGGGGCGCCTGGGTGGCGCAGTCGGTTAAGCGTCCGACTTCAGCCAGGTCACGATCTCGCGGTCCGTGAGTTTGAGCCCCGCGTCGGGCTCTGGGCGGATGGCTCAGAGCCTGGAGCCTGCTTCCGATTCTGTGTCTCCCTCTCTCTCTGCCCCTCCCCCGTTCATGCTCTGTCTCTCTCTGTCCCAAAAATAAATAAAAAACGTTGAAAAAAAAAAAAAAACAAAACAGCCAAACTCACAGAGCAGAATTATTCCCAGGAAAGCATAACTGTCTCCTGAGCATTAGCTCATTTAGTAACAGCCTTATGAAGCGGACGGGAACTACATTTATTGAGCATATGCTCTCTGTTACTTTCTCCCACATTTATCATCTCATGTTATACAACGGCACTGTGAAGTATTATCTATTTTATTTTTTCTGATGGAAGCCAAAGAGCAGAGAGATGAGCAGATTATTTACCCAAGGGCATGTAGCTGGTAAATGCAAAAGGAGAATTTAAATGCAGAATTATCTGACCCCAAAGAATGTGGCCCCTTGATTGCAATGCCACTCATAGAACTCTGGATGCTCACCTGGGAGACTCTTAATAAATACTTGTTCATTGATTGATGAGAGCAGACAAAACCACTTAACTCCACCCAAATTACCTGCCATTGAACTTGAAGGGGAAGATGGGGAGGTGAAAAAAAGTAAAAAAGGAAAAGAGTTTCCATGGAGGGGCAGGCAACAGGGGCATTTGGGATGGTTTGTACCTGATAAAACAAAGGAAAAATATTAGTAAGCGATGATAATGATGATGAAAATGAAAAGTGCTGTTCTTACAGAAAAGTAATGTTTTCAATACTTTACAAAGTGGTTTTCATATTCACTGTATCATTTCTTTTTCTTTTCCTCTGCTGGTTTTTTTTTTCTTTTTTTTTTTTTTTTTGGTTGCTATATTACTTACAACTTTTTTTTATTCCCTTATAGTCCGTTTAGGTTTTTTTTCTTGCATTGATGGAGAAGTGAGGTCATTTCTAACGTATAATGCCCTTCATTGATTATTTATTTTAAAATATGTACATGTATGTATTTCTAGTATAATTAACATACAGTGTTATATTAGTTACAGGTGTCCAATATAGTGATTCAATGATTCCATACATTTCTCAGTGCTCATCCTGAAAAGTGTACTCTTTTTTTAAAAATTTTTTTCATGTTTATTTATTTTTGAGAGAGACAGAAAGAGAGAGAGTGCACACGGATGAGCAGGGGAGGGGCAGAGAGGGAGACACAGAATCCAAAACAGGTTCCAGGCTCCGAGCTGTCAGCACAGAAGCCGACACGGGGCCTGAACCCACGGACTGCGAGATCATGACCTGAGCCAAAGTCAGATGCCCAACCGACTGGGCCACCCAGGCACCCCCTGATATGTGTACTCTTAAAACCCTTTACCTATTAACCCACTTCCCCCTACCCCACCTCTCCTCTGGTAACCATCAGTCTGTTCTCTATATTTAAGAATCTGGGTTTTTTATTTGACTCTTTGTTTCTTTGTTTTGTTTCTTAAGTTCCACATACGAGTGAACTCATATGGTATTTATCTTTCTCTGACTTAGTATTATAGCCTCTAGATCCATCCATGTTGCACATGGCAAGAATTCATTCTTTTTTTATGGATAATATTCCATTGTGTATCTACACCACATTTTTTTTAAGCTTATTTATTTTTGATAGAGAGAGAGAGAGAGAGAGAGACAGAACACGAGTGTGGGAGGAGCAGAGAAAGAGGGAGGGAGACACAGAATCTGAAGCAGGCTCCAGGCTCCGAGCTGTCAGCACAGAGCCCGACGTGGGGCTTGAACTCACCAACCACAGGATCATGACCTGAGCCGAAGTTGGAGGCTTAACCAACTGAGCCACCCAGGCGCCCCTACGCCACATCTTTTTTTAAAAAAATGTTTATTTATTTTGAGAGAGAGGACGTGTGCAAGAGCAGGGGAGGAGCAAAATGAGAGGGAGAGAGAGAAAACCCAAGCAAGCTGCATGCTCAGTGGAGAGCCCAAAGCTGGGCTTGATCTCACAACCGGGAGATCATGACGTGAGCCAAAAGCAAGAGTTGGATGGTTAACTGAATGAGCCACCCAGGCACCCCAAAACCAGGCAAGTTCAAACTAACCTGCTACTCACCTGCTGTGTGATCATGGGTAAATCATTTAACCTCCCAGATCTTTTTTTTTTCCACCCAAGAAACAAAGGGCTTTCAAGGGATGAGTTCAGACCTTCTGGGTCTAAAGTTCTCTCAACCTAAGGGATTCCACCAGAAGACCACTAAATGAGTGTTCTTATAATGACAGATTAATGTCTGAGGAAGTAAAGACAATTGCAGCAGGGGGAAGTTAGTGCCTGAGGTAAATCTCAATTTTTCTTATCACCCCCCAGTTTTAAACAGTTGGACCCCCTTCAAGATGGCTCTATCACATTACATTGCCGATCACCGTGAACACCAATCCTCTCGTTCTAAGACACGAAATTTCTTTGGAAAGATACAGACACTTCAGAAAGATTCTGCTGATTAGCTTGCAATTTGCCCAGCTGTCAGAGAACCCATAGGAATCACATTTTGAAAAAAATTAACCAAGGGCAGCTGAGGAAAATTGTCATAAAGAATTCGCTTTTCTCCTATTATAATGATCACATAAGAGAGCTGTAATGACAAAGAAACAAATGAAGAGGGGCACAAGAACAAGGGCATGGAAAGGAGCGTTCTGCACGTGTCAAGTCGAATGTGGAGACAGGGTGTAGATTAAGAGGAAAATGGACACCATTTGTTAGTAGATTAGGCAGAAAATGTATCAGTCAGGATGCTCATAATTGCTCTATCAAATGGCTGAGGAAGCTATTTAGCTCTTTGTTTCTTCAGTTAACCATGAAGGGTCAATGTTAGAAATGAAAAGGAAAAAAATTGATAAATTATACAGAACTGTAGAGCTTATGACTGCGCTGTGCTTAGCACTTACGCTCCGGGGAAATACTGCAGGAGTGGCGTTGAGCAAATTCCAAATTTTCAAATGGGTTCTCCATTTCTCCCCTCCATTCAGCTTTTGATATCATGCATACATAATTGATCACACACAGCTACCATTATTGTGTTAGCTTGAGTAGTCCTCTGGCTCTCTGTCTGCAGGAAGATACTCATTGTGCATTTGTAATTATCGAACTTAAAAGGAGCCAGTTAATTCTGCTTCTGTTCAGGGGTCTCATTTAGTAGGATGATGTCTTAAGGAAAGAGATGGGAACTGAATTTTATTTTGGCATGGAATTCCAATTAGTCTTAATCTCAGTATCTCATTGCTATATGTAACTAATGTTTATAGAAGAAGGGTGTTTTTCCCACTAAAGTTTCTTTTGGCTTCATTAAATGGTTGTTGGAGTTTAATAAATCGTCCTGTTGGCGAGTTTAGAAGTAGAATCTTTCCCTCTCTAATCTTGTGTTTATATAGGAAAGTCTAAGTGGGAGAGGTGACAAGTATACAGGCATTTTAAGTTAATATACATCGTCCAAGCAGGTCATTGCAGTACTTTAGGCTCATGCTGTTAAAAAGGTCAAGTTAACTGGATAAGCTCTGCCTTGTATAGCCAAAGTCAATTTTATAGTAATATTAGTTCTACTTGTCACACCCAGTAAAATCAAGCGTAATATTCTGTACCCGACAGAAAGTCAATTTCCAAATCTTATTTCCTTTCTCACAAATGTCTTGTTTTTGGTGAGGATCAAAGAAATAATGTACATAAAATGTCTTTTAGTGCCATAACTAAATTAAAATATGGTGGTATTTTTATCATTAATTTTTATTTGATTGGAGTGCTGATTAGATGTTCTCTGCAGTGACTTTTCCTCTATTTTAATCTCCATAATACTGAGCTATATATTTCTTTTATAATGACTGAAAATGATACTGATTTAACATTAAACATTAAAAAAATTTTTTTTTAACGTTTATTTATTTTTGAGAGAGAGAGAGAGAGAGAGAGAGAGAGAGAGAGAGAGACAGAGCACAAGTTGGGGAGGGACAGAGAGAGGGAGACACAGAATCCGAAGCAGGCTCCAGGCTCCGAGCTGTCAGCACAGAGCCCGACGCGGGGCTTGAACTCATGGACCGTGAGATCAATGACCTGAGCTGAAGTCGGACGCGCAACCTACTGAGCCACCCAGGTGCCCCAGTACCCACTTTGAGACATAATTCACATACCATGCAACCCACACATGTAAAAGTATACATTCAATGGATTTTAGCATACTCAGAGTTGTGCAACCACCACTTGTCAATTGTAGAACATGTTTCCCACCTTGGAAAGAAACACTGTCCTGGAGTGGCCCCCACCCCCCCTGCATCCCCATCTCTCCCCTTAGCCCTGGGCAACCACTGATCCACTTTTTGCCTCACTCTGCCTTCTTGCATCTCATTTTCCTTTTGCCAGAAGTACAATTTCCTCCCATTCCGAAAACACAGGTTGTGACATTTCGTATCGAAGGCGGAAATATTTTCCTCATTTTTTTTCTTCCCAGAGGGAAAAAGAGGTCGTAAGTCTTTCTTTTCACTGTTTTCTCCATTAAGATGATCTAATTTCTTGGGCGCCTGGGTGGCGCAGTCGGTTAAGCGTCCGACTTCAGCCAGGTCACCATCTCGCGGTCCGGGAGTTCGAGCCCCGCGTCAGGCTCTGGGCTGATGGCTCAGAGCCTGGAGCCTGTTTCCGATTCTGTGTCTCCCTCTCTCTCTGCCCCTCCCCCGTTCATGCTCTGTCTCTCTCTGTCCCAAAAATAAATAAACGTTGAAAAAAAAAATTTAAGATGATCTAATTTCTGAAGGATTTGTTAGCTGTTGAGCCCACGAGTGACTTGAAACTTAGTTTAAAAGAATACAGTACTAAAATGTTCTCTTCCAAAATTCGTCCTTTTTCAAAACAGGTTTTAGGATGTTTAGTGTTCAGTAAAGAGCTCTTGAGCTAGTAATCACCTCCAGAACAAAAGAACACAGGCGCTGGTAAAGCAGTCAGCACCAGGAGGCACCAGGGCCATGTGCTCCGATGTCATCATAAAGCTCGCGTTTATGGAGTGGTGTTAAAGAACAAAATTGGACACTAGCTAACGGTGGTAAAGACAGATTTTATTCAGTGCTATTACTGCAGCAGGGGAGACACCTCAGTATAGACCTGAGCTCCACTCTGATTGGTAGAGGTGACTGGGAGTTTAAAGGGGGGGATGAGGGAGTGGGGACGGAAGGGCCCTAGCAGAGTCAGGAAAGTGAAAAATTACGGAGTGGGAAGGGGTTGGTCACTTTGACGAAGCCATCTGGGTTTGTTAATCGGTGCTTTTACCGGGAGGCAAAACACGCTTCTTCTATCTTCAGGACAGGAGGTAGTTTTGCAAATGGGAACAAGGCACCCAGCGTACTCACCCCGGGGACTGAGAGGCACAAGGGTGAGAGCTATCCCTCTCTGAAGGTCTGCATTTCTGGGTCCTTAAGGAGACAGGTGTGGGTGGTAGATGTATATCTCAAAGGGTCAAGAGAAAGTCTTTATAATGATAAGTTTTCTAAAGTAACTGCTTTAAGAGGGAGTTCATGGGCACATGGCAGGCTTGGGCAGGAATAAACAGTAAATTCCACTGATGGCCCCGAGCTGTTGTGGGCAGGCAATTTTAGGAGGGCTGGGGTCACCTTAGGCATATGGCCTTAGGCTGCCAGAAACTTGCTAGAGTTTGTGCAAGTCTTTTAGTGTGTGTGTGTGTGTGTGTGTGTGTGTGTGTGTGTGTGTTTGTGGTGGAGGGGATGGGAGTGGAGGGTAGACCAAGTCATTAGTGCTGTGTGTCTGCAATTCTTACAGACTAAGGTTGAGGCCTCAATGACAAGAGGGCTCCAGGGAACCTGACTGGAGTTTAGTCAAGGAGAGAGTCTTTGTCCGTGCCTACATGTGGTAGGTAGTGGGTCACGTGCTAAGCACTTGTACGAATCCTATGGATTTTTTGATTGCCAAATCAACACAAAAGTTTCAAAATTCTCTCAGATAATCATTAAGAGTAACAGTGGTGGACATTACATATTGGGCACTTAGTATATCCAGTCACACTAAGTTAATATTTAAGTATTAAGTACTTAACCTACATGATCACTTTTAATGGCTCTGTGAAGTTGGTTACTGTCATACTCATTTGCCATTTAAAGAAATTTGCCCGGGGCACCTGTGTGGCTTAGTTGGTTAAGCAACTGACTTCGGCTCGGGTCATGATCTCATGGTTTGTGGGATCGAGCCCTGCGTCGGGCCCTGTGCTGATAGCTCAGAGCCTGGAGCCTGCTTCAGATTCTGTGTCTCCCTCTCTCTCTGCCCCTCCCCAACTTGTGCTCTGTCTCTCTCTCAAAAATAAATAAACATTAAAAAAAAAAAAAAAAAAAAAGAAACTTGACCAGGTGGCAGAGTCAAGAATCTTATTGTTTCTAAGCCTGGGCTCTTAACAGTTATATTATTTTAGTTTCAGCTTGATTATCATCTTAGCCTGAATTTTCCCCTTACTAATTAGAGACAGTTTTATTATTGTTATTGTTTATACAATAAACATTTGGATCATTACCTTTCATTTGAAATAGAATTGCCTTTCGGAAAAGTCTTTAGGTGAAAATTCACTGGCTTTGTGTTTAAATATGAACATCTTTTTTCACGCTTATTTTTACAAGGAAGACTGGGTATAGAATTCAAGGGAGGTGGTTATTCTCTTGAAGCACGTTCTATTAAATATATTAATACTGCTGTCTTCAGTTTCCATTGGTGCTGATTCAAAATTGACAATCAAGCTGTTCTTCTCTTTTAAACATTTTTTAAAAATGTTTTTATTTATTTTTGAGAGAGAGAGAGAGAAACAGCATGAGTGGGGAAAGAGGCAGAGAGAAAAAGAGAGACGCAGGCTCCAGGCTCTGAGCTGTCAGCACAGAGTCTGACACGGGGATCGAACTCATGACTGTGAGATCATGACCTGAGCCGAAGTTGGACACTTAACCAACTTTTCACTCTGCTTTTAAGATCTTCACTTTCACTTTGGCGATCTGTAGCTTTACTGTAGGTCTTAGTGTAGAAGAAACCTTTTCATTTATCCTAATTGGGATTTACTAGGTTTCCTGGTTCTCAGAATTCATATATTTCAATAAATTTGGAAAAAAAATAGGAATCGTTATCACATTGAGTATTCCTCTTTTATGTTATTTCTACTACCTTCTGAAACTCTTGATAAGATTTATGTTAAACCTTCTCATTCTATTCTCTATAACTCTTAACTTACGTTTTATATTTTCTACCCGGTTGGACAGAATTCTAGTTCATTTCTTTTTCTTTTTTCTTTTCTAGTTCATTTCTTAAGACTTATCTCCCAGTTCGCTATCTTCACTGTATCTAATCTTTTGGATAGTACATTCACTGCATTTTAAATTTCAATGATTGCATATTACTTTCTAGAATCTAATATTGTTCAAGTAGGGTTGGTTATTTGTTATGGTCTCATGTTCCCTGCTCTTATTTCCAAGCTTTTGGTAGATTTCATTAAACATAGCTATGTTATACTCTGTGTCGACAATCTCATTATCTGAGACCTTTGGGTTTGTTGTTTTACTCATAACGTCTTATTTCCTTGTTTGTTCTGTGATTCTCATTCTGGGTTGTTCATTTTCCAAGGAATTTTATTTTTTGGTACTCTTTGAAGCCTGGGTTGAGGTTGAGTTTTCCGAAGGAATTACAAATTTGCTGCTGCAGTTGCCAGAGGGCATGGTCCTCTGGGATCCTGCTTGGGGATTTTGGGACCACACATGTAGGATGAACTAGAACCCCACACTCCAGAGAGAACCGGTTTGTGATTGACAATCTTCAGGGAGTTCTTTCCTTTTCACTGTGCCAAAATTGATTTCCTGGTGGAATATTCGGGCTTACTTCTAATTCATTCTTACAATGGCAGTACAATCTTCTAGAATACTATTTTTATGACTGTCTTGCTTTAGACTCCTTGCACTGATCACCTCCTGTGATTTTTCTCACAGCTGAGCCTGCAAAACCATCAAAGTGGAAGAAAAAGGATTCTAGAGTTTGGTAGAAATTCTCAGAGTAATCCTCACTTTGGAACTCACTCGCCAATCAGGTTTCCCAATTTTATCTCACTCTGGGGCTCTGGTCCTTCTTTACTTTCAAGTAGCCGTATAGATATAATTATATACTTACAGGATAGACATATCCTTTAGCTATTTCAGCATACATTTTAGTTATTTCAGTAGCAAGTGGGATACAGAGTATCTGTTTGACCATCCTGTCAGAAATGAAAGTGTCTTTTATTTTATTCCTTTTCCCTTAAACTCACATACAGTTTTAGCCCACCTACTTAATCACCCAGCCAGGAGAAAATCGGTCCCTTCACAGACATTCACAGAAATTTTATTTGTTTCATCAGGTAAAGTGGCCCAAACAGCTTCTTTCAATTTACAAAGAAAAGAAAATGGATCCATCTGAAATGTACTCTGACAAGACGGTAAAGGGCACTGTAGGCAGGGAAGGATTTTTCCCGTCCCCCATGACCTTCGCCCCGATGTTATTCCTGAGATTATGTTTCGCAGACTGCAATTACGGTTGCTAATCAGTTGACCGCAGGATAAGGAAATCATTTAGGTGGGCCTAATGCAATTAGGCGAGCTCTTGAAAAGCAGGAAGTTCTCTTCGGCTGGTAGCTTAGAGTGCAAGCAAGACAAGGATTCAACATGCTGTTGCAAGCTGGAAGATGTAAGGACTTGGAGAGCAGCCCCCAGGAACTGAGAGTGACTTCTGGCCAGCAACCAGAAAGAACAGGTGACCTCATGCCTACAACCACAAGGAACTAGATTCTGCCAACCACAGCAATGAACTTGGCAGCATACTCCTCCATGCCGTCTCCAGATAAGAGCCCAGTCAGGCTGACTTCAAGGCTTGATTTCAGCCTTGTGAGATGCTCCACAGACAATCCAGTTGAACCACCTGGACTTCTGACCTACAGACCTGTGAGCTAATAAATGGGTGCTGTGTTATGTTACTGTGTTGGAAGTCTTTTGTCATGCAGCATTAGAAAACTAATACAGGCATATTTCTCCATCATCTGTAGCTTTTAGAAAAAAAAAAAGCAGTGGTGATTTTCCCCTGAAGCTTTCTTCTCACTGCCAAATAGCAAAAGCTCACCTCCAAGAGATACATTGTACCCCTAACAATGATAGCTCGTATGCTCCAACTTTGAACCCAGACGATAATGCAACTGCGTTTGCTATTGGCCAGAAAAGGTCAATTTAGTGAAGTGTCGACTACTTTTCAGCGAAAAGGCAGATCATGACATCTGACACCAAGTCAGTACTCTTGAGTTATAATGCGCAAGCTACTGTCTCCATATGACTCTCTTCGAAGCCGACCCTTTTTGCGTTTGTTTTTCAAGCCAAAGCCTTGTTGCCCAACACACCTGTGGGCTCTGGAAGTGACTTCTCTCTCCTATGATGCTCGAGGTCTCTGTAGCACAGTGAACACTACATTTAGTTAGAGGTTGACCTTCCCCCACCCCCAATTTCTCTTTCACCTTTCCATCTTCATTTAAAAAAAATTATTTAGGGGCGCCTGGGTGGCTCAGTTGGTTAAGCCGCCGACTTCGGCTCAGGTCATGATCTCGCGGTCCGTGAGTTCGAGCCCCGCGTCGGGCTCTGGGCTGACCGCTCAGAGCCTGGAGCCTGTTTCCGATTCTGTGTCTCCCTCTCTCTGACCCTCCCCCGTTCATGCTCTGTCTCTCTCTGTCTCAAAAATAAATAAACGGTAAAAAAAATAAAAAT
>NW_024412394.1:71691630-71712200 GCF_014898765.1 Herpailurus yagouaroundi
AAGGTAAGTGCACCTAGTGAACTGAAACGAGACTCTACATCTGATTCAGAGTGGCAAGATTTCCACTCTACCACACAGAGAGGGGAAGGCAAGTTGGCAAGCCATAGGGAGTCTTGCTTCAAACATTCTTCTTAGCCAACCATTAAATTAGCCACTTAACAGGTTTTCTGACCATAGCATCTAGGCATATGTGGATTTAGAAGAGTAAATGATATCTTCCCTTCCTGTTCAGACGACCCTTCCAAGCGGGTGGTGTTTATCTTGCTGCTCTTGAGACTATGTGCTTTCAGCAATTTTCAAAATAGCAGTGGTGGGTTTTCATTGATTTCCCTCATCCTTTCTTGTCCTGGTCCCTTTGGTGCATTTGTCACTTGGTATTTTACAGAGCACTCCTCTCACATATATCATATCCTGAAATTCTCAAAGAGAACTTACTAGGTGTCATTAGCACCCACACTTTGAAACGTGGAACTCAGAGGAGTTAAACTGATCAAACATCACACAGCTAAGAAGTGACAGAGGTGTATGTGTCTTTTTTTTTTTTTTCAACGTTTATTTATTTTTGGGACAGAGAGAGACAGAGCATGAACGGGGGAGGGGCAGAGAGAGAGGGAGGCACAGAATCGGAAACAGGCTCCAGGCGCTGAGCCATCAGCCCAGAGCCCGACGCGGGGCTCGAACTCACGGACCGCGAGATCGTGACCTGGCTGAAGTCGGATGCTTAACCGACTGCGCCACCCAGGCGCCCCAGTGTATGTGTCTTTTATGTCGTTTGCAAATGTTCTGATTGCTTCCCCTATTATTTTCCATTATTACTTATGAAGAAGAATGCCTGTCCTCTATAGCTGGGGCAAGAGGTATTATTTGAGGCACAAACAGAAAGAAGCAGTTGGTCAACATCATGACTTTAGCTTTATCAGTTAATTTCTTATTCTTCAGAATATTCTCTTTAAAACACAGCAGCTGGGGTTTAGTATGAATGGAAAGAAAATAACCTTTCTCTTAATCGCTTTATCTAATATAATAGTAACCAGAATAACTGCTAAATTGACTCCCCCAAACTATACTGGGGGCGGGGTCCTCCTGCTATATTTCTGAAACTCCAGTGATGGGGAGATAGTTATTGACATTTTTGGGGGGACCCTGTACTTGTGGAATTTCCCTTTTGCTGAAGATTAGGAGACTTGTGAGAGCTTGCAGCTTTTGAACTGTGGGGCTTAGGCTTTAATGATTTTTCTTTTTCAAAAAAGAAGGTGAAAAGAATGTGGGCTCCGATTTCAAACAGAATAGATAAGTAGGACAAAATTAATCAATAGATCTTAGTTGAGGTTGTTTACACAGGATATCTGTGCATCTTACACATTTTCCATCTGTGTAAGGCAATTTGCTTGCTGTTGTTTAGATGTGACTGACACAATCTGACAATCTGGTTTATGAGCGTATTTTGTAAGTAATTGTATGTAAAATGCCAACAACATGTTTCCCACCTAGATCACAGCAAGGGGACTTATTCTAAAGCTGTAAATGAATGGCCCCAAGGTTCCTCCTCCCCTCCGCCCTCCATCTCTCCTGCCTTTTCTTCCTTTCTATTCTTATCTTGGACCTACTCATGAAAACAAAATTTAGAATATCATATATTATGGGAAAACTTGTACTCATGCATATTACGATAGGTATGCTGTGTTCTACCATTTTGTTTGGGAAGCTGGAGTAAATGTCAACTGTACCCTGATGGTGCAGCCCCTGCTCTTCCCATTCCCCCCACTTCCCTTTGGGTATGATAGAAAGATTGAAATAAGTGCCAACGAAGTAAAATGAAGCAGTTCCAAAACACGTGGACGTACACTATGAAACCTTAGCGTCTCTTTATAGGAAGACACTACGAAATGAACAAGAAGTAAATAATGAGGCATCTTGCTAATTAAACTGGACATGATGAACATCGCTGCACCTGAAACTCAGCTTCTTTGTGGAGTCCTGTTGAATCGTAATCTACTATCTCCCTAGTGTCCACGTGTCTTGCTATTTCAAGAATGTTTGTGTCAAATTTTTGTTACAAATGCTGATACTGAGTTATTTAGGGGAAACAAGTCACAAATACTTTCCATGTGGGAGAAAATAAGTATTGCTTCCATTTCAGGGGGCCTGGTTATAGCACCACTTTCTATTTCAGTCCTTATTTATTTTCCAATTCTTCAGGGATTGGGTAGTATTTAACAATGAAATAAGCAGTGCTCCGATGTCTAATTAAGATTTTCTTGTAGGATTAATAAGTCGTGTTTCATTAGCTCTGCTGCACTAGAGGTGTTAATCTTCACCTTGGCATTCTAATCTTGAAATAAGTTTGTGGATCAAGTATTGAAGTATTGAAAGGAGTTGAACAAACAGTTTGATTAAAGCCACCAAATGTTGTGATGCCAGTCCCGTATTATTGATTCAAATGCATCTCTCTACATAAAATGCTTAACGTCTTTTCAAATGTAGAAGCAATGGTCTAGATTGACCATTGGAGGAAGCCACCACCTTGGCCTTCCCCAGCAAAGAATGTAGTAAGTATCTGCATATTTCCGGAATCGCCTTTGTTTCTATGATGGATTCTTTTTTTTTTTTTTTCTTCTTCTTCTTTTTTTGCACATGGGGGCAAAGGCAAAGAAGGCAGAGCACAGCTGCCTTGAAGAGCTTTTGTCGGTTTTCTGGTAGAGCCGTGCAGGTCATGCCGCAGATTTTGCCACGCACATTTGCTGGCAACGTTCTGAGACGAGTGGGCTCATTGACACAGAGACATGGCGGATGGCAAAACGATTTACCTGCAAAGTCTAACTCAGTTAAAACCGTCCTGGAGTTTTCTATTTTTCAAAACTGCGGTGACTGAATAGGCAGAGAAGTGGTTAGCGGAGAAGAACTTAAAAGCCAAGTGTACTCTCCTTGATCCTCAGTTGTACCTTTGTAAAATTACAGAGTTGGGCTAGACCATCTCATAGGTCCTTCCATTTTCAAGATTTATAGGGCTCTTCCTTTGGCGATACAATCCATGCCTCGCTCCAGGAAGCCAAGCCTTTGTTCGTAGTAGTGAATCCCACACGGTGCATCACACATAGTGGGTGCTCGGTAAATAGTTGTTGAATGAGTGAATAAATGAAGTGGGGCCTCGAGATGCACTGTAAAAGCAACTGCTGTCTGACCCTTTATAATGAGCTTAGCAGTGGGAAGCTTCTCCTCAAGGAATTCATAATATCATTGGGGAAATTAGCTTAAATAATTGAAACTTAGCAAACCCACAGAGTAGTCTGTGACAAGTGGCACAATGTGTGAAGCTGACTGAAAGGATTGCAAGAGCTTAGAGAAGGTCCTGCAGATCGCAGATACAATTCGGTAGCCATTTTGGTTTTGGCAGAGGGCAAAAATAAAAAAATAAATAAATGATAAAAACGAACCAGTATACACTTGCTGGATGTCAGGTATTTCAAATATATATATTTCATGTAAATTAAATTAAAAGCATTTAATTTATACGTTTAATCATTATGAAGCCATAAGATTGGTACGATCACCTACATTTTGTAGATAAGTGAACTAAGGCTTGAGGAGGCTGAATAACTTGTCCAAGGTCACACAGCTAACAAATGATGGAAGAGGGATTTGAATCCAGGACTGACTGGCTTTAAAGACCATGATCCTCCACATGCATCTAGCTGTCTGGATAGGAAGTACATGGGGTACATGGGAAGCTGGGTCTCTTGCAGAATGCTGCCTCTCTTATCGAGCTATTGTCTTACCAAGTAGGTGAATATGCATCTGGCTTACCCTCCTTGCTTACCTCATCCCTATCGAGTCCAAGAAAACCCTCACACATGAGCTCTCTTGACCCCTGGGATTTTGTTTTCTTGGATACTTTTTGTCTGCCCCTTTCTGCTTGTCTTGACTCTTGGTATTTACATTTGTCCAGGCTAACCAACCTGGCTTGGCTTTGGGGATTGGTTTTAACTTCTTGGAAGTGATAACATCATTGCTCGTTATGCCTACCTTTTTCTAACCTTCTGGCTCTGCCTTGTCCACTGTCTTTTGAGTTATTTTATGCATTTGTTGTGTCTTTTTTTCCTATCGTGTACATCTGGCTTTCCCCTCATTCTTTACCTGGGGTCCCCATCGTTCAATGTCTATTCATTGTACTTAGGGCAGGCATGACGACAGGGTTTGAACAATCCTAGCTGAGGGTACAACAAAAGCAGTGATAAGGAAATAGGAACAGGCCTGCCTTGTGCAGTGAGCAGGAGGGCATTATTTGGAGGGGTAAAGATGGTCTGCACTGAAGAACGTAAGTAAGATTGAATGGAAGGTTTATTAGATGACAGATCTTTTAAAAGCCAGATAGGAGTGTATATAGGTGCTAGTGTAGGAAACAGAGCAGCAGCACAAATGATCGAAAAAAACTTCTTGTTACAAGTTGTTTTTATAGAAGAAGGATCCAGTCTGGAAAGTACTGACTGAGAGGGGAGGAAATATTCGAGTAAGGACACCAGAGAGGAGGCTGATGCTGATTTATCCAGACATGATGCAGTAATAACTCCCTCCCAGGGAGGGGTGTGAATGGAGAAAAAGGGGTGAGTAGAACAGGTATTTTGAAGAAAAGGTAATTAGAAACTGGAAAAAGACTGGATATAATACAAGGCATTTTAGGATTGTCTCTAGTTTTCAAAAAATCTTGTTTTTTTGAGAAGTTCAAGAAGAGGTGCCCCCCAAAAGGATTTAAAGTCAGTTCTAACGCTTCCCTAAATATTCATGTCAGTCAAACTTCAGCATGGACAGGAAGCAACTATCAACCCTATTTAATGCCATTTAGCAAGAAGTGTTCTTGGATTTTGCTCATTTAGATTTTCCAAACCATGACCTGAGGTTTTCCAGAGGCATATGAAGACCAAGTTTTTATAGATGTATAATATAGCACCTTCTGAATGGGTGCTAAAGATCAGAAAGAATGGAGTTATACCTTCCCCCCGCCCCCCTTTCTACTGCACATACTTTCAGGACACATATGCTTATTCTTATAATCCTAAGCCACTGTATTCATGGCCAAAGTTCAAATATAATGGAATTTCCTTGAGTGGACAGCTGGAAGTAAAGAGACCCAGAAATGTTTAAACTTTATAAAAGGGCTCATGTGATGGACTTATTGGGGTGGCTCCCAAGGTCTTTGGTGCCTGATGTTCATGCCATTGTATAGTCCCTTCCACTTGAGTATGGGTGGGACCAAGGACTTGCTTCTAATCACAAGAATATAGCAAAGAGGATGGGATATCATTCGTGTGATTTTGTTACATTATGTAAGACTGTCTTGCTATCAGACTTGCTCTAAGTCTCTTCTGCCGGCTTTGAAGGAGGAATCTTCCATGAACCCTCGGCTGCAAGAAACTGCATGCTGGCAACAACCACCCTGGCAAGGAAGCACACACTTTCCTAGATGAGTCTCCAGTGGAGAGGCAAGCTCTCGCTGGCACCTTGACTGCAGCCTTGGGAGACCTGGAAGCAGAGAGCTCAGCCAAGCTGTGCTCAGTCTCCTGACCCAAAGGAAAGATGAGATAATACATGTGTGTTGTTTTGAGCTGCTAAATCTGTGGCAATTTGTTACACAGCCGATTAGACCGACAGAGTTCACTTGTGCTCCTTGTCCCTTCCTGGCTCTACAAACCAGTGATTAGAACTTCCATCTTCCCAGTCACCCTGCCGGAGGCTGAGGAGTCATTCTGGACTACTTTTCCTCTTGTATGCCCAACATGTCACATCTAGCCATGATGCACAATCTGTGGTCCCACCTCTTCCTCAGCTCTTTTCCATGCTTCACACTCTCCAAAGTTGTACAATGTCAACTATACAACCCATGTCCGTCTTAGGGCTGAAGGCTATGAGATGCTCACTTGAGCTCATTCTCAGAGAGAGAACAGCAGGCAGTAGCAAGTATTGCCAAGGTCAAGGGGTGAGTAACCAAAGACAGACCTGACGGGGTGCCGAGCTGAGGCAGGGAGGTGCCAGGGCCTTAGCTCAGATCCCAGTTAATTCCACTGTTGCCTGGGGCATCAGTGGCCCAGAAAATGACCTCATGTTATTGCAGAAGCACTTTTACAACTTACAGTACCAGCTCTCATCATTTTCTGCCTGGACCAAATATTCATTCTGACTTAGATCTTACTCCTCCTCAAATTTATCCTCTGCTATCTTCCTAGACTCCTTTCCTAAAACAAATCTGACAATCTCAAAACACTTTCCACTGTGTTCAGGATAAATTCCAACCTTTTAGTGTAGCCCACAAACTCTTTCATAATCCGGTTGGCCATGCTCCATCTCTGGAATGCCCCCTATGATCCCACTTCTCACTCTGTGTTTCAAGGATATTGATCATTTATAGTACAATTTCCAGGGCAAATGCATGCTATTTTCATCTCTATATTCCTGTTGAAGTTGTCCTCACTGTGAGGAATGCTCTCTATAATTCTGAGGGTAATTTCACCTTATCCTTTAAGATTCTGTGGAAATATAACCCCCAGGAAGCCTTCGCTTGCCTATCAAGAAGGATCAGGCTAGGCTAGGCTACAGGCTCTGTGGGGATCTGGTAGGAAAGGCATCTTTTGATCCAAGGGGATGCCACCCTTCAGCCCATCACCAAGACTTCACCATGATTAATAGTAATATCAGAAAGCTCTAAACATGTTATGTGGCTGTCCCAATGATAATTCAATCTAGGTGTCATTTTGTATATCTTTTTCTTTGCCTAGATGAAAGTATTATGAAGATACAGCTCTGTACTACCATAATATTAGAACATACATCTATTTGGGGGTATGTGTGTGCTTTTATCATTTAGTATAGGAATTTTATTTCTCTATGAAAATGTTTTTCATCTTGAATCTCTAAATGGCTTCCGAGATGACTGGAAAGGTTACAAGATGAGAAAAAATGAGAAAAGATTTTAGCAGTTGCGCATTTGAATAACTGGAGATGAGAATTATTATGATTACATTTTTGACGCCAGAAATGTACACAACATATGTAGGACGTAAGAAGTAATCCACTTGGGTTTCAAAACTGGGAAAAAAAAGTCAGCAAAATATGTGTAGCTACCAGAACTGGTCCAAGTAGTCAAGAAAAGAACTAACTTTTATTCTTTAGTTTGGAAATTTACTAGGAATACAGGTACCACTAGGGGGACCCCTAATATTCCAAACTTGCTGGGAGACCGGACTATCCCAGCAGGGGCAATAGAATAATGAATAAAAATGCTCCGTAATTTAAAGTATATTCCTTAGTAACATTAACATTTGCATGTTTGTATAAAGCCTTAAAATGGAGCTTTATGATTTTAAGGTTTGCCAGAGTTCAAAATGTATTTATGGTAAATAATTTAGCAATGCGAATGTAAACATGCACCTGATAGAGAAAGGCATAATGTGCTTCGCTGAACTCAATTTCTTTGGTGTAATAAAAGGGGGGAAGAAGAACTTCATCTAGCTTCCTGATTACTTTTCTGAGCAATACAGAGTAAAAAGATTAAAATTTTTATCACCTGAATTAGTCTACCGTATTAATAGATCAGTATTCATTGATATGAAATAAATATCTGTCTGTAGATATAAATATATATGTAACTGGGTATTAGATTGTTGAACTCTATTTAACCAAATATGCAGAATAAAAATTTTAAATTACGTATGCTACTATATTACCAGTTAAATGAATCTATGAAAGCCTTGATCCTCTCTATGTAGACGTACTTAAGATAATTATTAGGATATACTTGATTTACTGTTCTAAGGCATGTAAAATGCAAAACTCATGTAAAACTTTCCCCCAGTAATATTAAATCATATTTATGACACAAAGTATTACTACTAGGAAAAGAAATGTTGTATAGTTAGCATCCTTCATGTAATATATTGTGATTCATGTTTGTGTCCACAGACTTTCAAATGTGTTCAAATTATGAGTACTGCATTACATATTGTTTGTTTCTATTGTCAAATGGTGTGGCATGAATATCTGAAAATGCCACATAGAACTATATTTGGGGTCTATTTTGTGCTTTGGAACATATGTACCCTTCGAATTGAAGGAATCAGAAATACTTTGGGGGAGGTAGATGAGGGGGATGAGAGCGGGGGCGCGGGCCCGGCGGTGGCGGTGAATGTCCCTAGTTTTCCTTCCTTATTTGGTTTCTTTTCATCAGAGTACAACATACATTCTCATTCTTTTGTGTTTCCCACTTCAGATTTTTAATTCCCCACTAAAAATTTAGATTCAGATTTTTAAACTAACTCTATCCCCAGTGGGCCAAAAAAAGAGCAGTGACAAAATTTTGTGGGCTGGCAAAGAATTCATTATTATTTTTAGGTTTATATGTGTGTATTGTTTGCTATTTCTTCTCTACAGACAAAAACAAATGCATGACTTCTGTATAAACATTTACTTGTCTGCCTCCTTCACTAAGACTTGAAAAAGCAAAGAGACTCTGAAAGGAAAGGATAGGAATCAAATATCAGCATATGCTTTCCAACTCTGATTCTTTTCCAAGTGAAGAACATTCAAGGTAGTAAAGTTATGATAATTTGTTTAACCTGAAAGTTTTTGGCTGTGGCCATCTTTTGTTAAATTTTTTTTTTCACGAAACTTAAAAATCAACCAAACAAAAACCTTCAATTTAGTAACTGAAGTCAAAATCAGAAGATCAATTAGTTTATGGGGCACCTAGGTGGCTCAGTTGGTTAAGCGTCTGACTTTGGCTGAGGTCACGATCTCACGGTTTGTGAATTTGAGCCCCGTGTCCGACAGCTTTGAGCCTGGAGCCTGCTTTGGATTCTGTGTCTCCCTCTCTCTCTGCCCCTTCCCTGCTCACACTCTGTCTCTGTCTCTCTCAAAAACAAAAAACAAAAAACACTGAAAACAATTTTTAAAAAAAGATCAGTTTGTTAAGTGCATACTTTTAGGCAACCTATTTGAAAACATTGGGTGGCCACTAAATCTGGAAGCAGACAAACATAAAATAAATGATTTACTGATATTATATCACATGTAGATAATAAATATTATCTATGTTTCCAGACTTTATGGCCACTCTCAAATCATTTTACCTCATTGTCTCAAGCATATATATTTGAAAATGATATTTATATGCCTAAGCATGAGAGAAAGGCAACTAGGAATTACTTGGTGAACGTGTATATTATTATTTTTTTTTTTAATTTTTTTTTTTCAACGTTTATTTATTTTTGGGACAGAGAGAGACAGAGCATGAACGGGGGAGGGGCAGAGAGAGAGGGAGACACAGAATCGAAACAGGCTCCAGGCTCTGAGCCATCAGCCCAGAGCCCGACGCGGGGCTCGAACTCGTGGACCGCGAGATCGTGACCGGGCTGAAGTCGGACGCTTAACCGACTGCGCCACCCAGGCGCCCCGGTGAATGTGTATATTAAGCAGCTGTATAAGCCACAAGAAAGGAAACACACTTTTCATTCTGAATAACATTTTCTGAGTTGATGTGAGCTCATCCGAGAATGAATAACTGTGTAAGGTCATTGGTATGTATATAGCTTTTTTATTTCTGCATAACTAGTGGCTAGGTAATTTGACATCATAGGGATGGCTAGCTCTTCCTGCAGTTAAATATATACATATCTAAATAAAGATATGCAGATATACACATATGTGTCTGTATATGTATGTACGTATGTGTGTATATTTGTAGATTTTTTTCCTTGAGCAGTTATGAAGTTATGCACTGCTGGTAATACAACCAACTATAATGCATGATCTCTGTCTTTTTTGAGCTTACTATGCTGCCGGAGATACTTGATAAACATATATCCAAAGTTATGCCAAGGAATGGTGGGGTGGGGGGGCGGGGGGCAGAACAGTCATGAGCTGATCTAGAACCACCACAGGCAAAGATCTCTGGGTCTACACTGGTTTTCCCAGCTACAGGAAGGACTGCTCTTTTAGCCTCTTTGGGGAAACTCTGGAGGATCAGCCCAAAGCCTCAGTTTGTTAATCAGACTATAGGTCTAGGAAGCCACACCTGTTTTAAGAGCTGTAGATCAATTTTAACTGTTTTAGGACAGTGGTCCTAAATAGAAAAGTCCCATCTACTTCGATCATTTCTTATTAGCAAAGTAATTGTCTTCTGAAGATTTCTGCTACATATTCCTAAATTTTAATGCAGGACGTTCAGTACAGAATGATCTCATCCTAGTAAGTCCCACTCTCTTAAGGTCTATTTCAGATGATTGTTTTTCCTTTATTCTCAAAGGCAAAGCATATAGATCACAAAATCTAGAATATTTCAAAGGTCACTGAGCAATCAACAAAAGTTAAGCAATCTGCAACGTGGAGTTTTTAATCACATGTCTGTGCCTAAGGCCAGTGAATCAAACTAAATGGATTTAGCTCTTTAAGCTACCATGGAGGGAATGGCCTTTCCCTTATCAGTTTATTAGGGTTTTCTCTAATCCCAATAGTGGATTCCAAATAATCCACATATATTGGCAGACGATGACCTCTCTCCTCTTCCATGCTAATTTTCCATTTTAATTGCCCAATATTAGAGTCCATGCCTTACCCCAGATGAATCCTGAAGTGCAGCCTTGGCTAGGCAGCTGAAACCCCCACAGATCTGACCCAAAGCCGCACGATTATTATGACTCTTGGCCTTTTCTTATATTGTTCATCAATATTTACAAGCAGTGTGGTCTATGAATAAAGCACAGCTCAGGAAGTTATTCCTACACGGGGGACATATGGTTAGGTTTCCTATAGGCTGGAGGAGAAGAAAGCCCTGAAGTTCATGTTTCTGTTTCCCCACAGATTTCAGTTCCTACCCTATATTATGGTTATCTTTGAATAGAATTTTCTAAAAATAAACATATGCTTCTGAAATGATTTCTTTTGGGACACATGGGGTAAAAATTCCTAGCTTAAGCATGTCTGTGTGGTACGAGCCACATACAAACAGGCCAACTGGTAGGTCCAGGTGCATGAATTCCCCCAATTTCGCCACACACACATCCCTCTTAAACTGTATACTCTCTTTCTTATTTTATTCCTGGATATAGGGACTCTGCGCTATTTTTTTTCCAAGCAGAGATTGCAGACGGCGGACTAGCATCCTACCCTACCTCAGTTAAAGAGGAAAATTTGATGTCTGGACATGTGTAGTCTTGTGGAAAGGAACCTTATTTCACTCAGACACAAGAGCAGTAGTATGGCTAGCAGTATTTCCCCAGAGATGGTCTGATTTGAAAAAAAAAAAAAAAAAATCGATATCAACTCTTGACACATTTTCATTTACATCAGCGCATGGCTTTCAGTCGGGGCACAAATCAATAGGCAGCTTTTAACACTGCCCAACTCTTTCTTCCTATTGGGCTTTAGGCAGGCCATTTGCCGTTAACATCCCATGTTTCTTGGGGAGGAAGTTTAACTGTTTTTCCCGTGACTAATCACAACAGCCTAAACTGTAGCATTAATCACATGACATTTTCTTCATCACCACTTACAGCCAATTGACTTTGTACTTAGTGAAAGTGTTTGAAGGAGGCGACAGTTGTTCTAAGGGGGTCAAGAGTCAAGAGGAAGGAGAAATATTTAGTTCCAAAACATATACAGTATATGGCAGCTAAAGTTGACATCATGCCAGACAGTCATTACGGGCCTTATCACTTGTAGGTAGGGTCTTGTAGACCACATGGAGAATGAGAGTTGTTTAAAATTAAAGTGCTAGCGGGGCGCCTGGGTGGCGCAGTCGGTTAAGCGTCCGACTTCAGCCAGGTCACGATCTCGCGGTCCGTGAGTTCGAGCCCGGCGTCAGGCCCTGGGCTGATGGCTCAGAGCCTGGAGCCTGTTTCCGATTCTGTGTCTCCCTCTCTCTCTGCCCCTCCCCCGTTCATGCTCTGTCTCTCTCTGTCCTAAAAATAAATAAACGTTGGGAAAAAAAAAAAAAAAAAAATCAAAGTGCTAGCTAAGAGTCTTGGCGTTTGGATTGAGAACAATTAATCTGCGCCTTTCCATAAACTAAAAGTCGCATCCAGGGTCATTAGCGATTGGCGAAGTGTTTTCCCTAACTTTTGGACGTGAATCTTCTCTCTCCCTTTTTTTTTTTAAGCCGGCATGAAAATTCAGCGAGTTTTGCTGCCACGTGAGATTAGCAGTCTCTGCAGTCTGGCGGTCTCGATTAAATGTAATATCTACTTCATTACTGCAGCTACTCAGATTTCTAAATAATGAATCAAATTCTTACATTATTCAGAGGCCACAAAGAAAGAGGTTATTGAGCTGAATAAGCAGAGACTCACAAAGGTTCACAATATATTTATCCAGCTCAATTCCAAAGCACAAAAGTAACGGGTTCTAAGAAGATACGAAAAGGTAGCCGCCTAAATTACACTGCATTATTTTTGTATTACCCCAAAGAGCAACGATCACTTTTTAGAGCAGTGCTCCCTCGGGACACTAGTCTCCTCAGACACTCCTTATAAAAGAACTGTGTGGCAAAATCAGTTTGAGGGATGATGCATACGGAGTCCCCATCTTGGTGATTTACAGTGACTGATGGCAGATCAAAGGCTCCAAAAATACCTTCAGTAGAAAAGACTGTATATTTACTGTAGCATTTCCTTGGTTGCCTAACCATCCTGGTATCTATTATTGAACTCCCAGCATAGAAATGGTTGCACATAACCCATTATATCGCAGGACATCAGGCATTCTTGGCACATCAGCTGGCTCTGGAATCTCTACATTTGGCGCTGAAATGGGAGATCTGGAGCTCTTGAGGACCCGCTCGCTGCTTGTTCTCCTCTCCCCCACCCCACGGAGCATGATGACTGGTATTCCAGACATTGTGGATATGGTGGGGATGGGCCCTGTAGGCCTTAGGTACTGGAAGGACCTTTGAGTGACGGAGGAGGGTGCAGACCTGGGTAACTTGAACGGTGGTAATAAACCTTGATGGCAGTAATTACACCCTAAGAAGGAAGAGGAGTTAGGCACTCTGGCCTGAATGGATTTACACGGTCTTTGTTTTGTTTCCCCTTTCATTTTATTGGATTGAATGCTTACGGCAAACAGTCACATGATATAACCCTACTTCAAATTCGGTCATTAAAATTACATCACAATGCCAGCACGCTGAATACAGCTAGGCCCACGTGAAGAAGTTTTAAAATCTGGCTCTGCAAGCATGCATTTCAGAAAAGCCCACCCTTCTGAACGGCAGAATGTGACAGGGTGCCCTTCTGGTGAACAGAAGTTGCTGGACCCAGACAGAATTTTAAAGCCCCAAATAAAAGTTTTTCTTGGAAGTCGACATTTCCAGATGACTTAGTTATTGTAAAGACAGTTCAAAATAAAATTCCACCTCACGGCAAGTTAAAGATCAATACTGCACTTTTTAGGAGGAGAGTGATTATATTTGAAAAAGGATCAAATAACAATCGCCAAAACCTTTGATAGCTTCCATTTTTTTACTTTGCACACTCTCAGCCTCTGGCCTGAATTTTAAGGCCTTTTTCTGCAGCAATGTTTATTAAAGCATCATATAGAGAACTTTACTTTTTTTTTTTTTTTTTTTTTTAGTAAGTATGCATTTATTTTAATGCGTATTGCAATTACATAAGAAGCACACCAACCTCTGGCTTTATGAAAATTGCTTTTAGGGTGAGACTTAAGTAAGCACAAAAGAAACAGAAAAGTGATCTGATTTACGGAAATAATGTCAGGTAAATACTAGGATAGGTGGTAGGAGGATGGAAAAATGCTCATGAAAACAGACTGCAAATGGTGTCCGTGTTGGAGAACTGTAATTCCGCAGTACCAAACTGGCTTCAGAAAACAGTTGGCAGCTCATTACTGGTTGGTTGACTATATTCTTAGCCTCTTACCTAGTGCTCTAATTTCCCAAGCCCTCCTACATATTATATCCTTTTTTGATATTTAGAATAATCCTGAGACCCACAGGAGAGAAGCATTTGACTTGCATTTTTAAATGCTTAAACCACAGAGATTTTTAGAAGTTCTAAAAATCCTATGCTAAGCAAGGGACAAAGCTTTGGAATTGCACCCAGTTCCTCTGATACCTCGTCTGTGTGGGTATTTGGAGAAAATGCTAACAGCTAAAAGACTACGTGCATTCAGATTTCTAGACAGATAGACTTGCCTTTTACCTCTGTAGACTAATTACAGGTTGAAGTTACGTCTTTCGAGCTACAAGTTCACGCTCATCATCTCCTTTTCTGAGCATCAGTTAAGTGTTTAAATCTGTAGTGCTGGGCCTGTCGAGTCCACGTTCCCTGCAGCCATTTTACTCTTTGCATTTTCTCGAATTTGTTCAGTTTGGGTTTTTTTCCAGGATTGGTCCCAGTTCCCTAGACTCTCTCGGACCCTGCAGAATTTTACACTTCACGTCCTCTCAACAAAAGCCACTCTTGGCACCACTTAGAAGCGATTTTATCCCAATGCTTTGCTTGGTTTTGTTCGGCTCTCTCTTAGGCATGAACTATGCAGGTGGTGGTCTTGAGAAGTTAATAGATCTCTCCCCAAGGCTGACCTGACTAATTTATGCTTCCTTAGAAAGTTTTGAAGAACTAGGATGTGGGACCAATGCAATGGAAAAGGACAATACCTTTGTCCAGATTACCCAAGGATTAAGGGTACATCACAAGACATTTTTGTGACTTTGAATATCCTCCTCCTTCATTCAGGCCTAACTAAAACCTCAGCTTTTGGCACTTCTTTTCCATTCACTTAAAACTCTGACAGATTTTGGAGCCAGTACTCAAGCCCTGGGATACCTCTCACCTTCTCAGTCCCTAACAGAACTTGCAAAGCCCCAAAAACCTCCATAGAAAAAGTATAAAAAGTTTGTGCTTCAGACCTGCTGGATTTTTTTTATGGCCTTCCAGAGAAGTGGGAACCACTCTCCTAGCTGTCAACAGTGGCTACATTATGTTGAGGTGATTTTAAGTCAACGGAATAATTGTGAATGAAAAGTTTGGCTTACGGAGGGAAAAACACATTAGGGAAAAGAAGGCAGCCACTCAAATGTCTATGGGGATGTTTAGGAGAGTTGAAAAAGCCACGTGATGCCTCAAAAGTCTTCCTAAATCCTAAGTCAAAGAATTTTAGTAAAATTTTAATTGAAGTATTGCATTAGCTGGCAGGCGACTTCCGGTGACTACGTAGTAGAGTGGTAGTGTTTGGTATTGTGAGGTCTGTCATCATCCATGAGGAACTGGTAAATTGCCCATCTGTTTCATCGTATACAAAGGGCAGCATATTTTACTATTTCATCTGATCAAAGTTTCTCTTTCTTGCCTCTTTGCTATTGTGATATAATACTGATTATATTTTTAATTTACATGCCTCTGGTCAGGAAATGTAACCAGAATGACATTTTCCCCTTGAAGAAATATTATTGTCAGCTTGGAAGTAATTTTCAAGAATTAAATTGGGTGAAAAGTGTGGACTCTTTGTTCTTCTGATCACTGTTGCCCCCGTTTTCCTTAGGATGAACATATATCAATCTGCTGTTTTAACTCCTGACAGTTTTATGTTCAAAAACAGCTCTGGCAGTTTTCCATGTCAACAAATGTTTCTATACAATCCTGCACACGTCTCCTCCCTTATCTGGACACATCTCATGTTATACAGCTAGAATATTTTCAGAAAATACGCCTGTTTGTCTTACCAAACTACCTGAGATCAAATTAACATTGCATAGACGACACGGATTCATGAAACAGGTTATACACGTATCCTTTAATAAATGGACTGGAGTCCTTATGGCATTAGCAAAATTTACATTGATTAACCAGTAAGCTGTAATGTTGTTTTTGATCTGAACTGAACAAATCAATTTTACTTAACACTCTAAGTTTTCTTGACTTTGGAGTGTTTAGGGTAACTAGATATTGTAATGCCTGTGGGAAAATACTACCCTTGTAATTAAGCCAAGGAGGTAATTTCATGAAAAGAAGAAGAAAATAGGGCGAAGTTTTAAGGATAATGGGATTTCCAGAAAGCCAAGAACTGTCCCTACTTGAATGAAATAAATTACATTATCATCCATCATATGCCTAATCTAAGAGTAGCCATTTCTCTGTTAAAATAGGCCTATCAAATGGAAAGATAAAATACCATCATTTAGGAGAGGGATAACAAATTAAGAAATACTATTAACAAAAGAACCCTGTGTGGGGTTGGCATTCTCTAAATGTTTCTTGAATTGAATAAACAAAAAAGACTTGCATAAAAGACACTCATCCTTCTCCATCTGTAATATGTTCTGTCTGTGTTTCTCCAGGAGTAAAAGCACGAAGTCAAAACTACACATAATGGACATATATCTGCATTTATAAAAATGTTTACTTATTTTTGAGAGAGAGAGAGAGAGAGAAAGTGAAGGACAGAGAGAGAGGGAGACAGAGGATCCAAACCAGACTCCACACTGACAGCAAAGAGCCAGATGTGGGGCTTGAACTCATGAACTGTGAGATCATGACCTGAGCCAAAGTCAAATGCTTAACTGACTGAGCTACCCAAGTGCCCTGATAATATATCTGCATTTTAAGCATTATCTACAACTACTTCTTTTATTCAATACAAAATATGTTGTCCTGACATATGACAACTATAGGTAAAATGAGTGCCCAGAAGTGGTGCCCAAATAGTATGGGAGAATATTTAGAAGGAAATTAAAACTTTTTACAAAAATTCCTTGCTACTTTAGGGCTGACGCATATACCTGAGTGTAGTTGAAGTTGATACACGAATTCACTTGTTCATGATGATTATGAAATGCCACCTACATTGTAAAAGTGGAAAATGAAGATAAGGTTCTGAGAAAGTTTACAATCATCTATTCTTAGAAAATAACATAGAAAAGTGACAAACATTATTTCTGTTGTAGAAAAGTTGCAAGTAAGATACAAATTCTCTATGGTGGTTACGTATTTTACCAAATCTTCGTTTCTGTTACTGGTGCTAAAATTAGAAGACGAGCAGATGGCATATTAAAAATAATTCCATTAACCACATCTCAGAAACTGCACAAAAATTCTTGTGTTCGAAATCATATTGAGAAGTAACTGGCAGCATAAATTATAGGCTTCCCCAATTCCCAAATTAGTGACTAAAATTGAGTAAGGAATCGAAAAGAAAACACCATATTTTCCTGGCTGTTTTTTTTTTCCTTCTCATGAGTTTCAGTTCCTATCTTTTTGAGAAGAAAAATAGCGCAATATTAAAAAAAATACATCGTGACCAAGTGGGGTTTATCCGAAGAATGAAAAACTTTGAACATCTGAAAATCAAATAATGTAACTCATCATAGTAGTAGATTAAAAAAGAAAAAAACATACGTTCACATCAATAGATACCATAAAAGCATTTGACAAAATCCAACATCCATTCCCTATGACAACTCTCAATCAATGGGGAATTTAAGGGAAGTTTCCCAGCCCGATAAAGCTCATCTGTGAAAAACCCACAGTAAACATCATACTTAATGATGAAAGATTTAATGCTTTCTTCCTAAAACCAAGAACAAGACAAGGATGTCTGTTTTCACCCTTCCTGTTCATTACTGTTTTGAAAGTTTTAGTCATGAAAATAGAGGAAGGAAAAGAAAAGACAGATTGAAAAGGCAAAGGTAAAATTGTCTGAATTCGCAGACAGCACGATTACGGAGGCTGACAGAATCTATAAAGGTGCTACTAGAATAAGTGAATTTACTAAGGTTGCAGAATATAAGTTTAATATATAAAAATCCATTATATTTCTATATCTTAGCAATGATCAATGTGAAATGCAATATTATAAGAGCACACAAATATGGAATATTTAGTAAATAAATGTGATAAAATGGATGCAAATATGTGAATCAAAAATTATAACATTTTTATAAAAATTTTTTTATAAAAATTATAAAATTCCTGAGAGAATTTAAAGAAGATCCAATAATACATGGAGATATATTACCTTGTTCATGTGTTGGAATACCCCATATTGCCAAGCTGCCAACTCTCCTTAAGTTGATTTATAAATTCAACATAATCCCAATCAAAATCTCAGTATTTTTTTTTTTTTGGATAGAAATTGCCAAGAAGATTCTACAGTCTATATGGAAATTCATTGTCTTAAAATAACCAAAGCACATTTAAAAACGAAGTTGGAGGACTAATACTACCTGATTTCAAGACTTACTATAAAGCTACATTAACTAATACAGTGTGGCATTGGTATAAAGATGGGCATATAGATCAATGGAACAGAGAGAGTCCAGAAATAAACACACATGTATATGGATAACTACTTTTTGACAAAGGTACAAAGGCAATTTAGTGGGGAAATGATCATCTTGTAAATAAGCTGTGCTATAGCAACTGGATATCTATATGCAAAAAAGAACTTGGATCCGTACCTTGCACCATATACAAATACCAACTCAACATAGATCATAGACTTAACGTGTGACCTAAAATTATAAAACTTGTAGGCAAAACCAGAAAATTTTGGGGTTCCAATCTATATAAAATTCCAGAAAGTGAATTCTGGTCTATTGTGCCAGAAAGCACATCAGTGTCTGCTCGAAGAGGAACAACAGAAAGGGATGTCTAGGAGATTATATAGATACGTAAAGGTATAGGAGGGCAGATAGATAATAGATAGATGGATGGATAGATAGATAGATAGATAGATAGATAATAGTCCAGTTTCAGTCAAGAGAGGGAAATAACACAGTAAGTCAAACAAAGAAAGTTTAATGCACCACATTATTAAGCATACCAGGAGACTGGAGTGACCAGAGATGGCTAGTAAGAGGTAAAGAGAACCCTACAGGAATAGCAGATACAAGGAGCAATTATCACCCTGTATGGCTAAGATCGAGTATCTGGGGACAGCTCCACTGCCACCTCCCCTCCTCCTAACGTTGAGATACAGCTGGCTCCCTGGGTAAAAAGAGAGCTGCTGTGGTGTGGCCCGATGCAACTTGACTGAGATCTATGTCCTGGGGTGCCTGGGGAGCTGTCCACGGGCAATGTGTCTTACTGGAGGCACTCAGCTAAGAACATGCCCACGGGAGTGCTGGGGGAAGCTTCTGACCACCCGGTGAAGCTGGCTGCTGGGCACTGCAGGAGCCCAGCCTGGTGCGTAGACTGGAATCCAGGAGCAACCCTCCCCTTTCCTCCTGTGACAGCTCGCCAGCACCGTCTACTGACAAGGCTAAACGCGGTGCCAGCTGCGAAAATGGCCCAGGTTCCTTTTCATGGAGCGGGCAAAAGAGACGCATTTGGAGCTGACAGTTAAATCCATAAGGGCACAAAGAGGTTGTAAAGAAGCATGAGGAAATTTTTTTGGGGGGGAGGTGATAGATACGTTCATTTTCTTGATTGTGGTGATGGTTTCACAGCTACAAACATACGTCAAAACTAATCAAACTGTACATTAAACTATGTGCAGTTCTTTGTATGTTGATGAGACATCAATAAAGCTATTACAGAAAATGTATACAGCATTTCTCTATTTCTCTCCCGAAAGAACCTTTGCATCTGTTAGAAGTTTAGGTGGAAGGTGTTTATATGTATGTATGTTTTTTTTTGTTTTTTTTTTTTTTTTTTTTTTTTTTTTTACCACGAGACAGAATTGCTGACTATTAAGGGCCCCGTGCTTCACTCAGAGTGAAATTCTCTGCAGGCTTTACCTCTGACTTGAGTTCAGGAGCCAACTTGGACTGAGGAAACTCACCTCCCCTTGCCTGTCCAGTGGGGCCAGGGATTAAATAAGTCTCCTCTGCAAAACTTCAGGGCCAGCCTTAACTGAGATTTGGTTCTCATGAGCACAGCCTCTGCCCCCAATCCCTCCTGAGCCAGGTCTCACTTCCTGGCTTGAATGGGTATCCCTGGACCCATGAAGCCCCACCCTCTCTTGGAGGACAGTGTCCACGGTTGTTGCTCATTCAGAGATTTAGACAACACACTGGGTTACATACAGTCTTAGAACGTACTGCTGCCCTTCCCTTCACTCTCTGTCTCCTGTATGGTAAAAAGCAATTTTGCATTAACATAATTTCATTTAGTGACTACTATATGCAGGTATTGTGTTTGTTGTCAGGGCTAACACAATGAACAATACAAATATAGTCTTTGCTGTGCTGGACCTTACATTTTAGTAGAAACTGTAGAAGGCATTAGCAGACATCTCTCTCTTGACATGCCATTCCTCAAACTGGGATTATTGTAAGCTTCTTAAAGGCAGGGACTCAGAAATGATGAGTGATGGCATTTACATTTATACCACCTACATACAGAATATTCGACTTTTTGGATGGCCTCTTGCGAGATGGCTGCTTTCTGAGGAGCTGGGTTGTTTTCTCCTTAGTCTACCTTACCTTATCCTGTCTAAAAGCACTTAAAATTGTTTGAAATAGACAACTGTGGCCCAGAGTCTATTCCTTGTTTTATTTCCCTGCCACTATAACCACAGCCATCACGGAATGAATCTCAAGTTAGTGGCTGGGGGGCGGGGGGGGGGGG
>NW_024412394.1:71712300-71845796 GCF_014898765.1 Herpailurus yagouaroundi
CCCCCCCCCCCCCCCCCCCCCCCCCCCCCCCCCCCCCCCCGCTGCGGTGCAGTAGGGAGTTGAGTTGTGCAATCTAAATCAAAAAATAAAACATGCTTTTGAGCTTGACACGGTGCCTGGGGCTGGGATGGTTTGATTTGTCTTCACAGACATTACGTTGTTAAATGCTAAAACTGGTCAACAGAGACCATTTGACTGGAGAACAGGCGTACTCACCCCAGGCCAAAAGCAAGTCTGGGAGGAGTCGTGTGTGGGTCTTACAGTCAAAGAAGTCTCTGTGGGAAAGCTGGGCTTCGCGAGATGTTCAGAAAATTAAAAAGTTGAAAGAAGGTAGGATGGATGTGAGCGTGTGGACGAATGCGTGATGTGGGATGAGACATGTGAGGCTATTAGATGTGTCAGAGAAATAATCAGATGAATTTTTTTAACACTGCAACTTGTATTTGCATATTCCATAATGTAGTGGCATTTGTTATTTTAGTAGCATTCAAAAGATGTAGTTTCTAGTGAAAACAGCCATTTGTTTCTAAATCCTCTGCAAAAGGCATAAGGCAAATCCTTATTTTCTAATAAAATTGTTGTAATCATTACACTTCATTAAGTATTGACCTCGGAACACATAATGTGCCGTTCCATTTATTCTCTAATTTTATTCAGTAGCTTTTTCCTCCAACTCATATTCACCTCCAAATTATAGAGAACATACACATCTGGCCTCTCGTATTCAGCAAGCTGTCATTCTGTACTGCCTGGGAAAAAAGTATATGCATAGACCTGGAGGAAATTAATAATATTTTAATAATGTGACACGGAAACCATGCACTCCACAGACAATCTTGTACTGGTTTCAGTAGAGCAGAACTAATTCAGTGCTTTCTGGGCATAGTACACGAGAGAGAAATCTTTCAATGAACACTGCAATGAGATGACCCATATTTGTATTGCAAAATAAAGCATGAAACAGTTTGAAGTTCAAAATAGAAACATCCTTAGCAATTTAGACACAAAATGTTCCCTAGGTACCACAGAAGGCATCCTGAATAACTCTGCCACCCTTTAGTGGAAGCAGTTACACGTCATTTTCTGAGCCATTTACTAGTCCCCGAATAGAATGGCTCTCCTTCTCACACAGAGCACCGCTCTTCTGGTCTCTGCTTCCCCGGGTGACAAATCCCTCTCCGTAGGCACGGCTCACCCTGCCCCCTCCCAGCTGAGGCTGGAAGAGGGGCCTTCTCCTGACAGGTCCAGAGGCCAGGGACAGGATGCGAAACGAGGTTCACTTTTCAAAATGGATAAATGGCAGTTATTCCTTTTAAAAATAAACACCCTGGAACCTTACTGTCTCCTTGGGTCCGTACTAGGTACTTGACTTACTGAGAGCAAAATGACTCGTGATTATTTTGTTTGGGTCCTTCAGTTTCAAAACTCATAAACTTTGCCATTTCCAATAACCGTAAGTCTCTGAAACCCCATTTTTAAATCTGTTGCCCTCGGACCATCACTTTCTGTTCTTCCAGCTAACTGATTCCAGTTGTCTTCTCCAGAAATTTCCTGATCTCATTGAGATCCACCATATCTGGATATTACTAGTTTGTCCCCTTCTAAACATCCTTTTGGAACCCCCACTACTCTCCACTTACAGCTTGGATTTGATGGTTCAGCTCTATAACCACTCCTTGAAAACACTCTTAAATTTCTCACTCTCTTTCCTTCTCTTTGTCATATATCACCTATTGGCCGGCAAAACTCTAACCACTGTGTATGCTATGGACTGAATTGTGTCCCCTCCTAATTTGGTTGAAATATTAACCTCCAATGCAACTGTATCTGGAGATGGAGCTTACAAGGAGGTAACCGCAGTTAAATGAGGGCACAAGGGTGGGGCCCTGATCCCATTCAATTAGTGTCCTTATAAGAACAGACACAGAGAGAGCACTACTCCTAATCCCCACCACATAAGGATATAGCAAGAAGGCAGCCGTCTAGAAAGAGACAAGAGAGAGAAGCTAGAAAGAGAGTTTTCGCCAGAAACTGACCATGCTGACACCCTGATCTCAGACATCCAGCTTCCAGAATTATAAGAAAATAAATTGCTTTTAAGACACCTAGTTTATGCTATTTTGTTATGGCAGTCAGAGCAGACAGATACAGTGTTAGGGAGAACAATGGTTCCACAAAGATGTCCACAGTGTAATCCCTGAAAGTGTGAATATGCTAGACATATGGCAAAGGGGAACTAAAGTGGCAGACATGATTAATGTTGCTAATTAGTGAGCCTTGAGATGGAAAGATTATCTTGCATTATCTGAGTGGGGCCCAGGTAATCACACTGGAGGCACAAGAAGGAGAAGTAGAGGGCTGGGAGCATGAGAAGGACTCAGCCACTTATCGCTGGCTTTGAAGACGGAAGGGAGCCATGAGACCGGAAATGCACTAGGCAAGCTGGAAAGGCAAAGGGATGGATTTTTCCCTAGGGTCTCCAGACGAAACGCAGCCCTACTGACATTTTGAACTTAGCCCAGTGAGACTCGGTTTTGAATTCTGACCTCTGGCAACTATGTGTTGTTTAAAGCCATTATGTTTGTGGTATGTTTTAGCAGCAATAGCAAACCAATACCCATGGTTAAATCCCACTATCTACTTAGAATCTGCCGGCACCCACAGAGAGCTGATCGTTGGAAAAATTACACAACCATGCTAACTGGCCTCACTGCAAATACGACTACATATCAAAAAGGACCTCTCGACATTTCCAGACAATCTGATCACACTTTCCTATAAATTCACTTTCTCTCCAAGATGATTACTTCACACCTTTTCTTTCATCACGCCTCCAACACTGTCTCTCCTCAACTTACGCCCCGTTAGTGCTTGTTTCTTCACAGAAAAAAATAATTATAAATAGTTGAGAAACAGAGCATCTTCCCACCATTTCCTTAATCTGCTTCCATGGCTACATATATGTTCTGTCTTCCACATGTTATAGGGGATGAAGTAGAGTGTCCAGAAGGCAATCGAAAGCCAGTCTCTTCTACGGAGTCCTGGGTTCCAACTTTCTTAACTTCTCAGGGGGCTCCCTACCGGTAGTAACACTCAATAACTCAGGCAAAACATGTAGAAGTCTTAATTCCACTTTCCCCCTCACACACCACATCCCGATGTGTAAGTAATTTCTGTATGCCCCGAGCCCCATGACTTCTCACATCCCTACTGAGGGGGCCTACTCTAGTTCCCCTCCACCCCTCGCCTGGACAGATGCACTAACCTCCCTGTCTTTGCTTCCCACTCTATAGACTTAGTGATTTTTCTAAAGACTAAATTGGACTATTTCCCCACTTATCATCCTCAACAGTCTCTCCACTGCACCCAATAAAAAACCCAGACCCTACCTTGGGCTAGAAAAATCTGGGTAATCGGACACCTGTGGACTTTCCCATCTCATTTTTTACAACTCTTCTCTTCACTTACTGCAGTCATGCTGACATTCTTTCTTCTGTCCCTCAACGAAAACAAGCTTATTTCCACCTCAGGGCTCTTGCATTTGCTGTTTCTTCTGCTTGGAATAATCTTCCTCCACTTCATTGGAGGCTGCCTTCTCCTCACTGATGCCTCGATTCAAAGGTCACCCTGTTCAGGAGGGCTTCATTGGCCCTATCCAAACAAACCTGAAGTTGTTCTGTCGCATCATACATAAGAAAACTCTTCATAGCATATATCAGTACCCAAACTCCTATTCATTCATTCATTCATTCATTCATTCATTCATTCATTCTTTTATTCATTTATTGTCTGTGTGCTCGCATCAGAATGTATGCATGGCACATATTCTTTCAATGAATGTTTATGACTCTTATGTACTAAATTCCACTCCAGAGTTAACTTCGTTGAAGCAAAATTTGGGCAGCTCAAAGTCTTTGTCATGTGATCATTTTCTTGTCCTTAGAAGTTGTACGAACAGAGCATTCCTGTAACTCCTGCCAGTTCTGGCCAAAGTTGGCATCATTAGACATCAGGCTGGGCAGCTGCAGCACTCACTGACGTCTTGTTTCTATGTTGATTCTGTGACAGGATTATTGTCAAGTATTTCAAATGAAAGCTTATACCTAACTAAGAGCATCTGCATTTTAATTTTTGTTCTGCCATTGCAGTGGTAAGTACTGGGCTGTCTCTGTTTTTGTTGCTCATGCACTGATTTGGCTTCTCAGATTAGAACAGAATATAATCTAGGGGCACCTGGGTGGCCCAGTCGGCTGAGCGTCTGACTTCGGCTCAGGTCATGATCTCACAGCCCGTGCGTTCGAGTCCCGTGTCGGGCTCTATGCTGACAGTTCAGAGCCTCGAGCCTGCTTCAGATTCTGTGCCTCCCTCTCTCTCTGCCCCTCCCCGCTCATGCTCTCTCTCTCTGTCGAAAATAAATAAACATTAAAAAAAAAAAAAGAACAGAATAATCTTGTTGGTAGAATCAATTTACAGTTCTTTCAATCACTATAGAACCAAGTATGGACTAGATTCTCTATCAATAGTTTGATTCGTTGGTGGGTTTTCAATGCAGTCAGGAAAACCGCTTGCCTTACTGGGGCTTTCCTTTCCTCCACACCTAACAACAAATCCATATTTTACTTCATTCATCGTACTGCTATTCTTAAGTATTAGTCATGAGCCCCGGAATAATCATTCCTATTTGTGACTTACGGAAAAGAAGGTTACTGATGTTTATTTGAGGGTAATGACAAAAACTCTTAATGGCTTTTCAACAAAGGCTTAGCTATTGAAAATCCAATGAGACCATGCAAAGGCTTAGCTCTTGAAGACCCAATGGGACTCCATAATAAAGTGATATCTCAAAGAATGGGGCACAAAAGCTGGAATGCTGTGAGACTTCATTATGACTTTGGCATTATATAAAGTCACATATATTCACACGTAGAAAACTTTAAATCCTTTAAAATCTGACTATGTCCAGGTAATAAGATCATTTTGTTATTATACATGAATTTTTCTGATTGTTACAATATTCATACTTTGGTTTTTCTTCTTTTTGACTAAATTAATCATAGAATAATATATAAAAGAATGGTAAATATTATTAAGGAGATGACAAAAAGCTTGACAGGAAAAGCAGAAGTTAAAAGTACAACAGATCGTTGTTTTTTAAAAAAATTCTATTGACCATTTTTTTTTTGCTGTAACTTAGACTCAGCCATAGACAAATATAGCCTTTTTTGTGTGTGTTAAAATGAACACACAAACAACAAAAACAACAACAAAAAAATAGAAACAGACTCATAAATAAAGAAAACAAACGAGTGGTTGCCAGTGGGTGGGGATTGCTGATGGAGGGGAGAGGAAAAGTAGGTGAAGGGGATTAAGAGGTACAAACTTTCAGTTACAAAGCAAATAAGCGATGTGATGAAAAGCACAGCATAGGAAATACAGTCAATAATATTATAATGACACTGTATGGTGACAGATGGTAACTAGACTTACTGTGGTCAGCATTTCATGATGTATATAATATTGAATCACTATATACAATATTGTATACCTAAAACTGACATATTATATGTCACCTATGCTTCAATTGAAAAGGTTATATGAAGGCAAAGGCCATTTATTCATTCAGCAAATCATCTTTGCTGTTATCCTTGTAAGCTTTATAAATGCAAGGGCATTGTTGACATGGTTCAGTATTGTTTCTGCAATTAGCCACAGTGCCTGTCCCAAAGTCAAACGCATAAATGCTATATATAATATGAAATCTCAATTATTACCCATTGGCAAACTATGAAGTTCAACCACGTGTATGAAGGTACATTTTAATTTTTATGCTTTCCCAAATATTTCTCCCTTGCACGAAAAATATATGAAAATAACACACGAACACTAGAGTGGTTAAAGGGTGTATTTATTTCCCTGAAGATAATTTATTTGAAATCCTGATTTTCCAAATAGACTGGAAAAGTCGCTTATGGACACATTCAGAACAAGGAGCAGTGACGTTTATTTGACGATGGGGATGAAGTGTGCGCAGCAAGTATGTGTAACACGAACCTGGCAGTCTTAGAACCGCTTGGTTGAACCCCACTATTCTCTTAAAAAGCTTAACGAAGGCTTAATAGTTGGGTCCAGTTCTGCTGTTAAGAAAAGAGTAATGTCATATATCCGTCCTAGCGTTAGAGCAATGATACGACATTAACCTCTTACGGAAGAGGTAACCACTGACTCTAAAACCCTATTTTTTCCCTTATACCTCAATCCCTCTACAAATGCAAAAAGCCTAGTGTAACTAGCTGTGATCTTTCCCCACATTGTTTCAGAGTTCAGAGAGATGCTAAATAAAATCAGAAGTTGAACTATTTGAAGGAAGTTGTCTGTCCTTTTATTTTGTGTTGGAAATTCTGTTCAGCATTGAAGCAGGCTTCTGTGATTGAAGGTGGTAAATGATAGATAGGGTTCAATAGAGCTCTTGTGGTGAAGGGTGAGTATTTTAGTGTGCCCGTGACCCGATCCAAAGGCTATTTCTAGCAGTTTGTCATCTAGTACAGAGAAGGTTAGTGAGGTCATGCTGATATATGATCTTTTATGCTCTGAACTTATCACTGCAGTTGAGCTGGCCCTATAATTCTCATTAACATTGAGCAGTTATCTTTTGATACTAAAGAATAAAGTAAAACAATTGCTTGGCTTTATCCTCAAACTGTAATAGAAAGACAAGTCACAGCTTAAAGTTTAAAGTATGTAGTTACAAAAATTTAGAGAGTCTTTATTTTTACCCATAGAAGTAAAGATAGCCCTGGCATTCTCAGAAGAAAACCAAATACGATCACATGGATGGGTCTGCTGGTGGGAAGTGTCTAAACGTTATCATCACCACGATAAATATTTAGTTCTAGTAGAGCATGAGATTACCTTAAAAATGTTCTAGCATCTCTGCACACATTCCAAAAGGAATAGAGTTCTCTAAAGAAAGAAAATACCGAAGGGATGGGTAGGCACTGTGGGATGAGAGGAATTAGAGAAGTTGAGTTCTAGCTTCTGATTTGCCCAAGTATGAGGTAAATGGCATGCAGGAAAGACCATAAGCTCTTTCCACCTGGTCATTTCTTGCTTGCATTTCATGAACCACCTCCTTGAATGTTTCTGAGTCAGCCGGCAGACCTATTACCAAGTCCCCAAATCCATCTCCCCCACAGATCTTTCTAATTTGGTCAGATTCATCAGGGGCTCCAAGAGCATTAAGAATAAAGTTAAAAAACTGCAGCAGGCTATACCAGGTCTTTTAAGGTCCAACCCTTGCTTACCTCTTTGGCCCATCTCCCTCCACTTCCCAACTCCTTCCCATCCTCCCACCCCTGCAGAGCCATTTAAGCTTCTGCTCTTAAAGCTAGAGCTCCATTTCCCCTACTGTCGACCCAGTAACTCTCACTTCAAGAGATTAAGTAAGTAATGGCTTAATTCACCTTAATGGCTGGCTTTTCTAAGTTTTCTTGACCTTTCCTTCTGGGTTTGGTGCCATCCTTTGTTCTATTCTAGCGCTTACTGTATTATAAGCATCCATTTACTTATCTGTTCTCCCCATCCCTCCACCCGTTAGGCTAAAACTTCTTGGCAAATGGTGGTAAATAAATGCATAACAAATGAGTAAAAATCAACTCTCCTTATTGCTATTATTTTTGGAGGGGGAAACTGGGGAATGGAGTTGAGTCGTTGGCTGATTCCATCATGAAGAAATAAGTCATCAGGGGTGCCGGAGCGGGAGGCGCTGGCTCAGTTAGTCAAGATCTATGGTTTGTGGGTTTGAACCCTGTGTTGGGCTTTGTGCTGACAGCTCGGAGCCTGGACCCTGCTTCAGATTCTGTATCTCCCTCTCTGTGCCCCTCCCCTGCTCACATTCCATTTCTCTCTCTGTCTCCCTCCCTCAAAAATAAATAAACATTAAAAAAAAAAAAAAGAAATCAACTCATCATTTTTACTGGGGATTAAAAATATCTCTCCCCATTCTGGCTGAATGTTCTGGTGGAAAAAAACTTACTAGTTAACTAAATTAATTTTATCTCATTAGAATACTAAAATTAGTCTTGAAGAAATGCTTAGCTCCTTTTACTTCCTAAGCAAAAGAATGCTAAATTTGGATTCGAATGATTAGTCCCTTTCCATTTGTTTCTTTAATCAGTTCCCTCCTTTCCTAATGTTGGTTCCAGCTGATCATGGTTTAAAGCTGGATTGTCACCTGTCTCTGCCAGAAAACACAGAGGCGGCCCAGAACAATGGAACAAAAAATCAGAATCAGAATCAGAAAAATCTAATATTGAGTTTGTCATTTCTTACTGTGGTGGCTTTGGCCACACACTGAATCCTTTACGTCTCTATGTCCTCTTCTGTAAATAAGGATGGTGCCCACCTTACAGAGTAACTAACAGTAAGTCTCCAATAAGATCATATGTGCTGTGAATGCACTTTGCACACACTTAAAAGCAAACAGATATGTCATTACTCCAACTCTAAACCCAAAGCATCAGTATCATTTATAACCAGCTCTCCAATCCAACTCTTTTCCTAGAGTTACTATGCCAGGCAAAAAATAAATAAATTAAATTAAATTTTAAAAAAAGGGACTAATTTGAGTTTGATCTCTTCTGCCAAGTGGTTAGGACAGAAACCAGAAAAATGCCTAAAGAAAGGAGGAAGATCAGTACATCAAACAGCCCAGATACAATCCACAACATAGATAAATGACCCTGCCTAATTGGGAATTCAGAACAGACATCTCTGTCCTATAGAAATACCCCTTGCCTCAGACATTCCTCTCTCTGGCCAGACATCCTCCTCGAGGAGGGGCACTGTACAGAATCCAGAGCGCATCAAATGTCTACAGTGTCTCATATTCTGAAAATGCCTTTGCTCTTAATTCTGTACATTATGCCTCGGAAGGACCGAGAGAAGTATGTTAATATTATCCTTGGGCCAGAAAAGGAAGACAGCTAGCAACTAAGTGATTTGCTTCAGGTTTCAGAGGGAATTAAAACGGATATGTCAACATTCACAGGGCCTTCTCTCTGTGGCAAGGGGGATTCCTTTATTCTTGCAGTTGTGGGTTTTTGGTACTATGACCAGATTTACCAATCTTTAAGCAGGTGATTTTGAGGTGCCAGTGAGGGTTTGATGGAGCTAGTATACAATTCTTACTGGCTTGGCCATTCCCACATGTAGGAGGCAGGCACAATTTTCAGCGGAAAAATGATGTACAGAAAGAAGTTGATCTATAGTTAGGCAGGAAATACAAGGAAGAAAAGGACAGCAACTCTGTATTTTGTCTTAAGTGTTTGATATTCTCTCTTGGAGATTCGTGATTCTCAAACTATCGATTCTTAAGGATGAGAATTAATTATATGACAAACAGCCTGTATATAATAAAACAATTCAATGGGGCTATTACCATTATTTACCATTGTCTTCACTACTGGTTTCCATTTTTCTTTTTTTTTTCTTTTTTTTTCTTAATTTTTTATTTATTTTTGAGACAGAGAGAGACAGAGCATGAGCAGGGAAGGGGCGGAGAGAGAGGGAGACACAGAATCGGAAGCAGGCTCCAGGCTCTGAGCCATCAGCACAGAGCCAGATGCGGGGCTTGAACTCACAGACTGTGAGATCATGACCTGAGCCGAAGTCGGACGCTCAACCGACTGAGCCACCCAGGCACCCTTCCATTTTTCTATTCAAAGAAAAATTTCTATTCCAGTGAATAAATTAAGTGAACTTGAGATTTTAAAATGTGGAAGTAAATATGAACTCCCACGGGTGGAAGAGGACTCACAATCAGAATGAATTGGTAGAAAGTTGTATGTCTCAGGCATTAATCTCTTCAGCAGTTATTTCTGTTTTTTTCTTGTAGACAGGTGGTAGAAGGGTACTGCCCCATCTGCTTTTAAGACAGGCACGGTATAGGGCTATAGGGCTCGCTCAGGCTATTGAAATATGAGCATAAATGACACGTGAAAGCTTTAAGGATTTGTGTGATATACGCCATACGTCTTTTCCCTTCTGCCATACTGCCTAGTGTTTGACTACGTTCCAGATAGTAGCTGGTCTCTTTGTCTGAGACCTAAACTGAGGTCTAAACTGAGGCCAAATGGAACAGAGGAGCACCCGACCCCGATTTGTGGGTCGTTTGTAATCAAAAGATAATTGATACCGTCATGACTGATAACAGTTGACCTTATTCAAAAGGAATGGATATACTAAGGGATAAGAGTTTAGCAGAGCATAGGCAAAGGCATACAATGAATGGGTACTCACAGACCTAAGGGGAAAGGTGGAAGGCAAAGTGTCTGAGGGAAGATAAACGGAGCAGCAGAGAAGTGACTTCATGGGGATGGGATCAGCCAAATCCTTTCCTAACACAGACGGTGAAACCGGGATGGTGGTCGGACCACCACCGGGAGACTTTAACCACTTGATCTATGTCAGAACCGTTGTTCTGACAAAAAAAAAAGGCAGAATCTGATAGATTCTTGACTTACCCAGAAAATAAAGTGATCTTTCAAAAGCAACACTGTGGGATTTTCAAAAGCTGAGGAGGCAGTCAGGGGAATTGCAAATTGGCATTAAATTGGCTCAGTAAAGAGCTACTTAATGTTAAGGAAGTAACGAAAACCATGGGAGATTACATAGCAACCCAGATAGGGAACACTGGACATAAAAAGTACTCCAGCTTATTAGAGAAGTGAATCTTAAAGATTCAGAAAAAAAGATACTAATGATACTAAAATCATAATATTTAAAAGGGATTGGAAAGCTGACAAGATCTAGGATATTACATTATGATGAGGTCACAAATAATCCTAGTGAGGAACCCTCAGTCCTTGGAGGATACGATACTGCTCCATTAACTTAGCCAACAAATGTTTACTGAGTGACTACTAGGAATTAGAAATTGTGCTAAAATGTTGGGGGACCAAAGAGGATATAGTTCCTGCCCTCAAGGAGCTTGCGGTAGAGTCAAATAAACAGACAATAAACCAACAAGCCCCCAGCTAGCGTTGATTAAATACCTAGTATTTGTTAGTGAGGTTGAATTGGCTTTTACGTAATTTTTCCCCTGATTTTTACAAGCTTGCTGTGTAGGTGAAGGTCTTGTTGAAACTCAGAGAGATGGAGTAATCGGGTCTTACATTCATACAATAATAGGCAAAACTGGGACTTGAAATCAATTTTCTGTGATTTCAATATCTGTATTCTTTCAAACATACGCTGATGCCTTTCACGTCTAACTTTAAGATTATGCGATTTTGGGGGGCGCCTGAGTGGCTCAGTCGGTGAAGAATCTGATTTCGGCTCAGGTCATGATCTCACGGCTCGTGAGTTCGAGCCCCAGGTCGGGCTTTGCGCTGACAGCTCAGAGCCCGGAGTCTGCTTCGGATTCTGTGTCTCCCTCTCTCTCTCTGCCCCTCCCCTGCTCACGCTCTTTCTCTCTCTCAAAAATAAATAAACATTAAAAAAATAATAACAGCCATGCTATTAACATACCTCACAAAATTAACAATAAACGGGGAGACTGCTTCAGATTCTGTGTCTTTCTCTCTCTCTGCTCCCCCCCCCTTGCTCATGCTCTCTCTCTCAAAAATAAATAAATATTAAAAAAAATTTTTTAAAGATTATGTGATTATTTAAAGTAGTTTTGAAATGTTAGTGTGCCTGTGTCAGGGTGTGTGCTTTAAAAGGACAATGGGCTTATCAAAAAGAAAAAAAATTATCTTTTTATGTAATTACATTTTGGTTATTTTTTTTTCAGTTCAAGAAACTCCAGGGACAGAGGCACCTGGGTGGCTTAGTCAGTTAAGCCTCTGGCCCTTGATTTTGGCTCAGGTTGTGATCAGGTTCATGAGTTTGAGCCCCGCCTTGGGCTCTGCACTGACAGCCTGTGCTTGGGATTGTTTCCCTCCCCTCTTTCTCTGCCCTTACCCTGCTTGCACGCTCTTGCTCTCTCATTCTCTCTCTCTTTCAAAAGAAGTAAACTTAAAAAAAAAAAAAAAACTTAAAAAAAACCCCCAAAAGTCCAAGGACATTAATGATTTATAAGCTATATTTTGAGAATCTTTCTAGTCAGTCATATGCAAAATGCTAAGTTGGTTTTCAGCCAAGAGTCTAGAAATCATATTTAACACAGCAAAAAAGATAGTCTTAGATAAAATAATAAAATCTCTAAAAAGATAAGCAGTGATCAAACTGGTTTTACAAATTTATAGCTGGAGGTTGTAATTTTCTTCTATGACCGATTAGTTCTTTTTCTTTGAGATCGAATCCTCAGAATTAAAAAGGGAGGCCTTAATATATATGTGTGTGTGTGTGTGTGTGTGTGTGTGTGTGTGTGTGTGTATATATATATATATATATATGTTTTCTTTTTTTCCAGAAGTCCCAGTACCACACACCCATCATTGGAGGAAAACTTGGCATCAGAAACTACTCACCATTTAGTACAAGCCAAACGGCTAAATTGATTTTAGCATTCTGGAAGAAAAATTGCACCTTTGGTGCTGAATTGCTTCCCTATGAGTGTTGAGCCAAATATTAATGTATATTTGAAAGGAAACAAAAAGCGTTCAAACTCTAATGTACCTCAGGCTTATAAATTGGGATTCAGTCACTTTAAATTAAGTTGGGTTTCTTGAGGCAAAACTACTCTCATTATTTTTCTATTACTGCTCTGACCAACAGTTTATATACCACATAACAACGTTCTAAGTTCTCCAGATATAATGGAAATGGAAACATCTATTCTGGAGGCTTCTCTGGTAACGCTCACTCGAGAGAACACAGACACGCACTACAGTGTCAGGCTATTTCTTAGGACTTGTAAAGACATATGACGTTCCATTCAGATGCCTTTCTGTAATCAAGGACAAACTGACCGCTTGTTGAGTTTTTAAAAATTTTTGCTGCTCTTTTTATTTTTTTTTATTGTTAAAAAAATTTTTTTTTTAACGTTTATTTATTTTTGAGACAGAGAGAGACAGAGCATGAACGGGGGAGGGACAGAGAGAGAGGGAGACGCAGAACCGGAAACAGGCTCCAGGCTCCGAGCCGTCAGCCCAGAGCCCGACGCGGGGCTCGAACTTACGGAACGTGAGATCGTGACCTGAGCTGAAGTCGGATGCTTAACCCGCTGAGCCACCCAGGTGCCCCTTGCTGCTCTTTTTAAAGTTTTAAAAGTAATATACGTTCATTGTATAAAAATTAAGAATTACATAAATGTAATCCAGTTACTGAACAAACACCACTAGAAATACGTTGGCCTATATCTTTCTAAACTCTTTGCTTTGTAAATGAATTACGTTTTTTTTTTTATAAAAAAATACAATACTAGTTATGACCTTATTTTTTCATTTACATGTTTATTTATTTATTTTTGAGAGAGAGAGAGAGCACATGAGTAGGGATGGGCGGGTGGGGGGTGGGAAGAGAATCCCAAGCAGACTCTGTGAAGTCCGTAGAAAGCCTGACAAAGGACTCAAACTCACAAACTCTAAGATCACGACGTGGGCCGAAATCAAGGGTTAGACACTTAATCGACTGAGCCACCCAGGTGTCCCACCTTATGTTTTCATTTAATAACATGGTAAAAGAATACATAAATCGTTTTACATAGTTTCATAGTATTAGTGCATGATTGTCCCATGTTTTCTTGAACGCACCCCTGTAACTGAATACTAAACTTGTCTCTGGTATTGAGTTATTATAATATCATTCCTTAATGATACTTGTCACAGTCTTTGGAAACAAACTGAATGTCTATTTTTTTAAAGTTGTTATTATTGGGGTGCCTGGGTGGCTCAGTCGGTTGGGCATCTGACTTTAGCTCAGGTCATGATCTTGCAGTCTGTAAGTTTGAGCCCCACGTCGGGCTCTGTGCTGACAGCTCGGAGCCTGGAGCCTGCTTTGGATTCTGTGTCTCCTTCTCTCTCTGCCCCTCCCGCACTCACGCTCTTTCTCAAAAATAAACATTAAAAAAAAATAAAAAATAAAGTTGTTATTATTTATTTATCTGTACATTTGTTTATGTTTAGCGTATGTTAAAAACAGCACTTTGGAGGTGGGAATACCGTTATGGATGATGACTTACGGTTGATAAGTTAGTGACAGATCTTAGCTCCAACAATTTATCCTACCTTCTTCCTACTGCAAGTCCTGTCCCAGGCCCAACCCGGGAGCTCGATGCCAGGGCTTGCTTCCTTTTCTGTCCTTGCTTCCCCTTTTAATGAGACCGTTCTTCCTTGGCCCAGCCCAAACACCAATCCCTGCCCCTGACGTTGAGTGTGGTTTGGGTAATGCTGAAAGGCCCAGCTGGGATCCTCTGCTTAGCTAGCCTTGCTACTGACCATTTCCAGAATGTCTGACGAGCCCTCAGAGTCATGCCTTGACTGCCTGGATCCCTCAGGAGTCACCTTGGCAGGGTCCATGACATCCTTCGAGGCTGTGCTTAAACATTTCGCCATTTTACATAAACGTTCTTTCTTTCATCCATTGCACAATTCAGTGAGTCCCTACTTTTTGGAAGATCGTCTGGGCCTGGGGATATTCTTCATGGAGTGGGTCTATGTTTCAAAAGTTCTGAGGAATTATGAGAAGAGAGGGAGAGAGGGAGAGAGAGGGAGCGAGACACAGAGCAAGCCCATTAATTGCACCCCATTGGAAAATCTCTGAAATTCATCTTCCTCTTCAGTAGGGGGGTAGATCATGTCTAGTTGGGAATGATTGTGACATCAGGTATTTCTAGTATCTTTAGCCCTATCCGCTTTATTTCTATGGTTTTCCCTTTTAAACTCATGACAATCCTTGTTAACATAAGCTTGGAAGAAAATAAATCATGTAGGATATTTAAACCACACTTCTGCTAACATATGTTGCAAATATATTACCATCATATGCAGCCAACTGGGCCTCCACCACCTACACATCCCCTACCTTTGGAGGAGCATGTGGCCAACAGTAAAGTGTGGGGCACAGAAGCTAAGACACAGGGATGACTCATGGATCATATTATCATCATCTACATGAGATTATAACATTTGGTCCATCAAACTCCCAATCGGCAGATACTTATTTTTAGAAATTAAATCATTAAGCAGGTGAAAACAACTTTTTCCCATTTCAGCATCAAGTGTGTACAGCGTTTTTAAAAACACTGTCTAGGCTCGCAACTGTAAATTGAAAGGGATCTCAGAAATATTCTAGGCTAAGACTTTCATTGTGGAAATGAGGAAACTCAGCCAAGGCTAAATGGCTTGAGCTTACTTCCCTCAAGTAAGAGGGAGAGTTTGGATATCCAACAGCAATTAAAAGTTTGTCTTTAAAAAGTGAAGAGAGCAAGATCTATACCCAAGAGAAAAATTCGTCAAAACGTGTCAAGGAAATGAAAATAAAGATTAATTAATAGTTGTCCAATTAAATTAAATCCAAATTCTTCAGCTTGACAGTCAAGGTCCATTTCCTGTTTCTAACTAACACAGGTTCGTCTCTCCAGCCAAGTCAATTTTTTTTTTTTTAACACAATTAACATTTTACCACAAGCACATACATACATTATGGCATTCAGCGTGCTAATCCATGACCTTGACCTTCTTCAAACCTAGTTTAGAAATCCAGCCCTCATTTTCTCTAGACAAACGGGTCTTTCTCTCTCTTTGGCCGTGAATCCTTGGTTCACATGTACTCTGTAAGGGACACATTTACTTGCAAGTACAAAATGTTACTTTAGAAATGTAATAACTCTTTGCATATGTTGACATTTGATTTCTCTGAATGCTTTGTTCCCCCTCCCAAATTTTTTTTTACAACTTGCTAGAATGCACCAGGGAGAACGTGTTGCCGTGGTCTCGATTTCTTTTTCGGGCATTACGCAAGGATACCAGCTGCCTCCCTTCTCTTTACAAGGTCACCATCACATCCACTCTCTAAGGTAGAGGTCAAAGCTGGCCTTAACAGCTCCCTCCCACCAAGAGGAAGCTTGCTACAAATAGCTCCCTCCCCTGGCTTCACGTCACCTCCAGAAGGCTTTCTGAACTCCCCAGCTTTGATTTTCCAATTGCTGTCCCTGCTTTTTTTTGTCCACTTCTCCCTATGACTGAAATGGGCTTAATATTTCAGACTCCTGTTCTTCTTGGTGCTGCACAGCAGTTTTAGGGCTACTATCCCTTTTTGAATTGTATAGAACAGGACAGGACTGCCTCCAGCCCGGAGGGAAAGAGGAACCTGCGAATGCAGGTTACTCCAAAAATGCATGCTGGGCCAGGCTGTAAACCCTGGGGCTGAGTCAACAATTTCTTACTGTCCTTATTCTATAAGTGTTTCAACTAACCCCACCCACTTTCTGTGCCCACCCACATATGAGGCTAAAAGAATGGATAGGTTTTTTTTTTTTTTTTTTTCCTATATGAGACTGATATTTTCATTTATGTAAACGAGTGTTGAAAATGTTTTGGCTCATACTTTTCCACTCCTATGGCTCAGTTGTCTGGTAAGCAAATCTGCCCAAGATTGTCCTTTTTAAAGAAGATCTAACGGTACTGGCCGATGAAAAATATACTCTGATAATGGCAAAAAAAAAAAAAAAGCCCACAACAACAACACAAAGGATTTAATTTTGTCATCCTTCTTTCTTGGTACCTTTGAAACAATGTAATTGAAATGCCTCTCTTTCAGAAGACAAAGGAACCGTATTATTAACAATCAACTATCGATTTTCAGATTTACATTGTTTTCGGTCATTTAGTGTATTTCTCTCCAGCAACTTGCTTGATGGTGGTAAGTATGATGTTCTATAAAACAAGCAAGCAAGCAAGATGCAATATTTCAAAGCCTGGTCCATGGGGCGATTCTAGGTGTGGTGTAAGCAATTTGCTGGGGTGGCTGCTTTTGCTTGAAATTCCTTAAGAGAGGCAGCCAAGATATAGGTTTATTTATCTCTGATTGGCATTAAAGTCTGTCTGGGGAGGGGCGCCTGGGTGGCGCAGTCGGTTAGGCGTCCGACTTCAGCCAGGTCACCATCTCGCGGTCCGTGAGTTCGAGCCCGGCGTCGGGCTCTGGGCTGATGGCTCGGAGCCTGGAGCCTGTTTCCGATTCTGTGTCTCCCTCTCTCTCTGCCCCTCCCCCGTTCATGCTCTGTCTCTCTCTGTCCCAAAAATAAAATAAAAAACGTTGAAAAAAAAAATTAAAGTCTGGGGAAAGTAAATAAAAGGTAATTGATTTTTCTCTGGAAGATATGATATTCTACTGAAATATGTAAAGTGGAATATGGCCAATAAATTCAATGATTTTATTTTTCTTTTTTAAAACACAGAAGACTACTGAAGTTGAAGTATCTTTACAGAGAATTAGTATCTTAGCTTTTCTAGGATCATATATCAAGAACAATCTAACATATCCCTTTCAACTAAGAATAATACATACCCTCTGGAAGCTTCATGTTTTTCCACAGAAATTCCCTTACCAATGCCTACAATTTTAAAGATGCATTCTAAAGTTCATTTAAAAATGTTTGAGCATTCTGAGAAAACTGGCTCTAAAATTCAGGGCCATCTTCTCAAAAATAGTTTTTAACATATAAACCTTGATTTTAGTTCAGCAGGAAAGATTCATGAAATTCTAGAAAGCCAGCTTTCTACCATTTCATGAAAGTTGTTCAATATTGAGCAAGATCAGAATCCACTCTATTTATGGCATCATTGATATCAAAGATGATTCTCAAGAAATTGGTAAATTAGGTATAATTTTATTTCAGTATGGAGCCTTAGATCACATATTCCTGGGAAAGGGACTAACGCAATAAACGGCACACGTGGGACGTAAAGAGAACTCCTCCCGATTAATCGATTCCCACGGAACCCAGAGAGTATTTAGTGGAAGCAAAACCGGAATGACTTCGCACCGTCTCAAATACATCAACTTGATGATTAGCTGACTAGCCTTTCCTGCTGACTTCTTGTCAACACACGAGAGCCTAGTTGGTATTGTTTGACTGGCTCCAAAATGCAGAAATAGGCAAATTACCCAGGCTCTCCTTTGAAGTAAAATACATGCGGCATGGAAGCTGCCAGGTGTTGCCAGGAGGAACCAGGAAACAAAGCCCTCAGAGACCTCTCAGAAAAATACCTATAGGAGGCCATTAAAACAACACAGCTCTGAGGTCCAATTCTATCTAAGAAGCTTTAATCAAAGAGCAGCATGAATCTTATATTCTTGTTCTTTCTTCATCACGATTAATATCATCAGTTCCTTAGGGCGCTCAGTAAGAAAGAACATTTCAAAAACACTCCCTGGATACATCAAGAAAAAAAGTGTCAAAAACACATTCTGCACAAGCAAAGAATTTAGTGTGGAGGGAGATGTTTAAAAAAAAAAAAAGCAACAAGAAAAGATAACAAAGGGGCCTTTATAAGTTTTTCATAGCAAAGGATTCCTAAGTAGTAACTCAAGCCAGCCCTAGACAAACTTTTGCAAGAAGTTCATCTCGACTCCTTTTTTCAGCCCCTTGACTCCAGGACTCCTCTCTTGCATCCCTGCTGGTTCAGTGCCTCATTAGAGGAAAGGCTTGGAAGAGGCAGTGAACTCTAGTGATTAAAGGCGCTGTCTACACAGCCATGCAGTCTTGGCATTAACAGGTTCCTCCAGTTACCTGCTGTGTAACAGTTTGTTCATCTGTACTATGGGGGTGAGCATATCGACCTCCCGAATTATTCTGAGAATGAAGTGAGGTATCCGATGAACACAGGATCCTAGCACAGAGTCAGGGATGTGGTCCACGTTGAATCAATGGCAGTTACTTTTATTATTGTGAACTGATTCTTACTGGGTGAACTGGATGTAAATGTAGCTCATCCCAGGGCATTTCATTTGCAAAGGCATTTCTAGAAGATTGCAGAACTCTTGGGACTCAAGGGCGCCCATTTACTTGAGGAATTTCAGGCACCCCAATAGACCGATGGGTGAGTTAATTTTTGTCACAGAGCCTGCCTTGTGCCCCTCAGATAAATGCTCAGGCAGCTGTGAGCACTGAACCTAGATCAGAAGAATTAGGTTCAGAGGACAGTATTGCCACTTGACAGTTGTGTGACCTTGGGCACATCGTTCCTTTATCTTTCATGGCATTGGCTTTCTCTTTGATAAGGTGGGGATCATGATATATCACAGGGTTATTAAGAGGATTTCATGACACAAGGCATGAAAATAAGTGCTGTCGATGGTCAGTGCTAAACAACTGTAAATTACTACCACAGTCCAGTCCGTGCCTTTGCCCTGGGACATGCCCTAGGAGTAATAGAAATTTCCTACCGTTGAGACACACATAATAATCTGACTGGCTAAAGAAAAAAAAAAAAACCCACATATTCTAGCATTCATTTGGTTAGCATAATTTGAGAACCATCAAAATCACCTGCGGAAACAACTTCAGACAGAAGCAAATGCAAATCCGTGAATCTGAAAGCATTATGCTAAATGAAAGAAGCCAGGCACACAAGCGTGTACCTCCATGGAATAGCAAACTGTGACCCATACATGCAGTCGAATGTCATTTGCCTTAAAAAGAAGGAAATCGACACATGCTACAACGTGGATGAAACTTGAAGACATTATGGTAAGTGAAATAAGCCAGTCACAAAAGGACAAATATTGTAGAATTCCACTTGTATGAGTACCTAGGGTAGTCAAAGTCATAGAGACAGAAGGTGAATGGTGGTTGCCAGGTACTAGAGAGAGGGCAAAATGGGGAGTTAGTGTTCAGTGGGTACAGAGTTTCAGCCTACAAGGCTCAATTTACGGAAAATTCTAGAACAGACCAACTTAATCCATCATGATAGAAAGCAGATGGTTGCAAAGGGCCAAGAGGTGACTTTCTGGAGCGAAGGAAATGTCCTATATCTTCGTTCTGGCGGCAGATATGGGGCATGCATACATTTTCAGAACTCATCTACCTGGATACTTAACATGGATGCATTTAATTGTATGTAAATTTTACTCCGTGGTGATGGTTACTTTTGTGATGGTGACTGGGCTACAGTTCCCAGCTGTTGGCTCAAACAGTGTTAAGAAGCGTTAAGATGTTGCTGTGAGGTATTTTTTAGATGTGATTAACATTCAAGTCGGTAGACTCTGAGTAAAGCAGATGACCCAGTAATCTGGGTTTCATGCAATCAGTTGAAGGCCTTAAGAGAAAAGACTGAGGCCCGCAGGAGACGAAGGCTTTCTGCCTCCAGACCTAACTTTTGACTCAAGGCAGCAGCATTGACTCTTGCTAGAATTTCCAGCCTGCTGGCCTACTCTGCAGATTTTAGCCTTCCCAGCCCCCACAGTTACGTGAGCCAGCTCCCTAAATTAAATCAATCTCTCTGTATCCTTCTCCTTGGTTCTGCGTCTCCGGAGAACCCTCACGAACGCACCCATAAAGATAGTTTTAAAAGAAAAAAAAAATCACCTCGGATTAACTATAAAGATAAAAATTCTCAAACTCCACCCTGGATTCACTGAATCAGAATCTCTAGGGGTAAGACCTGTGCCTTATATACGGAGTTTTAAAAAGCTCTCACAGGTAATTCGGATATGCACCTCTGGTTAAGTATTGGAAACGTTCTGCAATTACATCTAAATCTAACTTAATAATTGACATTTTAAGAATTTTTAAACCCATCACATTTTAGATGCGTGCCTTTTTATTATGTTTCTGAGTGTTTTATATAAATAATAAAATATTTTTAAAAGGAGGGAAGAATTGCCACCCTTCCCCCACCCCCACTCCAAATTGGGTAGAGGAACACTGCGCAGCTCTATGAATACTTTGAACACTGGTCATCATTCATCTCACAGAGAGGGATCGAGAGGACCTGTTATATGTGAGGCACTGTTGTAAGGCCTGCAGATCTGTGCAGAAATGAAAGAGCCAGACCAAATCCCTGCCCTCATGGAACTGAAGCTACAGCAGGAGGAGCGTTGAAGAGAAGTCAATTATACCCTGTATACAGGTCTTCATTAAAAAAAATAAAAACTTTCCTGGGCCGCCTGGGTGGCTCACTCGGTTAAGTGTCTGACTCTGCTCAGGTCACGATCTCACGGTTCGTGGGTTCGAGCCCCGCGTCGGGCCCTGTGCTGACAGCTCGGAGCCTGGAGCCTGCTTCGGATTCTGTGTCTCCCTCTCTCTCTGCCCCTCCCCTGCTCGTGCTCTCTCTCTCTTTCTCTCTCTCTCAAAAAATAAACAAGCATTAAAAATATTAGAAAAAAGTTAAAAATAAAAACTTCAACAGGCAACACATTGGACTGACAGTAGAGTAAAAAACAAGAAAGAGAAAACAAACCTGTCGATCTTACAACTTGTATTGTCATCATTTAGTTGAGAGTGCTGAACCAAGATTAGCAGCACCCTGGAGTCATGAAGATAACTCGCTACGAGTAAGAAGTACCGGAAAATAGAGTCAGCAATTAGCTCCAGTCCAGCGTGAATGCCAGCGAGTGAATCGGGCTCTTTACAGCTCGCCAGCATTGCTCTTTCAACTCCTAGCTGCTACAAATGTTAGGTAGTCACATGTGCTTTGCAGTGAAGAAAAACTGCAGCTAAGGTCTGGTCATTGCAGAAAAGGCTGCTGACAAATTCTTTTTTTTTTTTTTTCCTGTAATGGGCAGGGGTAAACTCCAGGAAAAGGAAAAGCCAAGCTTCTGGCTTGTTTCTATGTCCGTTCATCACACATTTATTAAGGAGAGATTGTAATAGTGTGTGCCTCGTAGATTTTGTGAGGGCAAATGAGAATGTAAATCCTGCAGCACAATGTCTGGTCGCAGCAAGCTCTCCGTAAATGCTAACTATCATCACTGGTATATTGCTCTTATTACTGGCCAGGCACCCCTCCAGGAGCTGGGGCTGCAAAGACCATTGAGACACGCCCCTGCAACAAGAATCGTACATCTATCAGAGGGAGGGATGCCAAACAAATGAAGCATTCTAATTGCTATCTTAGGGTTCAGTGGTGTCGCTGAAAAGCAGTTCTCCGCAGGGGTGGATAGGGAGGAGGGAGAATCAGGTGAGCCTTGCAGGAAGAGGTTTGGCCAGTGTTGGCTTCGGATGAAACTGGCAATTGTTCCAAGGCTGTTTCCAGAAGAAGAAGAAGAAGAAAAAAAAAACTTTCTGCCATTTGTGTGAAAAGTGGTGATGACACTGATCATCAAAGTTTTGTATGAAACTCGTGTGTAAGGTCATCCTCACCGATGCTATTAAAGGCTCTTATTATTACATTTGATGCTAAGGCTGTGGTAAAATTAAAGCTGGGTGTAAAGGCTGTGATATTTTGAGATAGAGAGGGGAGTCAGACGAGTTTGAACTGCAGGGAACATCAGAGATCACACAGTCAATGCTCTCATTGCACTAAAGAGAAAATCGAGGGGCACCCAGGGTAAAATGAAAACACAGACACGGGTTTGGTCTCAGTGGAACAAGGTATACAATGGGACACCTGCTTGCTCTGTCCTGCCCACAGTACTAGCCACACTAGTCGCATGTGGCTACTTAGAAATAATGACGATCAAATAAAATTAAACATCCTGTTCCTCAGTTGAACTAAGTACATTTCAAGTGCCCAATGTGACAAGTAAGCTCTCATGTCAAACAGCATCTATGAAGATGATTTTCCTCATCCTAAAACATTCTATTAGACACCACTGTGTTAGTTTCAGGCAGTGAGAGAGAAAAGCAACGTTTCGTCACTATTAAAAGCATTCCACAATGGATAGAGAGTTGAACACCACGACCAAATTTTCCAAATGCGCTTCTAAAGTTACTTACGTAATTGCCAGCCTATAGACAAATCTACCCCAGCCCAGAGATATTTCACAGGAAAAACTGGGCAGGCATCATCAGAGAATGCATAGCTTTCCAGCTGCATCAAAGTCGCACACGTAATTTTGGAAATGGGGTGGAAACCACTTTAATGTTCCAATTGTCATACATTTAGGAGCAATCTAATGCAAATATCTACTACATAGATGATCAAAAGGAAAAGAAGGAGGAGGTAAATGAAATTTAAGTAGACCATATTTGAAGAGATAATTTCTTAAATAGGAAACAAAGTAGCAAATATTCATTTTGTTCTTAAAATGCTGCAAAAGTGAACTTTGAAAAAGTTAGTGACTTTTCCTATACATTCAGGAAGTAAAAAAAAATTATAAAGCATTTTTCTTCTTTTGGCAATAATTTTTCAAGTATAAAAATACATAAGTTATTAGGCTCTTGGGAGATGTGCTTTATGAGTATGTTGAAAGGGGAGAAAATGTTCTTAAAAGTTCTTAGGGAACATAATTTTTATATGATGATTGCAAATGGAGGGGGGCTAATTTGAGATTTAAAAAATTAAATCTTTCAGGAAATGCACTTTTGGAAGACTTTACTACATTCTACTTTAAAGTTTGCCAGAAAGCCTAAGAAGTCAAAAAGCTATCAAACAGCCTTGTCCCATTCAGTTTCTTTTCATGTACAAAAATCCATAAACTGCACTTCTGCAAAATTAGTCTGCATTTTCCCCTCTATAGTGCTCTTTCTGACTAGTAAAATTTACTACCAGTGCTCACCATCAGCTGTGGCCTCAGTCCTGCGAGGATTTGATATTCGAGCATGTGCCCTGCTCTCGACGCCAAGGGAGTGAGTGGTGCGGCTTCCATTTGGAAACTTCTTCCATTACCATTTAGTGTGTTTTTCCCTTCAGCCTAATTTTCCTTTTATACCTTATAAATTTTCTATCTTCTAAGTATTTTGGATCTTTATCTTCTTTGTGCCCTGCCTTTTAAATTTCCTTCTGCACACTAATGAGTCACTTCTTTTCAATATTCTCTCATAGCTTATGTCCCAATGTAAAGGTTCTCAGATGCCAGTCCTCTAACTGTGCCAAGAGAAAATGAGAAAAATAAAGACTGTGCAATGATCATATATGCACATGGGATAGTACAAGACAGTTGGCCTGTAACCAGTAGACTTGGATGACCTTATGAATTCCAAGCGAAACTTTGCAAAAATGCCCTTCATTCTACTGCTCCCTCCTACAATGAATTAAAATGCGTTGGCAAATGTGATTTTGTTTTCAGAAGCCCCAACAGATCAGTTTTTGATACCAATTTATACATAGCGTTTACCGTTCAGTTTGCTATGTTTTATTGTGGCACGTAAATGCTGGAAATGAATACAGATCACCCTTGTGTTCTCATAGGAGCTGGCCGGCCAAGGTAGTTAGAAAGAGAGCTATTCAGAATTCGGCTAAATACCAGGCATTTTTGAAGAAGGTGCTAGTGGTCACAGACAGAGCGTTTTCCAAGCTGTCCACCTATATAATATAAGCGCAACAGGAAACAGAGCAGTGTTATGGCCTGAAGCAATGAAGACAGCCTGGCCCAATTTAAATAAGAGTTTTGGCCAAGGTCCAAGGACAGAAGGCGGGTTTGTAAATGGTTACAGGCTCTGTAAATATTAAATAAGGTCTGCCCCCAAGTATGCCTGTGTACCCAGGGTGAACCAAGGCTAGTTTTGGTAGTTCTAAAAGACAGGCTACGGGCGGGACTTTCGGGCTCCTGCCCCCTTCAGAGCCCGGGCTGAAACCCAGGCTCCCCTTTCAGGCTAGTCAGCTTTCAGAGGACTCGAGTTTTGACTTGCTCTTGGAGATTTCCAGGGCCGAGAAGACTGTGGATTAAATGCTATCTTCTCTGTTCTGTCCTCCTTGTTCTTATCTTCATTATGCGTCTGTCACCTGAATGTCCAGCCAACCTTCCCAATCTCGTCTGTCTCCCCCAAGCCCTTTCCTTGTGTTTGCTCCTGAGAGTCTCCTCCTTCTAGTTACCTCTATTTTTTGCAGCCCCCCCCCCCCCCCCATTTCTCAGCCCCTTTTCCAATTTCTTCTCCAGCCTGCATCCAGACCTACCCTTTCTGGATTATTCTTCCCACATAGATCTTATCATTTCCTATCCTGTCTTCTGTCCACCAGGGCATGACAGTGGGGCGGCTTTTCACGGCCCTGTCCACTACGCTAACTCCCTCAGGGTCAGCTCCTCTGAACCGCCCCAAGATCTAAGCCTAGACTCTTGGGGTTCTAAATATGGAGGGAACCTGAGAGCTTCTCCAGCCCATGACCCTTTTATTCATCTGAGGACACTAAGGCACAGGGAGGGCAGGAGGCTGCCTGCAGAGGATAGTCCTTGCCCCTCTGTAGCATTGTATGCGTGTGTGTGCACATGAATGTGTAAGCACAGTTGCATTTTAATCAGATTTCTGTCCATATTGTTGGTGATTTTTATTGTTGTTGTTGTTTAACCCAATAAATGATTCCAATGGTAGAGATTTCAGGCTGGAAAGAGGTTAGCAGGGATCCTAATAAGGCCATTGGAAAAATATTTTAGAGTACTCACGCAGGCGATGCTTACTGAGTACTTCTACACTTGCCGCTGTTTTAAGCACCAAAAAGACAAGGTAAATACAATACTTTGAGTAGCTCAGTTCTAGTGGGGCCAGGAAATATGTACATAATTACAGTGTACTATGGTAAATGCGGAGTTAGAGCCATGTAGGGATGTTTCAGCAGCACAGAGGCGAGGACTCTGGTTCTTCTGGAAAGACAGGGAGAGGCCAGGCCAGGCAGAGGGAACAGATTGGGATGTGTATGTGGGAATGCATGTGTTCACCTGTGCATGTGTGTGTGTGCGCGTGCGTGAGGGTGGGAGTGAGGAAGGGCAAGAGAAAGAAGAGAAAAAGAGAGAAATGTAAAAATTCAAGTTTGAAGACGCAACGAAGCTGGAGGCTGGGCTAGAGACTTGCATGGGCCAGGTCAAGACGCACAACGAAGGCAGCAAATAGCGACCATCTACCGTGTGCCAGGGGCTGTGTGAGGAGCTTTAAATTTATGAAAACATGGAATCATCACAACCCCTTGAGGTGGGTATTATTATCATCATGTATCTATAAGCAAAGGCACTGAGACCAAGAGAGGTTCAATAACTCGCCCAAGGGTGGGTGCGTTGCTGGCCTGGACCCAAGTTCTGCCCCAAGGTTCTTACACAAACGCTCTGTCACTTAGCCGTCTCTTTACCTTTCTAGTGCTGTCTGGTTGGAGCCCCGTATGGGAGGCTCATGCGCCAAAGGGAGGACCAAGAGGAAGTCTGTCCCAGGCAGGCAGGCAGTCCCTTTGCACCCAGCTTCATGGAAGGCTGGATCCTCAGTGAGAAGAAGGCCTTTGTTGAAGCTCCAATTCTAGCTCAGTGGTCCTCAGCCCCAACTGCACAGTGGAATCATCAAGGAAATTCCTGCCTGGGCCTCACCCCTCGGATTCTCATTTAATGGGGGCTCAACGTGAGTTTTTGAAAGGTCTTCAGGTGATTCTCATGTGCAGCCAGGGTTGCTGGAAACCACTGCGTGGATGCAGGGTCTGTCAGGGCTCAGGGTCGGTCTCCTTACATAAGCCCTGTATGCATTCCCCTTTCTCCCTGGCCTCTGCCAATCGCTTTCTTTTCCTCGGGCCTCCTGAATTTTCTGTGTGCATTCGGGTCCCCTTTAAGATGATCTGCAGTCCAGACCACTCCAACATGCGTGCTCACTTTCATCTGGGTTAACCACCTGGCTGTAACAGACGTACAGGGGGAGAAAGCTCAGAGACCCGGTGGGGGTCACATCCACGTCTGAACGCGGGGACATATTAATTTTCTGTTTAAGTGACTGCTAGATTGGGGGTGGGGACAGGCTGGGTGGGGCATGAGAGATCAGAGCTCAAGACGAGAGAACACCATGAGCTCTTTCTTCAGAGCCACCCCAGAAACCCAGGGGCTGTGGTGGCCCAGCTCTTCCCAGATGCTCTTCCTACAGAGTGGCTGCAAATGTCCCCTATCCCCTCCTATTCCTTCACTCATTCACAGCGTTACAGATTCTAGATTAGACCACGACACAGATGCTAACCTGAGAGAAAGCCTATTTCATTCATTTGATTTTTTTTTTTTTTTTTTTTTTTTTTAGATGTCAGAAAAGTTAAGTCAGGTGAGAAAACAGATGGATGATCTGGGGGGGGGGAGACATGTGCCCCGGAGTCAGGGGGAGCACGACCACAGCACTCCCCAGGGACGGAAAAACCAAGAAATGGATAGGATGCCAAGGGCAACGAGAGGCAGCAGGGCACTGTTTATGAGGTAATGCACACCAGTAATCCATGGACCCCGAGCTGGGCCAGATGGGTCAGATGCCAGAAAACCTGACCTGCTTACACGTTCTCCTGGTACACCTTGCTCATGCTGAGCCCTCTGCGCATCCACCTTCCCCCCATACCCCATACTTTGCCCTTGTTCTCCCCTATCTGGAATGATCTCCCCCAGATATCCTGGAGGTTCACTCATCTACCTCCTCCATGTCTTTATTCAAATGTCATCTTCTCCTTATTTCTCACCGAAAACCAACATTATATCCCTTCTCTGCTTCGTTTGTCTCCACATCGGTCGTGATTAGTCTAGCATACGATACGTTAAAATCGCTTATCGTGAGAGCAGAGACGTGTGCCTTTGCTTTATCTACGGCACCTAGAATAGAGGCTGATGTAGTCAGTGTCTAGGGTCTATTGGTTGAATGTATGATTGAATCCTGCACTGCGCTGTGACTGCCGGAGTAGCTGTCTGTCTACGAACCTCTAAGAGGAGAACTGCTCTGTATGCCCCTTGTCCCTCTCACGATACCTCACACACAAAAGGTCACCTGCACCTGCTGTATTGAACTGAACTGGGCATTCACTTGAAACCCTTCAGTTCCTCCTTAACGGGCCAGTTTGTTTTGTTGTTGGCCACTGTGATGCACTGGCCTTATTATATGGTTTTGGCACTGACTCACTCACTCACTCGAAAATACAATCCAAGGAATTTATGGCAATTTAAAAGCCTCCTTTAGTTCAAGAGGAGGTCGCTGTAGCAAATTCATTTCATTTGCATAATCCAAGTACTTAAAATCACTCTGGACACTTTCATGAAGTAAGACATGGAGGCATTTTTTATATTGAGGTCCACACGTTTCTGGCCTCATTTTTGGTGCTTTTAATGATAATAATTACAAAAATGGTATTTATGGAGTGCCAAAAGTCCTGGTCTTTTTATGAAGAACTATTTTTGGAGAGAATATCGTTCTTTAATATTTTGCCTTCTCAATCGGATTATTCAGAAAACACAGTAGATTCTGCTGCGGAATTGTTACCAAAGTATTTTTCTTCTAAATGGATATGTGGATATGACAGTATAATGCATCATAGCAATCTGATTTCAGTGACTTTCTGGACAATGGCTGTATCCAAAGTAGAAACTGGAGAATGATCTCTTCTTCAGGAGGCTATCTGGAAAAGATATTTTCTCTCTTAATGAAAACCATTCCCATTTCTCCCTTTCTTCTCACACATACCGCTTATAATTTCAAAGTACCAAAGTAACAGCATGCTGGTTTTAACTCTTGGATATGAGAAAATTATCATTGGCTATGAGAAACTCACTTCTTTTTTGTTAAAGTGATAAGAGAAATGCACACCTATGGATGTCTCAGAGATAAGACTGTCTGTCGTCCTAGGTTAAAAATCTTGAGTATCTCATTGCTGAAGTGCCATCTACCAGGTTTTGGGCTTTGTAGTGCTCCATAAACATCCGCTAAATTGATGTACTAAGCAAATATTTAGTTGGTCATACCAGAGAGTGAAACACAAAAGGGTGGGCAAGAAATAAGACTTTTTCCAGCTGACCACTCAAAATCCCCAAGTTGTGTCTCTCCTATAGTCCGAGTGGATGTTCTAAGGAAAGGAGAAGTGAGAGAGGTAAGTCTCTCTGTCCTTAGTGCTAATGAGGCAGGCATTGTTGGCAGGCCACTCTGTTCCTCAACTTGACTTCCTTTCCTTGTCTGCCTTTTTTATTCGATTCTTCTAAGCCTATGGCATCTCTCCCACTTTTCTTATTTCCCGCTGCTTATGACTCCCTTTGGCATCCAACACTGTGTCCTCTTGGTGGCACTGACTATAAAAAGGTAGTCAGTGAATCTTTGAAGGAAAAGGCATTTTTAGACTTCCTTAAAGCTCCCAAATAATAAACATACAGCACAGATGCACTTAGCTACCATCACGTTCTTCCTCTGGACCAGGTATTGTGATAGACTCTCTACGCACTTTATACCTAATCTTAAAAGTACCACTGATAATTTATAGATGAGAAAATGGAGGCTCAGAGAGCTGGGTATCTTGCCTAAAGTCACACTAGTAGTAAATGGCAGTAAAAGAAAGACAGCCAACATCCACATCTAATTCCTAAGCTCATTGTATGTCCAAATGCACATTCTTTCATTTGACAAGTACCTATCAAGCATCTATTATAATCCAGAGCAGATACTATGTATTGGGGACAGGATAGTCATTGACTTCACAAAATGAAGGGCATATTGCCTCCAGCTATTGAACTTAAAAAATTATTCTTTTCACAAATCCACTTTTCAGACTTTCCTTTCTTCTCCAAAAAGGGGGACTTGTACAGTAGCAGCACAGTTAGAAGTAGAAGGTATTTGGGTTAGTCTGATCTTGTCTGTAATTGCTGTTCGAGCAATGGCTGCTTAAAATGATGGAATGTTGGAGAGGGCCAAAGGTCTTGACATTGGGAGAGGTCAGATGAACTTCAAAACAGAAGCCAGGGTTAGGAGATACTGGGTTGGAATAAGCAAGTAACCATTTAGGGACATCCTTTACATACTCAAACTTCTTTCCTAGCCTTCCCCCCCACCACCCCACCTGCCCCATGCATATGAGGTCATATGGCTGAAAATAGCACAATTCATAGTCCCTCCGTGATCCATCTATGTGGCTCTTCTGGTAAACATCCAGAGTAGGTATTTAAAGGAAACCTTCCTGCCGGCTCCACACTTGGAACGTAGAGCCAGGCTGTGCAGCCCACCAAAGATGGCAGTAGGAGGAAGACTCTCCCAGGAGCAATACCATCCAGCCCAATAGGAACAGTTTTGCCCCACTGCCTGGATCTTCTCCCACTATTCTCCCAAAAGCACACCTTTTGTCTCTGCTGCAGTGATCGAAACTTTTAGTTTCCAATTATCCCCGAGCTTTGGTGTTGAACAACCAGGCCATCTTGAATGAATTAACGTAACAGCTTATGGTGGCCACTCTTGGGCAAATGCGGTTGAGGAAGCTGAAGAAGGTAGGAAAAGGAGTTGGAAAAGTTTGTGAAGAGCTTAGGATTTAAAACTCTTTCCAATGGCATGGGTCATAAAGGGGAAAAAATGGGCAAGGAAGGCAGCGTAGGCCTCTGTAGGCCATTTCATCTTTTGGGTAACTCAGCACAAGTAATCCCATTTATCTTTAAGTCCGATCTCTATGGGTAAATATCGAAGATGTCCAATAAATTGAAGTTGAATTTAATTGTCGAATTCAGAATGAAGGATACAAGATTCCTATCCATCTAAAGATTCAAATACCATTGCTTATTTGAGATACCTTAGATTCTCAACACTAGGTTCTCCTTTGTGGAACTTGGACCTGTTGCAGAATCCGTATCCTGTTCTTTCAACTTTATGTGTCTCTATAACTTTTCAGAACTTTATTTATGTGTCATCTTCAACCTGTAAGGCAGTATGTAGCATTAACAAGAACACTTCTGGGAGTCAAGAGACCAACTGGGTTTTTGATCATACTGGTAATTAATAAGTGACAGGACTGGAATCCACATTTGATCCTGAAGTCCAAACATGTCCAAATAGCTCATTCATCGTTCGTTGACATCTACTAAATGCCAGGTACCAGATACGTGAGCATGGAAAGTCATTTGGACTTTCTGGATCTTAGTTTCTTTTTTTGCTAAAATGTGAGGACTAGACAAGGCCAGAGTTTTGCAAGTGATGGATACAAACGACTGGTTATGCTAGAGATGACTGTAAGTGATGCACAGACATAGCCTGAAGTAACACCCAACCCCCTGAAGAAAGAGTTATTTCCTTCTAAATCCTTTTTTTTTTCATCCTCCTATTTATTCAAGGAGAAAAGTCTCAGCATGATGCTGCAATGTCTTTAATATCTCCCAACCACATTCTAATACATACCAGAAGAAAGACGTGGCTATCAATTTCAGAGTTTGGGCAATACGAGGCTAGAATTTAATAACATTACTTTGTTCTGTCTATTTATGATTAATTTCAATTTGTGGAAAGTGATACTGGTTTTCCATTTATAACAGTGATATAAAGATTCTTTTATAAAAAATACATTTAAGGTAAAAAAAAAAGTTTATTTAAATGGTATACTATAGAGTGGTGAGCCAGTCTGGCTAGTCGTGAAGGTAGTATATGATTGGCTGAAATCCGAGACACATTAGAGGTTTGAGTTGAATTAGAAAGTCTCCAAGGTCTGCCTACTCTTGCTTGTTATAATGGTCTAAAATTCCTGTGTAAAACAAATGCAGATTTGGAAAGCACTGGACACTGCTGATTCCATCGCATTCTCGCCTTGGCTATGTATCTAACACAGGGCACTGATAAACACGTTCACATCTGCTCCAAGGGCGTATGGAGGAGCACCCTGGAAGGTGGAGAACAACGAGGAGTACTGAAAGGGGTGCCCTGGGACTGAGCCACCAGAGTGAAGTTCGACTCTTCTGTGAAAAACGGCGAGTTTGCTATTTCCCAAACGGGAACCTGTCCAGGGCAGAGGTGAAGGCACAGGGCTGAGAGCCTGGTAGCTCTTTGCATGTACTAGCTGTGTGATTTTTAGCAAGTTACTTAGTGTCTCTGCTTCAATTCCCTCATCCGTAAAATGGAGAAAAGTGCCCACACGGTTGTTATAAGGATTAAGACAAAACGAGCAACAATGTCTGAAATGGATCAAATAATAAACGGCCGCTGTTATTTTTATTCATATGGGAACCAAAATGGGATTCTGAAAATACATGACGTACATGATTCTAACATCAGAAGGACAGGGAATTGGGCATCAGGCTTTACTACCTCATCAAGATGTACTTGTCTACTTTACCACTGGAAGCCCGTGTCTCTTCCTGCCTCCCCAGACTCAAAGAATCTCCATTTACCCGCAAACCAAGGACAGAAACCTGGGATCATTCCCAACTGATTCTTTTTTCTCCCTTTTCACCCAAGGATTAAAATGTAATCATAGCACTGCCATGGATGGCTAAAAACAGCCCGTGTATTAACTGAAAATTTTTATCATGTAAATATAGATACTAAACTTGTTCTGCAGCATATCAGTAAATCAGCGATGGAGAAGTTATTTTTCAGATCTCAAAATTCCATGCAATATTTATAGCCTCTGAATATATTTAAAGCTAAGCATACCCCGGATAAGAAGAAGTTCCATAAGGGGAGAAATAAATATGCTAAATGTGTGCAGTATATCTGTCCTACGAGGCCCGAGCGTGCTTTATGCAGTGCTGAGAGTTTGTGAGCGAGGGCTAAGCTGCATTTCCCTGGTTGTCCTTTTTAACTATAAAGGAAGGTGATAAATTATAAATGTGCACCAGCCACCCAAGGATGACAGTTTTAATTTTCATTTTAACAATATGTACAATACCAAATGCATGAAACTCAGTTGGAATGTACGAAGGAAGCAGAGGATATTGGGAAGGCGAAGCTGGCAAGGTGAGTGTGACCTTCCCGCCCATTAGCCCCTGTCCCGCAGCCACTGGTTACAGACTTCAGGTGCTCCTAGAGCCGGGCCCTGCTGCTTTGCCACCCCTGTACTCTCCCTGAGATGAGCCTTCACCTGCCGCTTTGTACGCAGGCTTGTCATGCTAATGACTGCCAGCATAGTCTGTTGGCTCTCAGATCCTTACATTATCTGAATAAAACGAATACTTCCCTGCTTCATTTTTTATTCCACATTTTTAATCTTCATTATCTACAGCCAGTTTTCTGAAATGTTCATGGTATTTCTGGGTTTCTGTGCTGTCTCCCCTTTCTCTCTCACAACGTAATGCCCTCCCCTTTAATGTTCCAGGTCCTGCACGTCAACTGGAATACCATCAGAAAGAAATGCCGTCGACCTTTCATTAGAGCCCATGCCACGTGGAAACGCTGGGTGTGGGTGGTCATGTGGCAGCACACGTGTCCTGGGAGAGGGGGGGCGGGGGTGGGGCAGTAACTGGTAGTGGCCGAGGATAATGCAAGCCTTGGGAGGCAAACAGAATGTCGACGTGGCCATTTCTGAAAAACGTCTGTCAAGATGAATAAATTATATCACCGAGAAGTCTGATAAATTTTTTTGCCCTCACAGGTGAAACCACATCAGAGTAAATGCCATTACAGCAAAGTCTTCTCTATAATAAAACTATCTCAGAGTCTCATACGAGGAGCTAAAATAACAGCACTGAGTGATCTAGTCTTATGAACTAGAATCATCCCAAGTCAAGGCTTGCCTAGATGGCTATCCATTTATAAGAGACTAGGAAGGGGGAGGGAAGAGGGCTGCACAGAACAGCATCATTTCCTCTGGATTGTTTTTAGGTAAAAGTTATGCTTTCACCTCACGCATCACTTCCCCTGCCTCATTATCACAGATTCCTCCCCTAAATGTATTCTCAGAGAGAAACTCTTGGGCTTCTGGAGTCAGAAGAGAAGCAGGAGATGGACAGTGGCCACTGGGAGCCATGCAGGGACTTAAACAGTGCAGGCTAAGTGTGTAAGTTACCGAGATCGCTCTTCTCCCTGTATTAATTATTTTTAAAAAAATTTTTTCATGGTTATTTATTCGAGAGAGAGAGAAAGAGAGAGAGCGAGAGCGAGAGCGAGCGAGAGCGAGCGGGGGAGAGGCGGAGAGAGAATCCCAAGCATGCTCTGCACTGTCAGCGCAGAGCCCGACGTGGGGCTCAATATCACAAACCGTGAGATGGTGACCTGAGCCGAAATCGAGACTCAGATGCTCAACCGACTGAGCCACCCAGGCGCCCCCTCCTTGCACTAATTCTAGAGCAGCTGTCAGTCAGTACACCTGTCTCATCCGTTTCTTCATACAAGGAACATCATTTTAGTAGCTGCTGAAAAGTGGCTAAAAAGTCAAAACTAGATATGAGGTCTTGGGCAAGTTGCTTAACAGTTCTACGCCTTAGTCTCCTCATCCTTAATGGTGGCATAATAACAGGACCTACTTAATAAGACTGTTGTAACCACTAAGGGGTTAATACCCATAAAGTGCACAGAACAGCACCCGGCAGAGAATAATCCGTACATCAATGTCTGATGGAACGATCCTGATTATCATTGTTACCACACATACGGTGTATTCCGTGGGAGGTCACTGTGGATAGTCATCGCCTCGCTCCTCTTCTAGATTTGTGCTTCTCTTAGGAACTGTTTCCATGTCCGAGGCAGAATAGGAGGGGATTCGGTATACGGGGTCGTTGCTGTTCCAATGTCAGAGTTTGGCAGGCAACGCGAATGCACTCGGGGTGTTCCCAGAGGCAGTGGGTTCACTACCCTCCGCTCCGTAGCCTGAGCCGACTGGCGCATAAGTGCCCCTGACAGATTGGATGATTCGAGTGTCAGGAAAACTGCTGTCCTGTATTTTGAGGCTGAAAGACATTCATTCTGTTCTGGCCTACACAAAGACAAGCGTGCCGCGCTCCCAAACACTGGCGAGGTCCAAGAGCGGACTTCAGGACACTTTTGGGTGACCTAAGCCCAATACATTTAATGGAGTGATTAGGTTACTAACATGATTTCCCACCACTCACTGATCGAAGACTGAAAGTGCACAAATAAAATTACAGCCTGACAAAGGCCTTCTTTCTTACATCACAAAGAAGGAAATCCGTTTCAGCTTTGGGACCGTCTTTGAAAAAATCAGCCATAAGGACTGAACACCGAACTCTCTGGAAGTTCCTACGGTCTGACCACACATGACCATTTAATGATGGGAAAAATCCCTGAGCAGAAGACAGCCCTCACTTCGATGCATCTACAGTGTACAAGCGGAGACTGAACGTGGCAGGCCCAGAAAGTCCACGGAACGCTTTAAACATGTTCTAATCCCTGCTAGGGGGAACACACAAAGCCTTTGGCATCGGGCAGACTTGGGTACAAATCTTAGCCTGGGCTTTTACTGGCTGTGGGACCTGACCCACATTTCAGAGTGGTGTCAAAAGAATCAGAAGAATTCAGAAGAATCAAATGAGCGACCTTTGAATTCCTCCTACGACAGTGCCTGACATGTAACAGTAAATCTGAGTGTCCCTGGCTCACCATTCCATTGTTCGTCGAGGCCTGAAGAGTGGAAGCCTCTAGCAGGTGAAATCTCACCTGTGCCCATGTGGTCCGTGCCCTTCACACATGCTCAGCTGATGCTCATGGACATTACCGCCCCTGCTCACCTCTTCCCCACCCCTCAAAGCAGCTCCTCTGCTCTCCAGCGGTTTTTGTCACTGACTTACCCTTCCCTTTTTGGCACCCCTCACTGTTTATACCCTGAGAATCTTGGCTTTGAAACTGATCTCGTACCTTTCATACTAGAACTATGTTCTAGTTCTCGTATTCTGTCCGTGTTCCTTCAAGTTCTAGACCCAGCGTTTGGTTTTGTACTTCTAGGTTGTTCCTGAGAGCACATTCCAGTCCCGGCTCCCACACGGCCCAAAGACTGCCTCACTCAAACAAAACAAAACAGTACGACACAAAACAACACTTCCTATGGACCTTTTACCATCTTTTCAGGAATAGAGTTTGTTTGTAATGGAAGATTCTTTCTCAAAATGGCTTAGTGTGCTTCTGGTTTCATCTCCAGTGTTATTTATGGTGGTCCCAGCAGTAGGCCTGGGCTACGTGGACCCTGGTTTAAGGCAAGGATGAGATGAAATGACAATGTTAGGTTTGGAAAGGCATGCTCCCAAATCAGAGGATAGGAAACATAATGCTCACATGGAGACCCAGATCCTGCTTGATTAGAGGAGGAAACGAGAGAGTGGCCAGGGTGGTTTATACGGATAAAACAACCACTGCCCAAATAGTAGAGGGTGAATGGGAGGGGCCTGGGTTCTCTTTGTCATAGCAAAGATATCCTCCTTCGTCCCAGTGCAGGACATCATCATTTCAGAATGGTTTGAGGTCAGAGCCAATAAAAGCATCACCTCTAGAGTAATTTGAATTTTTAGTTCAAAAACCATAAAGCCATTTTTCTAGGCCGTATAAATTCTCAGGTCAGCAGGAGTTTAGTATCTGGGGTATAGCACCACCCCAAAATTACATGTAAAAAAATACAACACACACACACACACACACACACACACACACACACACAGGGTTCAGTTTTTATCAAGTATTCAAAGGTAGTCCCAAATGAGTTCAAGCATGCTTCAAAATCCTGGTACTTCTGAACCTTCCAATATCAAACAGAGACAGGCTTAAAATACAGTTCTCCTTTGCTGGTTAGAGGGCCAGGTTGGCTAAAACAGGAGACTTCTCATGCCAGGAGGATGTTTTAGCCCTGCTGAGTCTCCACGAATTTGGAATAATCTGGTACGGTGGGCCTAGGTTACCTTTGGAGACTAGAATTTATATTCTATAGGGAGTGGGCAATGGCTAATTATTATTATTATTATTATTTTTTTGGCTGCCATCAAGCACTCTCGTTGAAAACCAGCCTTTGGCTCCTTGTTGTGAGCTAAATAGAATTAATTTAACAATAACTCCAATACAATGAGCTGCTATGGATGTCCCTGCACATCACGGGATGCGCACAGATCTAGATGCCACACAGCCAATGTCCACACAATTAACATAAAAACACCAGTCAGTTCCATTCGGCTCCAGGTGTTCAGGGCACAGCATGACTGTTGTTCCTCGTTTGCCTTCTTAACGTTTTCTAAGACAGCAAATCTCATAAGCAAACGTACATAGGCCTAGGTGCCCTCCTGACTGCATACGTCAAAATAAGTGTTTACTTCTTATATCAGAAATTATACAAGGGGCCTTTACAGAGTAGAGAACCTGGGGAACGCTGGGACCTGTATGGAGGACCGGAGGAGAAAGTCCATTTCATGTTGACTCAGGAAGCGTTTTATAAAGAATATGGGGGTTAACAACCATTCGGATTTGCTAGAAGAAGGTGAGAAAGCTTGCATTCTACAGTTTACAGTGCACTACAGAAAAAAGAAAAAAAAAGAAAAAAAAAAGACCCACAGGAGGAGGTAATACCTGAGTGTAGGAGGTGTAGTCAGTATTACATTAAAACCCTGGAAGAAAGCATTGCCATTTGTGGTCAGATTTATTTATTCCTCATAAGCACGGAGGAAAAAGTACCCAGAAGGGACAATCAAGGTGTCTTCTGTGAATTACACTGGAAAACTTGTGTTTGGGATATTTTCAAAGCTCAAAGTGTTTTGCTTGTTTTTGAAAGTGGAGATTCTAGTGCAACCGGGAAGATAAACATCCTTAACAGGTTTTCATCTTGCATTTTTTACTGTTTTTTTCTTTTTTTAAGCAGAAGACACATATTCCCTTGCCCCTGTAAATTCTAAATGACCGTTTTTCAAGTCATTCAAATGAAGGCTGAGGTGGATGGCACGAAACTCCTAAAAAGGTTGATGATGAGGTATAGGCCTTACAAATTAGCCATGTCGAGGTAGGATTTTTTGGTACGGTTTATTTTGGGTACTATAATTTGACCCACAGAATAGCTACCTGAAACCATGTAATAAAAACCCTTTCCAAAATGGGGTTCCACTGTATTGGTTTTAAGATCAGATGTCAGTGTTCTTTGATCTTTGTTGCTCAGATGTTCTCATTATGTGTGGCAGAATTCAGCAGGTGTTTGGTTGTTTATCCAGTAAAGGGGAAGGTGAGCTGGGATTAAATTGTTATGACACAGCTTTGTTTTAGCCCTGCTGAGTCTCACTGAATTTGGAATAATCGTGTTGCTGCAATAGCAATTTTGCTAAGTACAATAGGACATGGAAAAGCTTGGCTCACAAACTAATGGACTGCAGCTACCATCTGTGGGATTCAAACGAAATGCCTCCAAAAGAAATACTCATGAATGTAACCGGCCATCTTGTTGATTAGCTTTCTGGTGGACAGGATTCCAGTCGCCTAAATGAACCAGCACAACCTCTCTCTGGAAGCCAATAAGTAGATGAATAACCATTTGCCCCCGAATAAGCATTTGCCCAATAAATTCCAATATACTCAAAGCCCCTTTGAAAGGAGACTCTTATAATCAAATTATGTCGAATGTAGAAAATTGTATCAACACTTTGCAAACTGTAAATTAAAACAGAAAAACATAAGTTCTTGTGCCAGTGTGTATAAGGTCATTCTGTTCCAATTCAACACATTCCGCTCTACTCTTATATCCTACTGTCTGTGGCTGGGTTAATTGTAAGCTGGCAAGTTCAGATTTATGTTGCTTAATTTATTCAGGAGAAAACTTTGGTCTCACTGTCAACATTAGCACACAAGTTTCCATTTTTTTTAATTTTTTTTTTTTAACGTTTATTTATTTTTGAGACAGAGAGAGACAGAGCATGAACGGGGGAGGGGCAGAGAGAGAGGGAGACACAGAATCGGAAGCAGGCTCCAGGCTCTGAGCCATCAGCCCAGAGCCCGACGCGGGGCTCGAACTCACGGACCATGAGATCGTGACCTGAGCTGAAGTCGGCTGCTTAACCGACTGAGCCACCCAGGCGCCCCACAAGTTTCCATTTTTAAAGAAAAAGAATCGGTCTCTGCAAGTGCCTAATTGTGTTTCTCTCACTATATGCTTCTGCGTGGCACACATCACTCTAAGACTTCATGGACTGTTATTAGCACACCTACAGTCTCTATTTCTTTACTTGGAACTCCAGAATTTTAAGGCTTTTGAAAAAAATTAAAAACTTTTTAATTCTTTTCTTAATGTTTCTTTTGAGAGAAAGAGAGAGAGAAAGAGAGAGAGAGAGAGAGCACACACGAGCAGGGGAGGGAAAAGAAAGAGGGGGACAGAGGGTCCAAAGCATGGTCTACACTGACAGCAGCAAGCCCAACGGAGGGCTTGAACTCATGAACCGTGAGATCATGACCTAAGCCGAAGTCGGATGGTTAACCAACTGAGCTACCCAGGCGCCCCTAGAATTTTAAGTTTTTAAGGACATCATTCTTCACTAAAGTCCAGTTAAAGTCGACATTTTAGATACTGGAAAAGAATTCTGTTAACTACGTGAGCTAAGGAAAAAATGATTTTTAGAAAGAAGGTAGCACTTGGAACTCCCAAACAACTTACAGATTTACTTTCCTCAACTTTCTTCTCAGAATTTCCATCTTGCAACCCAAGGAAGTCCAGAGACTGAAATGGATTTTTCTGAGACTTGGTCAGGTGAGAAGGGTTAGCACTAGTTCACTTCCTCACCTCTACACACTTTCTTCCTGTGGCCCAACTCCCCAATGCAAGTGCAATCTCAAGTGGCTTGCCCCTTGGTCAGTGGGTCCCCATCTCAGCCAGGAGGGATGTAGGGGCTCAGCATCGTGTGGCCTTTGCTGAGAAGTGCTCTGGCCTGTGTTTTGGATTCGGATTCCAAAACTCCTGCCTTGTTTAGATGTATTGGATCTCAGTATTATCAACTGAGTCTGCCTGGGAACCTGCCTCATAATTTCCATGCTCTTTAGTTGGCCCCATATGAGTTCTAGTCTCCCTCAAGCCTTCTCGTTCCATTTTACAAGGAGTAGAAGCCTTGCCTCTGAGCCCCAGCCGATGGTTGAGGTTCTATGCATTTGCTTGCATATTTCCAGTTGCTCTATTTAACTTGTCCATCAAAACTTATTGCCCAATGTCTATGGTAGTGGTAACATGGTGACTCTCATGGCTATCATTCAAATACTGGGATCTGGCTCCTAGTCTAGACTTCCTAAGAGTACTTACAGCTGGTATGTCCCCTCTTGGATGTTCCTTGGTGACGGGGGAGTGCCAGGCCCGGCCCGAGTCTGCCCTGCTTCAGTATAGCTAACTAAACAATGTTCAACAGCCTCCCATGAAGTAACGATAGGTTGGAATACTTACGTATTCTACTGGAATTCTGTTGCACTTCCTAATTTTCTAAATGTTGTCTATCTCTGTATTTTCATTGATATACTCATCCTTCCCACCCACCAGTTGAAAACTGTCCTCTCTCCATGGCAGGAATTATCTGATGATTATCTTCATATTCATGTTCTCCACTGGGCGGACTCCCATGACATCATATTGATGGAGACCTCAAGCTTTTGTCCTGGACAATATATTCTGTCTTATCTCATTCTTGGTAATTCTGTGCTCAGCCAGATATGATACAAGTGGCAGATATGATAGAAGGCCAGTACAAAACGTACGTCATTTTTACCTCTGTTCCTTCCTCTTCTTTTTTAAAGTTTATTTATTTATTTTAGGAGAGAGAAAGAGAGTACGAGTAGGAGAGGGGCACAGGGAGGAGAGAGGGAGAATCCCAAGCAGTCTCTGTTGTCAGTGCAGAGCCTGATTTGAGGCTCAAACTCAGCAACTGTGAGATCATGACCTGAGCGAAATCAAGAGTCAGACACTCAGCTGACTGGGCCACCCAGGCACCCCTCACCTCTGTTTCTTCTATTTCAAGTTTCTACGACCCATTTTCTCCCTGTTTTTTCTTCTATCAGATCCAGGACTCAACTAGAATCAGGCACACTCACTTTATTAATAGCTGCTACTTCCTACTCACGACCACGCTGCAGGCTGGGCGAGATGAGCCATTTTGCCAGTGAGGAAGCTAAGACCTAGAAAGGTCAAGGTTATTTCGCTTTCAGCTGTTCGCTGTTCAGGTCCCAAGAGGGCAACAGTGAGCGGTGGGGAGCTACCTAGGGGACTGAAAGGGTCCCACACACAGGGTCAGGTGCACACAGGGTCAGGAGGTGCTCAGTGTGAAGTAGAAAGGATCAGAGGGCATTTTAGTTTCTGGGTCAGGCAGCTGGACTGAAGCAAAGGCAAGTCAGCTGCTGGAGGCTTGGATCTTGGACCTTACTCTATTAATGAAGCAGGGTGAGGTGAAGGGCAGGGATGGGAACATATGCATATTACAGGCTATATCTGGAATGGCTCATCTCTTGGCTGGCTCTGACCTTTTGCAGTGGACTAGAGAACTCCATGATCAGTTACTGCTTCCTGCCCTGAGGGAGGAGAAGGGAGTGGCCGGCCGCTTATTTTCTGATCCGCTCTTTTGGGATTCAGGACAAATCATCCAATTGGAACTACTTATAAGTGAAAAGAAAAACCAAAAGAAGGGCAAACTGGTAAAATTTGGATGAGGTGTACCACAGCAAGATGACTTGTAAATGTGACTTGCTTACTACATTTGACTGAAGTGGTTTACAGGGCCCTACAAAATAGGCCACCCTGCCCCACCGCTTGGGCCTCTCTGATTTAGTAGCTATGCCATGCTTCCTCCCTCTGGCCTGCTCTATTCTGGGCTACACTGGTCTCCTTTCTGGCGGAAGGCAGGGGTAAGGACACACAAACACTTAGAGAGTTCTTGTCTCAGAGTATTCGCTGCTAAGGCTTCCTCGTCCTCAGATGCCCTCCACCCATCTGTGGCCAGGGTTTGCTGCCTGTGGCTCCTGTCAAACATCATCTCGCGTGAAAAGTCTCCCCCGACTGTGATGCCTAAGAACACACCCTCTTCCTCTCACCCCCTTGGTGCCCACACCCACTGAACTTTGCTTCCTCTCACCAAAGGCAAACGTATGCCCTTGTTACATATGTGTTAACTGCCTGCCTCCCTCATCCCCCCCCCCCCACCCCAGAATGACAGCTTCTGGAGGACAGGCCATCTGTTTTGTCCACCGTTGTTGACCCAGCACAGAGGAGGGCCTCCAGAGAGAAGCAGGTGCTTAAGAAGTATTTGTGGAATGAATTTATGCTAATTATTTCATGGAATAATATCTCTCTTGCTTAACACTAATAGATTTGACTTGATTTCTTACGCTTTATTTTATTATGATACTAAATTTTAACAATGCTTTATCTTGTGACTTAATAAAGTATCTCCTTCGTCATCTTCTTTCTGATTTTAAGTGGCCCACAGAGAAGTAAATAGGATATAAATATATATAACGAATAAAGAAAAAAAAAAGAATAGGATTGTAAAGGGAAACTTGTGGTAGCATGGGAAGACAAAATAATTAGTCTTCTGTTAATCAAGCCAGGGGACTCTCTTCAGCAACCTGAAAAAAAAAACAAAAAACAAACCCAAAGCAAAAAAGTATACATATACAAACCTACTACTCTTGCGTTCCATTGGGCCATTGTGGAACAATCTGGGTTTGAATCCAGCTCTTACTACTTAGTCGTGGTGTACTTAGGCCAAGTACGTAATTTCTCAGGCTCTGACTTTCCTCTTTGTGAAATGGACCTCATTCTGGTGTCACCTCCCAGGGTTGGCTCTGCTGGTGAGTAAGTGGGAACAGGGTGCACTGAGGCCCTCAGTCCGGGCCCGGCTCCACGTGCTCAGTCCGGAGAGGGGCCACTCACCCGGGACGGGGGGCACAGGGATGGGGGTGCCCTTCACGGCCCTGCCACCCCCCAAGCCATCGGCTCCACGAGGCAGCCGGCTCCTCAGCTCTACCCTCAACGCGACAGAGCCCCTGCGAGAAGATGCCGTGTCCATGAAAGGACCCGTTATATCACACACCTGAGTGACCTTATATATTTTTAAAAGGAAAATCTCCCAAACGTGATCCTTTCCAAAGCTCTCTTAAACCTGAATCTCAAGTACTAACCTGGGCTTGGGCTCGGGCCTGGTGTGAAATGTGAAGATGAACACACCCCACGTTTATAGATTGAACTGGAAACAGTGCTTCCTCGTAGAGCTCCTACAACCCCCCAACCTAATTTGCTGTGCTTTACCCTGGTGCACCAACAGGGACGGCCTGTGCAAATGAACGAGCGGGGCTGGGTGGACAATACTGTAAATAACAGCCACCAGGAAAAAAAAAAAAAATCCTGGGGAAAATTAATTTTCAACAGTGGAACAGAGCAGGGAGAACAACACTGGGCTTTTCCTGCTTGTGATTTATAGCATGTCCCCTCTTAACTCACAATAATGAATCACTGGCTTTTCCTCCCGGAGTTTATCCTTTCTCGGAGTTTGATTCTGCATACAGGTACGTGCAAGGGCGGGAACTGTTTTTCCATTTGGAATTCCTCTATGGTATGCTTTCCTTTCCTCCCTCTTTCCCACATTAACAAAAAGTGTTCAAGAGGAACTTAAGCCAAGAGAATTTCTTCCCCGCCCTGTTCATTCCTGTTTCTTCAGAATCCACAGCTGAGTTTCATTAAGAGGCAAATTTCTAACAATTCGACGAGGGCATAAGATTTGTATTCTTTTACAGAACATTTCTATGACTCAAAGGTACATGTCAAACCAGTGATGCGAACCCATTGAGAAAAAAAAAAATGGTCAAAAGTGGTACGTATTTTGTAGTTCTGGTATTTAAGTTGTAAAAATCTGGATTTAGCAGGTCTTAGTGCAACCGTCTTACTAATGTAGTCATGTGACGTGCTTTTTAATAATATACTCATCTGGAAGGCCGTCAACTCTTAGGTAGTTTCCATTTGTTATTTGCACCCTCACTGGCTCAAAGCTAGCCTCTTCTTAAGAGATCTCCTTGTTGTGGGGCGCCTGGGTGGCGCAGTCGGTTAAGTGTCCGACTTCAGCCAGGTCACGATCTCGCGGTCCGGGAGTTTGAGCCCCCCGTCGGGCTCTGGGCTGATGGCTCAGAGCCTGGAGCCTGTTTCCGATTCTGTGTCTCCCTCTCTCTCTGCCCCTCCCCCGTTCATGCTCTGTCTCTCTCTGTCCCAAAAATAAATAAACGTTGAAAAAAAAAAATTAAAAAAAAAAAAAAGAGATCTCCTTGTTGCTAAATCTGGTGGTTACGCTCCTCAGTACCCTGCTTATTTCACACCTCCACAGCATCTGACACCTACTGCCCCTTCATTCCCTTCTTCGGGAAACGTTTTATTCTACTGGTCATCATGATACCTCCACTCTTCACATTTTCCCACCACCTCTGTGGCTGTTCTTTCTCGGTGTCCTTTGAGGTCCTCCCATCTGTATCTTGTATATGGCTTTTCCTCAGGTCTCTGTTCTCGGTCACTCTCTTCAGCCTGCTTCAGCCACCTGCCCTATGTCTACGGCTGCTGCAATGACCATGTTAGCGACATCTTCATTTAAGCTTTCTCTCCTGAACTCAAAGCTATTTATTCAACACTTACGGGCCTTCAGTATTTAGACAACACAGGCACTTCCATCTTAATATGCCCCAGTGCAGCACATCTGTCTTCTGCCTCCACCTTCTCCTTCTGCATTGCTTCCTTTGCTCACTACCATGACGATCCATCCCGTTGTCCAAGCGAGGATATGGGTACCGTTCTACATTTCCAAGTGTGATACTTTGTATCACACATCCTCCTGCGGAGACCTGCAGACCACTGTTGCGCACTACCCTGTTCACTGTCTTGACTTCCTAACTGGTCTTCCTGCCCCCTGTTATGTTCCCGTCCGATCCATTCTTCACTGTGCACCAACACTGGTCTTTCTAATATACAAATCTGATCTTGATACTCAAATCGAAAATCTGATAGGACACTCAAAACCTCAATAGCTTCTCATTACCTTCAGGATAATGTCCAAAGTCCAAAGACCGGTTCATATGGCCTTAATGGGCTGGTCCCTCTTGCCCTGTTAGCCGTCCCTCTTTCTTCCTGACACTTTTCCTTTCCTTTTCCCCATACGTAGTCTTATGAGTTCAGTCTTTCTGAAAATCTTTCAGTCCTCTGCCTGGTATGCTCTTGTCCCCGTATATTTATTACTCTTCCCTCACCTGGTCAGCTCCTGTGCCTCCGTCAGCTATCAGTGCAGCGTCACTTCCTCCAGGCTGCCTTCACGGATTGAAGTGCCCTGCTGCGCAATCTCTACTCTGTGAACCTCCCCGTCATGCCTTGTCCTACTGCCCTTTAACTGCCTGAGGACTCGCAAGCCACGTCAGCTTTGTGTGCCCAGGGGCGGTGTCTGACCTGTCTTGTGTAGTACATAACACATAGTAGGTACTCAAACACATTTGTGGAAACATTAATAAAAGAGGGAATAAAATCCAGTTGTCAAGTTCTAATTGATTTTTGAGCATGTCTGCCTATCAGAAAGTATGAACAACAGAAACGTTACTATCTTTAGACAGAAGTTGGAAGAATACCCATCTTAAAATTAAAACAACAACAATACCCAATAGTTCCTGGGTTATCTACTGTGGACGGGCACTGTGAAAAGTGCTTCACGTGTACAGTCATTTTGTTCACACAGTGATCTGTGAGGCAGGAACTATTATCTTCTTCACATTACAGATGAAGAAAATAAGGCAAAGAGAGATAAGCAATTTGGCCAGAGTCAGTTGTCAGAGCCAAGATTATATGAAACCCCCAATGTCCACTCCCCCCCCCCAACTAAAAAAAACCCATCCAACAAAATAGACAAATGGGTTCAACAAAATGTACTGAATACTTGTTTTGTGTGAAATACCACAAGGGATGCATCCACACAACCCGTGCGCTCCTTACTTCAGTGAAAATAACCAGGGACGTTGAAGAGAGGTACTGTTTTGCATTTGGCTAGTCATTACCATCAGCCTGGCAAGAGATATTCTATATTACATGGAAAAATATGATTGGGCACACCAGAAAACTTTCCAGCTTTTCTGCACCAGATACTGTAATTTCATTATTTAGCATAAAATGTGAATGCTCAGGTTCATTAACAGTCAAATCCAGATGCAAATGCAAATGGAGAAATATAATGGAAAACCAAATAGCAGATTCTCATTATCTGCTTTTTGTTAAAATCAATGCCAAAGCTCTCCTCTGTAAACAAGTACTGAATTACAGTATTTTAGGCCTGATACAAACCTAGACATTATTTACTCCAATTCTCTACAATTATTTTTAAGTTTAAGGTCTAAAGGAAAATAACTAGTAAGCATAAGAGATTCCCAGGACTCGGGAAAAGTGGTCAGCAGTATCTATGAAAGCTGAACCTATACCCATCCTGAGACCCAGCTCCTCTACCCCTAGAAATATACCCAATAGAAGTGCTTTTATTTGTCACCAAATGATATATATGATAAGCATTTTTTTTTTTTTTTTTGTAATACCCCCAACTGCCATTGATCCAATGATCATCAATAGTAGACTGGGCAAATAAAATACGGTATATTTAAGCAATGGAATATACCATGCAGTGACGAAACCAAGGTACAACTGCATACAACCATGTGGATGAATCACAAAATTATGAGGAGCAAAAGAAGTTATCATTTTATCATGATCTTTATCGAAGCAAATTTCAAAAAACAGCCTAACCTAATCTCTGATGTCAGAAGTAAGAAGAATGGTTACTTAGAGGACGCAGCGGTGTTTGTTGAAATGCTGGTGATTTCTGCCTCTCACTTTGAGTGCTGATTGCACAGGAATGCTCATTCTGGGCCAATCCATTCAGCTGTATACTTATTATTTGTGCATCTTTTTCTGTATACATGTTATACTTCAACAAAAATCACATCCCTTTCCCCCCAAAAAGAAGAAAGCTGGTGCTCTCTTTCACCTATCTCCTCCATTATGAAGAAATTCTCAGGCACAAGTTCTCAGGGAAGAACTCACGAATGTTGTGAATCTTAATTCTGCTAAAACTAACATTTGCTTCGGTCGTGTCAACAAAAATAAATACTTCAATATTGAAAACGTGTGCTAAAGAAACAAATGTGTTTGATGAGAAAACAAAAACCAGTATTTCCTTTGGCAAACATTTGTTGGATTGGAGGTAGCAAATGTAAAACTTCCAAGTTGTTACTGAATTTGCTTAGATGTTTGGTTTACTCAAGATTCAGAATTTTTGTGGAGTTGTATTTTTTAAAAACTGTAGGGATAAAAATAATTGTAATAGAAATAAAAAAGACTGAATGTCTAAAATGCTGCTCTGGCTTTGTCCCAACTACACACAGTTGTGTAATGCCTGGCAAATAATAAGCATTTGAAAAATATTTGCTTTAAGAATAAAAATATAGTACAACGTGCACTCGTTAGATACTTCTCCTCAATCTTTGTCACATAGAGATACAATGGGTATTTTTTAAATACCTGGTAAACAGGAAATGAACTATATACTTCTTTGCTATTTTAGCAAGCATATAATAGAGAATAATGACTGAAAAAAATAAATATCATAGTGCTAATTATTATATAACAGTGCTGTTTTAATATTATTTATAAGATGCCTGTAAATGATAGAACATCATTAAATGATTCATAGCTTCATAAATCATTTATCTTAAATCATTTATAACAGAAAGATACTTTATTAAAAAAAACTTGAAAGTCATGAAGACCTTGGAAAAATGAACAAAAAAGTATCCTCCCACCAACTACATTTTAGAGAAAAAATGGAGAGTAGTATCACTCTCCCTGGAAGTAATCATATATTAAATTGGTGTCAAGAAAACCTTAGAAAATATTAGCTTTCAGGAAAAAACACTTACAATTTATATTTTCTACTTTTAAGTAATATATTCTTACTATGACTCTAAAATCTGTCCAAACCCCCATTAACATTTTAAAAGAAAGTTCTCCAGTTCTTACCAAACAGAAATAAATAATACCTGACAACAGCATTAGGGAGCATAAACATAAAATTACCTGTTATTAAAAACTGAGCACATTTTTTTCTCAAAGAAATATATTACTCAGCTGTAAAATAGTATGTTTGCCATTCACACTAATGTTTCAACATTATGGTTCAATCTTCTAAAAAGCTGACATGGAAAATAATGGCGTAATAAACTAATTCATCATAATGTGCAAAAGAAACCGCTGGAATAAATTGTAATAACCTTTCAAAAACTAGCAGCTTTTAAAAGTATTAATTTCTACTCCAGATAATTGGAAAGGACACCTGGGTGGGTAGGCAATATTTTTTATGGGATTGCTCTGTCAGGAGCTCAGATTGTCTCTGGACTCAGCAATGATCATTTAGCACTAAATGACAGTGAATCTTGCAAATAGGTCTTCCTAGATGGGGTTTGCCATAAATTACCAAACTCAACTCCCCTCAAGGTCAGCCATATGAGAGGGCAGGTATCAAACGGCCTTCGTGGAGACCCGGAGTGGTCCTCGGGTTTCTCATAAATGGACAATAGTTGTGTTGGCTGCCATAAAATCAACTTAATGGACTGACAACATAAATTACCATCAAACTCTGACGACATTCGTCCCTAGAAGACAGCTGAAGAATGCTTTTATATCAAAGCTGAAGAAAATGGATAACAATATGCTTTGCTCTATACCAGATCATAAATATTTTTAACAATTCTAAGTGGGGAATGAATTAATATTAGAAGCTACGATATGGTTTACTTGAGGCATTAAAAACAGCATCTAAGTAATATTAAAATGGCACTTGCTTTTTGAACTATTATATATCATCATAACGCAATGGAGTGTGTGTGTGTGTGTGTGTGTGTGTGTGCATGCACGCGTGTGTGTGCGTGTGCGTGTGTGTGTGTGTGTGTGTGTTCTAGGTAAGGAGGTTACATTTGCCCGGCACTGGGTATTTCCTTAAATCTAAATAACTACAAAGAGTACTTGATGGCTTTCTGGTTTTATTTTATCTCTGTAGCCCCCTCTGGACCCACAGAAAGATAGATTCTTGAGTTCTCCTGCTACCTGGGATAAATCATTAATTCACTTTCTCTATGGCTCAGTTTTTCCATTTGTAAAGTAAAACTGTTAAAGAAGGACATTTTGAAGACACTGGAATTAATCCTGGCAGGAAGGTACTAAATAAACACCAAACTACTGGAGAATCGTATCAATACATTTATGAAAATAATGCACTCTAGACAATCAATTAACAGCTTTTACAAGTCAACGTGGTAAAAAAATATAACAGCAGCTGAACAAGGAAACTGGAATTTTGGGGGCATATTAAACATCACTGGCTGAATTTTCATTACTCATCTAATTATGCTTCCATCTTCTTACTTCAACATAGAGCTACAATTATTCTCCCAGGCATTTTCATAATAGTATTTATTATCTCGTGGAAATCAGGACTTCACTGTAGGTTTGCTAAAAGAAATGCTACAGTAAATAAAAGCAAGATGTTCCTGGAATCCAATGGCATCTGAGACCATGAATATTATGCATAATGTCAATGAACTCTACACACTTTGCAAACTATACAAGTTCCCGAACAGAATGTGAAGTTAGTAAGTTTTGTGTCTGTCTCCCGCATCTGGTCATCACCTCTGTCGTGCCTTCCTTTGCACTCTCTCTCGCATTTATTCTTTCCTTCTACCCCACCGTCACTTCTGTCTAGAACCTCATCACCTTAGAACTGAGTTATTGCAGTAGTTTCTCTGCTCCTGTTCTCTTTCTGTCAATCCATCCTGCCTACCCCTGCCAAATGAATCTTTTTTTAAAGCACTATTTTAATTATATCATTCCTCTGCTCAAAATTGTCAATGAGTCCCCATCCCCTGGGGGCCAGAGGCCGGTCTTTATCTAGAATCAAAGCTTTGGGCTCTCCGGCCTCACCTGCTTTTCTAATCTTGTCTTTTCCAGTTCTCCTGCACAAGCCTGCAGGATAATAAATGCATCTGCTGCTTGGTTACTTTCACCATAGGGCCTGCCTGGTGGGTGCCATCCATCCTCTCTGCCTAGCCCGTCGCCTTCCATCTGTGAGGCCTTTTTCACTACTTCAAGCCATAGTTAGCACCTCTAGTCATGAAACTGGAACAGTCTTTTTTTTTTTTTTTGTATTAAAATGATTTATTTCACTGTTGTAATATGGCTGAACTTCAGTTCTCATTGTTTAACGGTTTCCACATCTTTTCTCCCTAATTAATTTGTAAAGCTCTTTAAGGGTAGGGGTGTTTGTGTTCTTATTATCTGCCAATCTCCCTAGCACGGAGTTTATGAAAATAGTTAGCAATCAGTAGACACTTGTTTAATGAATGAACGCAAAAATGCTGCTCTAGGCTTCTTGCAAGATTAGGATGAAAGCTATTCAGTTGTGTTTGTAACTTGTGGTATTCCAGAGCAGTAATTTATGCATGCGAGGCAGTTTTCCCGAACCTAATAAATCTGTTTTAATTTTTAAGTTCTTAGCGAAATTCTGGATTATGAAATATAAGCTGAGCACATGAGATTTATAATGTTGAAATCTGACTTCAGTGTAAACTTGGGCACCATTACGATAAACACAAAGCAGTGCATATTCACAGAATTAATAATAATTTTCTGAAAGCTCCTTACAAACCGAAAGCTCAGTAATTTCTAAACAAAACTAAAATCAGTCTAAGAATAAACTCAGAGGAAAAAAAAAAGATAAGCATGCAGCAGTCCAGAGTCTTTATTTTATGAATCAGAAATATACTTTAGCTTGTATTATTCTGCAGAAAGAATATGGATTTTGGAAATCATCAGGATGGTCCTGCCACTTGCTGGGTGTGCCATCTTGGGTCAGCAACTCAATGTCTTTGAACTTTAAAGTTCTCACAAGGCAAGTGAAAATATTAATATCCAGTTTACTTCAAAAACCGGAGATGAATGAACCCCTTTGGAGCTGTTAATTAGGTTCATGAATTAAAGGGCACCCTGTGGCACCTACCTCAGTACATGGCACATTAATAAATGGTAGCTACTATTATTGTTCTTGTTTTACGACTTTTTCTTTTTCACTCCTTCCTTCTATTGTTTATGGAGAAAAATGGCTTCCCTAATAGCTAAAAAGCATGAGCATAGGAGTCTAAAACATCTGGGTTTAAACTATGGCTCTGCCATTTACTAGTTTACTAATCTGTTTATTAATGAATCTGAGCCCCAATTGTGTAAGAGGATCTATGAAGAAAACAAAATCTTGCAGGGACATTCTGAAGACTAAAAATGATCTATTTAAAAATGTCTAGCCTAAAACAAGTACTCTGTAACAGCAGGAATTATAATTTTTATGAATCTTCTCTCAGGTACTATTCTGTTCTGTATTAAAGAACCCATGTTCGTGAATATTTTTTAAGTAAAAGTAGTAGGAAAATTTTTCTCCTTATATTTCAGTGCTTTGCAGAAAAACATAATTTAGTATTATAAAAATTATTTTTCTTTTTTTCAACGTTTATTTATTTTTGGGACAGAGAGAGACAGAGCATGAACGGGGGAGGGGCAGAGAGAGAGGGAGACACAGAATCGGAAACAGGCTCCAGGCTCTGAGCCATCAGCCCAGAGCCCGACACGGGGCTCGAACTCACGGACCGCGAGATCATGACCTGGCTGAAGTCGGACGCTCAACCGACTGCGCCACCCAGGCGCCCCTAAAAATTATTCTTATAAATAATATTTGTGTAGTGACTTAGAGTTTACAAAATACCTTTACAACTTAGGATTATGCTCTAAAAATATTCCCCCATTTAGCCACTCATTGCTGTATTACTCCAATCATTATTCCGGCAATCCATTCTACCGTCAAGACGTTTAATAATAAACAATAATGAGAAACTACAAATATTAAGAAAGCTACTTAAAAAGTAAGTTAAATGTGTTATTGGCCTAGGTCTACATCTTTAGAAATAGTTGACAGTTGAAACTGGTCAGATGAAATTAAGCAATTGATCACAGATTCTCAATCTCAGCAGTAGAGGCCTCCTCTAGGCAGGCTTTAACAAGCACACTTACAGAGTGGTTTCTTTTCTTTCTTTCTTTTTTTTTTTTTTAAGACTACTTATTTTTTTAAATGTTTATTTGAGAGAGAGCAAGCCAGCATGAGTGAGGGGTGGGGCACGCAGAGAGAGAGCGAGACAGAGAATCCCAAACAGGCTCCTCACTGTCGGTGCAGAGCCTGATGCAGGGCTCAATCTCACAATCTCACAATCTCACATGATCTCACTGTGAGATCATGACCTGAGCCAAAATCAAGAGTCGGACGCTTAACTGACTGAGCCACCCAGGTGCCCCTAAAAGTGGTTTCTTACTTTCTCTTTGACTTCTTGAATATTGTTTAAAGTATCAGCAAGGTTGCTGCTGTCCTTCAGGTTAAAATACAATTAAAAAAAAATCTGGTAGGTGGTTTCTGGAACTTATGTAAACAAATGAAAAGACAGTGAGGCGCCTGGCTGGCTCAGTCAATGGAGCATGCAACTTAATCTCAGGGTTGTGAGTTTGAGCCCCATGTTGCATGTGGAGATTACTTAAAAATAAAATCTTTAAAAAAAGAAAAGGACAAATATGGCCAATTTTTGTACATCTAAATACATTGATTAGGTCAGATGCTGAGGTTAATGACTTATTAGCTCAGCTGGAATGCAATTAAATGCTAAAGAATGGAAAGCACCTTACAGTTTATAAGACAGGGTTGTTTTTACTAGCATAGTAACTTAACTGAAGCACATGCTTAAAACTCATCCAATACATTTACTTCCCTTAACATTTACAAGGTCGAAACCAGACATCAGGCACAACTTGAAGGTGCCATTAATTCCTACGGAAAACGTCTGAAGAGATTGTTTCAAGAAGCAGCAGGCTGGTGCCTATTAAGGCCCCTAGGTACACACATACTTTTAGAACCATGTGTTTAAGGACAGCATTACTCTTGATCCTTCCAATGAGTAGCTTGCCACACAATTATTCCTTGTACAAGGTACAAGCTCCATAGACACAGTCCTCATTTACACTGTTTTAGCCTAAATCCAGTCCTTGGCTTTAGTGATTATGGCCATTATATCTACATTTTAAAACATGATGCAACATACTTATGAGTAACTGCCACTTAGTAACTGATGCCTGCACAGCATTGGATCGATATCCGTACTAGAGCAGTCTTTTCTAGATCTGCTTCCAAAATCCCACACAGGCATGGCATTTGCTTGGTTTTGGCCTTTGCTGTCTTTCATTGACTCTCCCTCCCTTCTATTACCTGCTAGGGGTATCAAACCCTTTGGGGGCTTCTAAACTGTTTCAGTGTTTATTTTTTCCAAACCCATTAACTATAACTTAATGTTTATAGCATCAATGATAATTCCAAAGCTATTTCACAAATAAAACGTTTTGATCTTCAGGGGCACCTGGGTGGCTCAGTCGGTTAAGCTTCTGACTTTGGCCTCAAGTCACGATCTCACGGTTCACGGGTGCGAGCCCCGTGTCGGACTCTGTGCTGACAGCTCAGAGCCTGGAGCCTGCTTCGGATTCTGTGTCTCCCTCTCTCTGACCCTCCCCCGTTCATACTCTGTCTCCCTCTGTCTCTCAAAAATGAATAAACGTGTACAAGATAAATAAATAAATAAATTTTAAAATATTTTGATCCTCATAATAACATCACATGAGATGAGAAAACCAAGGCATGAGGAGATTATCGGACATGCCTGAGTCACTTGTTTTGACAGAGTTCCTCCTTCCTGACTGAATGGAGGCTCAATCCGTCCCCGTTAACTGCCTCGTCATTTGCTAGTCTTTGGATTAGACTTGTGATAGAAATGCTTTTTCACCAGTTGTGTGATTTTTACTTTTTCATTTTTTTAAGTTTATTTATTTATTTTGACAGAGAGAGGGAAAGAGAGCGAGCGAGCATGGGTGCAAGCAGAGGAGGGGCAGAGAGGAGGGGCAGAGAGAGAATCCCAGGCAGGCTCTGTGCTGTCAAGCGCAGAGCCCGATGCGGGGCTCGAACCCACGAACTGTGAGATCATGACCTCGGCCAAGATCAAGAGTCAGGCACGCTTCATGGACTGAGACACCCAGGGGCCCTTGTGTCAAGGTTTTTAAGTATATCGGTTAAACCCTGAAGTTTAGCTTCCTTGTCGGTAAGTGCAGGATAATAATACCTATTTCGCAGGGTTCCTTTGATGATGAAATGAAATGGTTTATGTGAATTAAAGAACTTAGAATGAGGTAAGTATGTTCAAAAACGTTAGTCTTTCCAATCCCATCTCTTGGGAAGTCTTCACCTAAAGGTAGTTCTTTCAGGTATACAGAGGATCTCTAAAGTTATTCTGTAATTCAGTGGTGGGTCGGGAGAGCAGAATATATTTAGCGTATCAGTAACAACATTGCATTGAACCAAGGATTTATCCGTCATCTACTATATCCCAGCTCAGTACTAAGTGCTACAGATGCACAAACGGACTGGCTGCAGCTAATGTTGGCAGCGACACGAACCAGACTTGATGATTTCCTAGAAAATAAAGATATTCCAAGGGGGGCTGGTCTGCCAAGTTTAACAGACTTCTTGAAAATTCTCCCAAATAACTTCAAATAGAATAAAATGATTTGAAAACTTCTACGTTTTATACTTTCCTCTTGAATGGCACGTTCTGCCAAACCCCAAAGTGTCATTTTTGTAGAGAGTGGTACTGTATCCAGACCATATGATGACAGGGGGCGAGGAAGGAAATGTGGAACAACCAGTCTCAAGGGGACCTAGGAATGTAAGTTTTACAAACGTGCGAGGTGTTTCCACTTTGTTTCTATGACTCAAGTCACATAGGTTAAAAACCCTGTGGCAAAACTGCCCATTTGGTATTTTCTCTACCCTTCTCCTGCAGTGCCTGGGAACAGAAATACTTGCTGAGCTGAATTTCAGCCTCTACGTCAAACTAAACAGACAAAAAAAAAAAAAAAAAAAAAAAAAAAAAAAAAGAAGGCAATTACCATCCTACCGCATTTGGATTAGCCCATAAGAAAAGTATTTACAGGGGCGCCTGGGTGGCGCAGTCAGTTAAGCGTCCGACTTCAGCCAGGTCATGATCTCGCGGTCTGTGAGTTCGAGCCCCGCGTCAGGCTCTGGGCTGATGGCTCGGAGCCTGGAGCCTATTTCCGATTCTGTGTCTCCCTCTCTCTCTGCCCCTCCCCCGTTCATGCTCTGTCTCTCTCTGTCCCAAAAATAAATAAAAACGTTGGAAAAAAAAAATAAAAAAAAAAAAAGAAAAGTATTTACAGTCAACTAAAACTTTTCACGTTGAGACGATCTTTCAAGGTCACGTCTAGTGAAATCTCAGCATAATTTGGTTTAAACTCTACATTTCATTTTTAGCAGCAGTAACTAGGGTGTGAGGCAACGTGCAATGTGTGAAAATGCGCAGAGTGAAATAGCCCAGGATTTAAGGTCAGACATATTGGTTGTCATTCTCCCTCTTCTTGTGATTTTAGGCAATGGCCTGACGTCTCAGGGCCATGGATTTCCTCTTTTTAGAATGGGAATGATGTGCTATTATAACATTATTGAAAAAATTAATTGAGATGGACTATTCCATGTATACACAGTAATACACAGGTTAACAGTTTTTGAGTGTGATTCAATATGATTACACTATTCTAAGCACTTTTTCTTTCGCTGATTTAAGCTTTACCATAACTCAAGGGGATGGATCTATTATCATACCCATTCTAGAGATAAGGAAATTAAGGCACAGAAACCCTGCCATGGTTGGGGTGCCTGGGTGGCTCAGTCAGTTAAGCATCCAACTTCTACTCCGGTCATGATCGCATGGTTCTTGAGTTTGAGCCCCGTATTGGGCTCTCTGCTGTCAACACGGAGCCTGCTTTGGATCCTCTCTTTCCCTCTCTCTCTGCCTCTCCCCCACTTTCTCTCTCTCTCTCTCTCAGAAATAAACATTTAAAAAACAGAACCCTTGCCATGGTCAGTTACTAGCTGGCTGAGCAGGAACTCAAACTCAAACTCTGGCAGTCTAGCTCCAGAGTCTGTGTTCTTAACCATCTCGCTTTGTCCCCTTGTTTGTCATGGCAGCTCATGACATGCCCACTTCTCCTCACCCTGGATTCTGGTAAAAAAAAAAAAAAATACAACAGTTCCCACCTTTCCGGAAGTAAATAGGCACACTGAGGACACAGGGCACATGCATCAGGAGAGACAAAGTAATACACGGTACAAGCTGTCGAATGTCAGAGAGGGGGTATAACCCCAAGTTCTATGGCAGTTTGGAAGGAAGGACTTAATTGGGATGGAAAATCAGCACAATTTTGTAATGGAGGTGAAGGTTGACTTAGGTCTTGGAGGAAAATCAGAACTGAAACCAGCAAGGAGGATTTGGGGAAGGTATTTCAGATAATCAGAAGGCTTTCTGTGTTTGGGCAATAAGGCTCGGTGTCAGTGGGGAAGGTTTCTCTACAGGAATTCTGAGACTGGGGAACAGGAGGCAGTTTAAAGTCATTTTGTAGAACGTTTGAAAAGCCGGGAGAGGGGGGAGGATCTCCTGTGGGAGAGCCACCAAGGGTGTCTGGGTGCACATGCGTGGTGTCACTCCAAGTAGTGCTTTCAAAAGGCTGAGGAGATGGCAGATGGGTAACACACGGGGTAGGGGTATGGAAAGTTCGAGAACAGAGAGCACAGAAGTCTTCAGCACACATACCTACATTCAGACACTTCTCAATGATCCAGCGATGCTTATCTGGTTGGTGGACATTCCATGGTGTCTTCTCACCTACTGTCTGTCCTTTTGGCTTGTTCCCTGCTTGATGGCACCTGGGGGTGGAGAACAGACGAGTGATTTCCCAGTTAGTCTTTTATTTTGTCGTAGTGTTTGTTTGTTTGTTTAATTTCTGCTCCTTAGTAGCTGTGGTTAAAAATGTGTTGTGGTAAGAAGAAGAAGAGGTGTAGTTTGGATGATCAGACCATTTATTTCCTTGTTTTTTTTTTAAAAAATGATACCTTCGGTTCCTTTATGAAACAATTTGCTGATGAACAGCAGCAGGGCTCATATTTGAGCCTAACCCTGGGAGAGGTCACTGTCAATTCCCTTTGATTAGAGATGGTCTCACAAACTGGGGGCTACCCAACATGCCTTTTCAGATAATGTTCCTGCAGCAGAACCTTGCTTCTGATCTGGCTGCTGAGGTTTCTTAGGTGAGAGAGGTTCAGCGTACGCTTCTTAAGACTGCTACCCGTGGTGTATCTCCAGACTGCCTTTTACCACCAATATGATGATTATCCATATCGATCACTTTCACCTTTGCAGCTACTTGAAGATATTAGGCAATTGCTGCTTCCTCCTAAGTTGAATAGAGAATACCAGGCGACCTGAGTAATTCTCTAGCTGCAGAGTACATGCTTGGCTCTAGAACTAAAGTGCTGTATTTAAGAGATTAAAAGAAGTAGTAGTAGTAGTAGTAGTAGTAGTAGTAGTAGTAGAAGAAGAAGAAAGAGATGAGAAAACAAAACAGACTGCAATGAAAACAGGTTGTCAGTGCCAAACTCTTTTTGTTAAAGTAATATTTCCTTGTTTTTCTAGGCTATCATAAGAGTGTATATAACATCTAAAGAGATTGTAGGAGCCCAGTCCCAGTACATCATTCTTACTAATGTTTATTTGCAAATAGTAGACATGAAGATTAGTGTTGTCCAAAATGGCTAGAATATTCATCTTTACCTGGGTCCCTTGTATGCAAATGTATTTAGGGTGCAACACACGCACACACACACACACACACACACACACACACACACACTTTTTCAAGAAAAAGAAAAGACCTTAAAATTGTATACATTTGGCTAATAGCCAGCTACCGAATCTCTCGTATTCTCTTCTCTGATTAACACACTTTCATACATATTTTTTCGAGTTCTTCTGCTAGAATCCTTGCTCGCTCTTCACCTCACAATCCCATTATCAGCCAAACAGTCCTAGAGAAACCAGAGAGCTGGTAGAAAAAAGTACATTCGGTTATTTCAGAACATGGCACACATCAATAGTGTCCACTTATTAGCCAGAAAACTGGATTCCGTTGCTTCTGAGAACTTCTCACATGCTCACAGGCCTGCTGACCTCAACAGAAGACAAAACAAAACAAAGCCTCCACCACAGAAACTAGAATTATTTCCAAAGTTCTCAAATAAACAGAAATCACTGTAATTATGAATAATTAAAATGCTAAACTCAAGAGGGCACTCAACATTCGTTACACTGCAGAACTCATCCCCTAAGGGTGGTGCCTTCAATTAGCTCAGTTTTTGCAACAGAAGAAAAATGTGACAATCAGTAATTGCAGGTGTTCAAGCACAAGGAACAAAACAAACCAACTTGCCTTTAAATCACTCCTTCTCAGCCAGCAGAGGCATTGCTCTCTTTCAGATTCTCAATGTCTATACTAATTCCAGAACACAGAAAAGCAATTGATCGCAGGACAGCAGAAAAGCATACCGCCCTCAGAAGGTTAAGTCGATGCGTTTCATCTTTATCTGCTATTTGGAGTACATAGGAGGCATGATATAACAATAAATCGTTTTCAAAAGAAAACCTTTTCAAAGGTATTTTGTAAAATGTATCAATATATTTACACAATCTAAAAATGTTTATTAAGATCTACCATGTGTCAGGGTTTATGCTAAGTGACAGTGACGCTGCGCCATTAAAAAGTAGCCGCTGTTTTTTTTCTTTAAACATATACAAATTACTATAGACAAATTTGAACATAGCAAGATATTTTTATGTTCTTACAAGTATAAAGTTTGGAGTATATAGCCACTATATATAAAATGAAACTTTTTAAAGCATTATTTCTCATTATTCTTGAATTGTAATACATTATTATTTTCATTAAAAAATTAAATCACAAATTATTCAGATTTTTCTTCCTCAGAGCCTCCTCTGTTAAAAGTATAATTTTTTTTCTGCAGCGCCTGGGTGGCTCTGTCGGTTAAGCGTCCGACTTCAGCTCACGATCTCACAGTTTGTGGGTTCGAGTCCCACATCGGACTCTGTACTGACACCTCGGAGCCTGGAACCTGCTTGGGATTCTGTGTTTCCTTCTCTCTCTGCTCCCCCTCCACCCCCCAATCATGCTTTGTCTCTCTCTGTCTCTCAGAAATTAATAAATGTTAAAAAAATTTTTGATACAATTTTTTCTTACAAAATATATCCATTTTTTTGCAGTAACAAATGCCATTACAGATATTATGTTTTTTCTTAGATGTTTATAGGACTAAAATATAAGTCAAGCTGGAAATGGTTTAGCAAATAGTAACTACAGTTTTGAATCTAAGAGACTGTAGCAAAGTAAATTTTTTTTCTTTTGCTTGGATTCAATTTCAAAGCAATGACTCAAGAAAGGGTTGAGACAACGACTCAAGAAAGGGTTACCTTTTACTAGCTGCCACTTTGGGGAGATGCATTTTGTCTTTCGTTTAAGTAGAGGAAAGAATTTATTAGAAATGTGGTGCAAGTAGTTTCAGAATGATAAATCTCAAGTTACCAATTCCACTTTTAATGATTAGTTGCCTGAGTCTTGTATTTAATTAAAATGGTTATTTTAAATGCTTATATTTAATTCGCACATAATTAGCTAAACCTCAGTGTTACTGCTTCATCCATTTTGAAATTAATTAATTTATAAGATAGCTCAAAAAGTGCTGTACAAATTGAATATTAAGATAAATTGGGATTCGTTTGCATCGTTTGTTGGTTTCGGTTGTAACTGCTAGTGAGCCATTTATATTAGGGTATTGAGGATGACCACTATGTAGGAGAATCCACGAATGATAGGTCATTGTTACCTTTGTGCAGATGATATGCACCTTCACCTCTTAGGTGATAATAGCCTATAGTCACGGATACGAGTGTCTTAGCTTAAAAGGGGATCTAAATTTTATAAATGACTTTTGGCTTTAATACATTTAGGAGAAACCACTGTGTTTAGCAAATGATTCAAAAGTGTGTTGACGATCTGTGTAAAAAAAAAAAAAAAAGAAAACCTTCTTTGAGTCAGTCTGATGGTGTAACTAGAAAGTGTTTTCAAGGAAATGTTCTGATTTTAACTTCTGTTTAAACACACCACATGATTTATATACCTAGGAACCAAGAGAACACGTGGTAAGTAGAACAGTTTTTCCCGGCTCAAAGAATGTGAGGGAATTTTAGCCACCCACAATAACTATCGAGCTGGGTTTCCTGGTGAAGCGAAAAACTACATCCATGAATATTCTCCTCTGGGGTGTGGTTGCTGGAAACACTGCTAAGCTGTGCAAAATCCATTAATGATAGCGCTACTGTTTATCAGTTACTCAATACGTGTCGGCACTGGCTTAGCTTAAATGCCTCACGAGGCGGTATCATCAGGCCCATTTTACAGGTGAACAAAGTGAGGCTTGGGGAGTCCAAGGCACTGCCAAGGGCAGCATGATCAGTAGAGATGGAGGCAGGACGCAAAACTTCACTCCGTAGCTCTGCACCTCACTGTCCCGACTTGCCATCGCAGAGCTCTAAGGAAGGCATCTTGAGTTGCTCATAACAGTATACACAGAATTTTCTAATATTTTATTAAAACCTGGACCTCCTACTCTCCAATGAACCCTTCCGGCGGGGGGCATCTGTTTCTGCCATGCTCTGATACGAGCTCAAACCTTTTGCGTCTCCTTCCACCCTTGAGGAATTTTCATTCTGAGCAGGCTCAGCTTACATGCGAAATGAAGTTGTGCAGAATATTTCTCTTCTTTTCACGCTAGTACTATTAGGTGGCATTCCAGGATGCCTTCAAGCTATACCGTATCTCAATTACCTCAACTGCCATCTGTTTCTATTTCTTTCAGCCCTTCTCCCTGGTACCCTAAACAATGAACGATAGTCCCACTCAAGAGCTAGACTTAGTGTATTTCTCCGCCAAGGACGTGCGTTAACATAGACAGCCATCCCTGCTCTTTAGATAAGATGATACGAGGTTGTGATCAAAGCCAATTATCTACTGATTTTCAGTTTAACATTCCAACTATCACCCGTTATCTGAATTGCGGAAATCGTCAGAAGATCCAAAGAAGGGGCTCCAGCACCAATCAACCATAACGGGTAAGTACTATTTGAGAACTGAGTAGGGGTAAACGTATAGGCGCATCTGCTTGGTTAATCTTGCTAAGGCCTTTAAATACCATCTGTTTTCCATTCATTCCTGGCTACCATCTTTCCATAGGTTAAAAGATTTTAAAATGACTGGGGGGCGAAAAAAAACTTGAAAAGGAGTGTGAGATTTTAATTCTGTATTTCATCTGCCAAACAGTGAACTACAGTTGGCCTCAGCGAGTGTTCCTAATAGATAAGGGAGTTGTTGCTTCACATATAATTACACAGAGTCTAACGGTAGACATACCCAACCATATCATCTTCATGCCATTAGAAGTGCTAGGAAGTCTGAAAAGAATCCATTTCGAGGAGGGTCTAAGCTACTTTTATTTTACTTCAAACCAGGGTTATCATGGAATAAAACTGATAATTCTTTGGAGGAACCGTTTTTGGAATGTGAAAAAAAAAAAAGTATGACAGTCGTGACTGGCAGTAGGTTCAGGCATTATGTGTTCTTTTGTGTTTGCTTTGGAATGTTAAACAGGTCGGGTTCTTTTCAAAAGAAAACATTTTATTCAGAACATTCTCCCATGAAAGCCCTCTTTGACAAAGTGTCATTTTTTGATATATTAGTACATGTCTGCCCACATTTTACATTCAAAAAAGGCAAGCAATGTTTTAACAACTTTTGACAAGCGCAGGGAATTAAACTTGCACAGAATCAACTCTAGGTGTGATGCTATAAGCTGTTATATTTGCCATTTTGTACTTCTTCATGGCAGACCACAGCATTTTTAGACATACTAATTTCTGGTTGCAAAAACGTGGGGAAATTCAAGATGAGTAGTTAGAATAGGAAGCATTTAATTCAGCAACAAAATGTTTTAGGCACAGAACTCTAAGATGTGTTGAGGAAAAGAGCTACGGCAACAGTATTCGGTGAATTGTAAATATGCAACAGAAACCAAGTCAAAGAATTTTCTAGAAAACTAGCCAAGAAATCCTAAGAGATTTAGCTGCCTCTGAATTATACTTATAAGTTCCCTACTAAGTCATAAATTTCAAAATCAAATCATCCTTCGTTTTTTGCCAATGCAGGCCCTGCCTACTGAAAACCTCAGTTGGACACCCAAGGGTACCTCAAGGCAATAAACTGCCCTTCATCCTGTGTCCCTCTGACTGGGACCCTGCGCGACTGCTCTGTAGCCTCTTCAGTCTCTACTCCACCCTGCGCCTGCTCATTCATTCCTCTAGAGCCTTTTCCAATTCCCTGCACAGGCCAGAATCTCTTTTGCCTAGATCACTATCCCAGTCAGCTCAGCTAATTTCTCTTCTTTTGAATCTCAGCTTAGATGTCACCTTCCTCCAGAAGATCCTTCGGACAATTCGCTCTCTCGGCATCCTTTCTCTAGATCCTGTAGAACCCTCTTCTCTCCAATCTGAGTCCCTGTGATACAGTGGTGTCACTGCCTCCTTACTTGTCAGTATCGTCAACAGACCATAAGTTCCATGTCAGTCTTGTTTACTGTTAAGTCTCCACTGCTTAGACAAGTGTTTGGAATATTCTAGATGCTCTCAAACCCTTTGTTAAACAGATTCATGAATTATTTGAGCGAAAAGTTCCTATGTGACCAATACATATATTTTTTTCCCTCTTGGTGATAACGCACGTTGTTAAATATAACTACTTTAAAAGATAGATTAATTTACTTGCGTTGGCATGTGTTACCGTTAATGTTCCCATTTTACTATTTCATCTAGCCGGAATGACAAGTTCCACATTTTGGCTCAAGGGTTTCTCATAACATTTCTCCCTACACAGAAAGTCCAAGGTGGGTAACTCAAGAAGGGTAAGATCTGGAATGCCATGCTTGGGTTTGAGTTTAAGATACAGAATTCTAATGGCAAACATGAGGGTAGAATGAAAGGGGACAGAAAGGATTTTATGGAGAGTAATGAACAACCTCTGAAAGAACTGAAGGTCTTGCTTTATATTGCTGTGTCATTATGAGCCGGTAACTTCTCGGGGGATGCTGTGCCTGGAAAAGGAGAACGGTGGAAACCAGTACCTATTAGTGAGTCAGGCGGAATGGAGTTGGAGAAGAGGGCATCTTATGAATATTGTTATTAGATAATCGAGAGCTGTAATAATCAATATTCTCTTGAAAGGACCTTAAATCTAATGAAGCAGCTGTGGATAACTAAATTATGATTATGACAAATTCAGGGAATTGGTTCAGGGTTCTTTGCATCCAAAATTCAAATAAGTAATCAAAGCGAAATTGCATTAGCTGACCTCCTCAAACCACCTCTAAATACAGGAGGCATTTATTAAGAATACCCCAACCAAATAACAGCACGACATAAGTGCCTCCATATTTCACAAATGCCTTTGGCTAACGGGGAGGGTGGATGGAGTTGGGTGTGGGAGGGCGGGTATGAGGGGAAGGACACAGAAGGAAGAGAAGGAGTTCTTGCAAAGAGATAAGTGGAACTCTTATTTTTAAAATGGCCATAGCAGTTCTTTTCTTAAGTCAAGATTAAAAATATGAACTTATGGAATGCTACCTTCCACAGCAAAAGTTACATAAAACAATTTTTATTCCCACATAAATTACTTAACACAGGTGTCACTGGTTTTACAGAATAACATTGGCACCTATGGACCGTCATATATAAAAGAGATCCTTTCTCCGTATTTTTTAGCCTTCAGCTTGCAGTATTTGTCTCTTTAGTAAGTTCTTATTTCTTATTTTGAAATATATTCAAATATATTGAAATAGTTCACCAGGAGCACAGGTGGAATTGTTTCCCTTGGCTCTCTGCTGGGCTTCCTGGGGCCATCATGTGGACGGTAGCAGAAAACAATTTCAAGGACAATAACAGTGATGAATAAATTAAAGTACAGTGTATATAGTCCCCAGCAAAGAAGTAAATTTGTTTTACTGAATTGTATTTTCATCTCAAGGACTGTTCCCCCCACCTTCACCTCTTTCCAAAACACTTCTTCACAGCAATTCTCATTTCAAAAGGGTGCTTCAAAAATTGATTCTGAAGAATTTAAGTTCTCCACACTCTTTTCTGGCAATATGCTTTTTATCAGATCAGCAAAAACAATGCGAAAACACCTGTCACAGTAATTTCAAATGTCTATCATCTACCAAATTATCCATAAATGATCTACGGTAGCAGTGTGGGCCTTGAATGAAGGACATTTTCAAGAAAGACAAACCAATGTTGTTGAAAATATAAATGGGTACATTGCAAGAAAAAACACTTGTAGCGTTTGTGGAAACTTACAGCTTTTATTTTTACCTTTAATCAGAACCAAGAGAACATTTCTGAAAGAACTAATTTTGCTTCTCATTCACACAGAGCATTATATACCTGCACACCTACTCTCAGGTATAGACATCGTCCAGCTAAACTCCATAGGGCTGTGGCTGGAAATAGAGTCAGATTGGCAACAAAGCACTTCTTGAATGCCTACCTGGGGTAAATGGTAAAAAATGTAGACCTCACCCGCCTCCTACCCCCCCAAAAAGCAAAGAAAGGTATAATTGTTGAATATGGACAGGCTTTTTAAAAAACATAGGGAAAGGCTCTGGGTTATAAATCTATTTTTATTTCTACGTGCCAATTCTTTAACTTACATGCTAACCCCTCTCAAGGACTGGTGTGCTCCAAGATGATTCTATTGTGCAGCCAGAGCTGAGAATCTTGGTCTCATGCCTTCTGCTCGACAATTTGGTGACAAACCCCCTTCCCATTTTTCGTTCCAGTCATCTGTGCACATCTGCATTCTCACAGCCAAGTAGGCCCTATACCATGGCTTGAAGGTTCTATCTTCCTATCCCATCGTGCCTTCTGTGCTCAGAACCATAATGCAAATCTACTGTGGTTTGAATGGGAAGCATTACATATTTTCACATCTAGACTTAAAGAAACAAGCATAGGTCAAAACCGTGTTTACATTTATTATCTAAAAAAAATCACAATTGAAATAGCTGAGTCTTTTGAAATGGGGTTGCAATTTTATAGGAAATAATACGGTATGAAAATCAATGGAAAAACATACCCTTTTACTCTTTTAGATTCAGTATGTTTCAGACTTAAACCAATGGGAACATAATGACGGTGTATTATAATCACTCCAATATCCTTAAACGTCTGACATTTTTAGAGAGTGTATATAGTATTCAGGTGGGGCTCCAATGAATGTAACCATCCTGCTGCTGTTTTGTAAAGTGGTAGCCTGGCTAAGGGCAGCAATAAAGAACACTCTTAAATGTGACTTATTTCTAACTAGGGTGACACATTATAGTACTCTTTGTCAGCACTTTATTGCTTTCACAAGAATAAAAACAAATACTGAGGCCTTTATTCTGAAATCCACTTCTAGAGTTTATCTCACTAACAAAGGACTTAGTCCTGTGAAAGGTGTTCTAGTTATAAAAGAATTTCTCTTAGTAAGAGTTTATTTGCTATTTGAAAGGCTATCTTTATTTGGCACTATTCATTTATTAATTAATGGCAACAAACTCTAAAATCATACCTTTCCATGATCTATGTGATAAACCAGAAGAAGGAGACTTCCTAAGATAGCAATACTCTTCAGTAGTGGGCAAAACTGTACATGTATGCATTTACATGGGAAGAAAAGAAATCCCAAATTTGTTTAAACATGAAAAGAATTTTCGACTCAGCCCAATTATTTTCAGCATTGTTCCTAGTGGTTATTTATTTACTACAATTGGGTATTCATTGAAGTTTTGCAAAAACACTCGTACTTTTCTCTTTCTTTTATTTAGGCATAAAATGATGAGCAGCTGATCTCAGTACTTCCCTAAGCTCTTTTGATTTTGGATTGTAAATATGTGAACTCAGGTTGCCGCGAAAGAATAAAGGAGAATAAGACACATTTCCAAAGCAACAAAGGAACAACTTGTTTTACTACACTGTTACTGCAGACAGCATCTTGGAGAATGGGTTTTTGTTTATTTACTTATTTTTTATTTATTTGGAGTGAGTGAGAGAGAGAGAGAGAAAGAAAGTGAGTGGGGGAGGGGCAGAGAGGGAGAGAGAGGGAGAGAGAGAATCCCAAGCAGGCTCTCTGGGCTGTCAGTGCAGAGTCCAATGAAGGGCTTGAACTTATGAACCTGGAGATCATGACCTGAGCCACAATCAAGAGTCAGATGCTTAACCAACTGAGCCACTCAGGTGCCCCGAGAATGGGTTTTTAGATACAAAAAAAAAGGTTTATTTATTTATTTATTTATTTATTTATTTATTTATTTATTATTTTTTTAATCTTTATTTATTTTTGAGAAAGAGAGAGAGAGATGGCGTGTGAGCAGGGGAGGAGCAGAGAGAGAGAGGGAGACACAGAATCCGAAGCAGGCTCCAGGCTCTGAGCTGTCAGCACAGAGCCTGACACGGGGCCTGAACTCATGAACTGTGAGATCATGACCTGAGCTGAAGTCAGACATTCAACCGACTGAGCCACCCAGGTGCCCCCCAAAAATGGTTTATTTATCATAACCAAATCCATTTTCCAATTAGCTCTGCATATGGATGACAAAAGAGTGAAACACCCACAAATAAATGGTAAATGGTACCAAATAAAACAAAATCTACTCTGCAAGTATTTATGCAGCAAAGTCCAAGTGTTTTAGCTTGCCTTCCGAATCGAGAGGGAAAGATGAATGGAAAAGGTAGATTGCACATACACCCCAACACTGGGAGGTTCCCCAAACTGTCTTACACAGACTTCCACAAACATTAAGAAAGGGAGCTGTCAGCATGAAGGGGCCCCTTTCAGAAAGTTATCATTGCAAAGCTTTAATTTCCCAAACTGTTTTCAAATATGTTTTCCTTTTTGCCAAGCTAAAATTTCTTAGAAACAAGATTCAGGAAAGCAAATGAAACATTATGGGACAATGGATAGATCGAAGTATACTTCTTTCTGGTACAAGAACACCGTCTTTATATACAGCCTGTCTTTTTTGAGGGAAGAGAGAAGGAGAAGAAAAGCTTTTAGAGAAGGAGGGTGATGATAGCTTTCTGCAAGATGCCGTGTCAAACAAGAGTCCTTCATGCGGTTTTGAAAAAGAAATTAGCAATATTTATCACATTTGTCTCTTTTTACATACATTAAGCCATTCCCAGGGACTGTGTGAGTTGCCCAGAACAAGACCTTTTTGCACATGGGACACGGCTGGGGACTCAGGAGCCTGCCAACTTCAGGTTCTTGCCATTAGACTCATTAACTCCCTAGAATGTAAGCACCATGAAGGTAGATTTTTTTTTTGTCCCTCACTGCTCTTTCTCTGGCACCTATAATCTTGCCTGGCGGATAGTAAGTATGCAGTAAATATCTGGAGTAGGAACACACGAATACAGACCAGTTTAGACCCCCCAATTCTCGGACTTTGGCTAGTACATGTGGTTACCAATTCAAAGAGATGTGAGTTAGCCTGGGCCAGACACTGCTAGATACTAATCATCTAATTCTCACAATGGCTATGTGATAAAGGCATTATTATCCCCACTGTAGGATTAGTGGTGAAGTCCTAGAGTGAGAATGAGGTAGTTACATAACTTATTTAAAGTCCTGCAACTTGTGGATGGTAGAGGAAAAAAAAAAAAAAGTTTTGAACTAGGTAAGTTCAAAGCCGAAGCTCTTACTCACTATGCCAAATCTTGGTTCGGTGCCTCTTGGTCGGAGACTGTGCTCCATGCACAGCCCCTGTCTTGTCTTTATTCTGTTCCCTGGTCTTATCTAAACTCTGCCCTGACTCTGGTCTGGGATCCTGCACTGTACCTGATGCACGCTTTGCTTCAACATTCCGATCTCCCTGGTACGCTTTCGTGGTGTTGTCTTAGTCAGCTCGGGCTGCCACAACAAAATCTCATAGACTGAGTGGCTTAACAAGTTGTCTCACAGTTGTGGATGCTGCAAGTCTGAGGTCATGATGGCAGAACAGTCAGGTCCTGGTGAGACCTCTCTTCCTGGCTTGTAGAGGGTTGCCTTCTTACCGTGCACTCACGTGGTCTTTCCTGGGTGTGTGTACGTGGAGAGAGAGAGAGATCTTTCTTGCTCTTCTTGTAAGGCCACCAATCCTATTGGATTAGGACCCCCATCCTTATAACCTCATTTAACCTTACTTAACTCCTGAAAGTTCTATCTTCAGATACTGTCACACTGGGGGCAAATTATGAATTTGTAGAGGATACAATCCAGTCCATAGCAAGTGCCCTGAGCTAAACTATCTGGGACAGTAACAAACAAATACATCTCATTTCCTTACTTGCAATCACAGGATTCACTCTCCCACTTACAGAAATAACTTTTCTGTCACCTTTTCTGTTCTTGCCTTATTTGCCTCAGTAATCTAGAGATTAAGTATGCATATCTCAGTCAAATATGTATTGGATTTGAAGAACTGTTCAAATTCAAGTTATCCTGCTGATGCAATCTTCCAACAATAATCCTTCGGGGGCTCCTTGAACTTTCCAGAGCCTTCTAGAGCATTACAGACTAAAACACAGATGAGGGATCATACACCTGAGTGCTAACCTTCCTTCTAACTGATCGACAAAGAGAACATGGTAAAATTCTCAAATATATATAAATATTTTAAAATTATTGTCTAAATCTACCCAATCATAGGTACTTCCTGATTCCCAAAGGGAAATTTCATAGATATCATGCGGTCCAGTTGATCATTTCTAATGGTCATCACATCGATGTGCTACTTCCCTATATATCATTGAGAATCTCTGTTCTGAATGGACAGTGATCACAGGGTCAATACAACCGTAAACTATTCTTTGGGACACCCTGAGTATTTCTTGGAATTTTCCAATCAGATCTTAGAATCAGAAATCATATCCGGGCCTAATTATTACAAAGCTTCCTTACTGCATGAAAGAAAAAAATTAAGCCTACAACATTCTCTCTTTGATAACCATAGTCTTGTTCTCTGAACTTGTAGTAAGCTTCTACTGGGCGGGGGGTGATAGTGAATCCCGTATTAGAGTACAAGTACATGATATCACGACCCACACCAAGATTTCAAAATGCTGTTGTAGATTTGACTAGCGTAGACATGACTAAAATGTCAGGGTTCTGGTGCAGCCATGTGAACATTTTAAAAAAGAGCTTTCTTTTGGTGAAAATGGATCTCCTGACTCTGATCATTCTGTTTTTCAGGGAATGCCAGGGTCTGATTATGTGTGTGTGTGTGTGTGTGTGTGTGCGCGCGCGTGCGTGCGTGCGTGTTGTGCACATGCTGTCTTGAATTATAAGGTTCCTCTGGAGGGGAGATACTTTTTTATATGTTTCATTAACATAATTAAAATTTAAGATACATAGTATGTTTTCTACATATGATCAGCTGCAGTAAATGCAAAGCCATTATTTAAGACTGAATGAGAACGTGTGCAAGTCATATATATTGCAGTTTTTATAGGCATTTCTTGGAACTATTGTAACAAGTTATCGCCATTAGATTTTCACCTCATTACTGATGAATATAAAGTTTAAATTTTTTATTTTACAAAGAAGAGATTGATCATCCCTAAGTTGCTATCAGGTACTAAATTTAGACAATAATGAAAAATTCAAATAGAGAAAGTATTTTTTGTAATGTTTTCTTTCATCATTGAACAAAGAATATGAAGTTTTCTCTTGTTGGGCAACACTATGATAATTAGTTTCATTTAATTTCAGCTTCTCTAACAGGTCAATCTATATGTTTTTCTATAATTGTAGAGAAGAGTTCTAGATAAGGTACTTGGAGATCCGAATTCTTGCTTTGGCTCTGGAATTAAGTGGGTTTTGAGACCTGGGGCAGACTGCTAAACCTTCTGGGGCCTGAGTCTTCCTGGCTGCAAAAGGAGAGGATAAAGTTAAGAACAGATGAGCTCTGATGTCCTAACAGGTTCTCCTGGTCGGTGACCCCAGGTGGTTATTTCTGTTACTAGGGCCCAAAACTAGCGAAGGTTATTCCAGGTGAATACGATCCTTCCCATGGTCACAGTGGCTGACCTTGCCATTATTAAATAGAACGCTCCAGGTAGCATCTCACAGTTAGTTACCCCAGCCCAACAGATGCCACATTTGATGGTTCCCTACTCTTCTCTGAAGTTCATTACTCATAATGATCTTTCACCAACTACTGGGGTTGGTACATTCCTCATTAAGAATGGGCGCCTTCTCATTCTTTCAGTGTTCACACAAGATTAAACAGGACATTTCAGTCACAGCATTTCGCACAACTGGTAGTTATAGTTACATATCTATGTAATTATATCATATCCCTCTTTAGGCTATAAATTCCAAGAAAATTCTAAGACTAGCCTTTTTTTTTTTTTTTTTAATTTGCTCTTTATTTTTTCAAGGTAACAATGAACATATCTTAAAGAGGCCACTTTATGGTGGCTTGTTAGGGAAACAGCTGCTCCTTGCACACTCCAATGCCATTTTTATTTCCCCTGAAACAACTACTTTCAATTCTTCCAGCTGAATATTTTGGCATTTTTGACTATTTTTGTAAATATCATGCTCATATTACTTTTTCTCGAGTTTTCAGTTTTAGACATTGAATACTGAGTTCCCTCTTGGAAGAGAAGTTCCCCCTTCACACTCCCCTGCTAGCTACGCTTACTACACAAACTCTTAACACATGAAGTCTGTCTGTGAGCCCATTCTCCCAACACGGACCAACAGTGATTGTTATGAGAATTACCAATGAATCATTATTATGTATTATTATATATTCTCAGCTGAGTCATGGAGTATACAATTTTCGTGCCCGCCATTTGCACTAATCCCCACTCTGAGTTAATAATTATCTTGTTCAGTTTGTTTCAAATAATTTATCACTCTTTCAATCCTCTTTTCTCGTTGTTTAAATCTCTCCGTATGTTTAAATATATTAGGTTTTCTGTAAATTTTCCTCTTTTTGGAGAAATGGCTTGGAGCCTTCTGCCTGGTTGCATTCTAAACTAGTTGCCGCACAGATGTCACCCTGGAATTTTCAAAGCTCTCTTTTGGATTATAGTTTATGTTTCCTGATTCTCTAAATCCTTTATATCCTACTTTCTTGGTTTCTCTCTTTTTTGGTGAAGTACATCCTCCATAGGTTTATTGTGTAAGCTAGAGTTTTCTGAATCTTATATATTTAAAAAGTATGCTATTGTGAGGTATGTCTATCCTAACAAATAATCAGTAGGGCCACTGGGTATAGATTCTAGATTAGAAATGATTCTCCTCATTTTTGAAGGCACTTACTCTCTTCTAGCTGCCCAGTATTGCTGTTGAGAGAGGTCTGATACTATTCGGGTACATTCTCCAATCTATGAAATTTGTACTTTTGCTACAGAATTTCTTAGGTATTTTCTTTGTCCCCAGTGTTGTAAAACATCCCAGTGAGTGTGGTTTATTTTTATTTACCATCCTGGGCATTCCATGACCCTCTCAGTAGGGAAACTCATGTGAATTCTGAGAATATTCTTTTGATGATTTTTTCCTTCATGTAATTTTTTTTCTCATACTGAGGAATCCTTGTTATTCAGAAGTAGAATCCTTAGACTAATTTTAAAAAACCTTCTCACCTATTATTCATCTCTTTAACCTTTTTGCTGTCTTTGCTGGGAAAATGCCTCAATGTTATCTTCCAATCTTCTATTTTAATCATGTCTGCTATTATATTTTTAACTTCCAGGCATATTTTTTGTTGTTCTCTGAATGTGCCTGTCTTATAAGCACACTCTCCTCATTACAATGAAGCAAAATCTTGTCTTTCTCTTAGTCTCTGCTTCCTGCCAGGTATGACCATCTGTTTTTGGTCTGTATGTCAAAGTAGATACCTTCCATAAAACATGCATCGATCCACCGTTGTCTACTCACAATTATGAGTAAAGAGCTTGTGAGCATACGGAAATTGGTCAAATATGCTCATTATTCTAGGGTGACCCAGCTAGGCTGTTCCCTTAAGGAGTCCCTGATCCCTAATCTTTTTATCCTTTGGTTTTTCATTTCTGGACTGACCAAATTCCCCCAATACTCTTCAAATATCTCTCCTGCAGAAATCTGATTGCCAGGATTCTCTGAGTCCAGTGAGGAAGAAGGCTGTGGATCTCAACATTCCATATGTGAACTCTCACTTAAATCCATTATTTTTAGTGTGGTACCACTGTTCTCCCTTCCCCCTGATGGTCCCAAGTCCACTGACTCTCTGTTTTGTCCTAATCATGGAATAAAACTTCCGGGTTCCGAATGTATGGATAAATGAAGGAATCCGGAGGGTGTCCAGGGTTGCTTTTTAGTCAATCTTCCAATGGTTAGGCTCATGTTCACTTCCCAGTTCCAGAGAGAGATACACACAGAGGCCATTTCCTGAGCCTTTGGGAGTGCTTCGTCAGAAACTGCATTGCTTCCCGACTTTGCCCACTGCTGGTTTTAGGATTCAGCAATTTGGGGGCTTGCTTAATCAGTTTCTACGTCTACATCCCCTTTCCAGCTTAAACGATATGTTGCTATTGTCCGCTATCCCATGCTTTTATCCTTATACACGTGTGCCTTTAAAAGAATTCTTTTTCAATTGTCTCATTGGGGTTTGGAAGGTAGTTAATACACTATAACTACTTTGGTCACCATGGCATCCTCATCAGAGAGTGCCGTGCTTGGCAGTTAGAAAGTCCTTTACAAATATCTGCCAAGTGAAGGAATCATCACCATGTATAATTCTTTTCAACCTCTTCATATACATAAGCCTCTACCAATCGTACCAATTTTCTGTATTTGTCCCATGCAGATGTCTCCAAATATTGTGAGATATTAAATATTCTTTGATATTCTAACAGAAAACCATGTATGGAGCCCCTTGGTCTCCTAGAACATTGATTATTATGGTGAAGAGATTTTTTTGGAGCTAATGCACCATCTAGACTAGAACTGAATACCAGTCTCCAAAAATGACAAAGAACTCTGGGGCTGATATTGCCATCTGTCCTGGTTTCCACTTAACATGTATATTAGTTGTTTGAATAGATTCTTGGATGGTGAAGGTCACTTTATTGCTGCCCTTTGAGTACGGGGTCATCATGAATAGCTTCCAACTGCAGCTGTGGCCAAAGAGAAAATGACTTCAACTGTTGACAAATGCTCTTGGTCCAGACTTAATGGTGGTCTAATAACATTAAGTATAGAAAATATGAGACAAAGGAAAACATGGACTTACAAAAGGATCCCACCGCATCCATCCCGATAGGTTTTCTTCCCCCCGAGAAGAAGTTCTTCAAAATGCATTGTCCATGTATTTGCGTGTTCTTTCTTTGGCTCCCCCTCCCTATGTTATTTTCAGTTACAACGTAGTCATTATTATAAAATGAAAATATATTTAAAATTGACCATTACTGTCATTCAACCCTGCCTTACGGTTTATTAACACACATACTCTACACATGAAGGTGAGTTCTTTGTTTTTGTTAGAGTGATATTTAATAGGCAGCCTCAAGCTGCATTTATTTATGCTGAAATAAATGTCAGGTGAAGGGCAGGGAAAGAGAATATGAGAATCAAATTCTGTGAGAATCAGTTTTGAGGCAGGTAGCTGCTAGGCTGTGAAAATAAAACAATGGAAGTTGGCTAATGGCAGAGGCGTTATCTCCATTTTCATGCCAGCCCTGGGATGCGTGTGGGGGATCCTCAGCCTACAGCCCTGCACCATCAAACACCCTCTCGCTCAATGCCTTGCAGCATCAAAAGTGGGTGCTTCACAGTTACTCCGTGTGGAAGGGACTATTTTCTGAGGAAAAGCTTGCCCCCATCTTCTGCGGTCCCCTGGCCCACCTCCACTCTCAGCTCCAGTCGGCCATCTTTGAGGCATGCTTTCTGAATAGACTCCTTAACTTCTGTGAGCAAAATGGAACTCCATTTTCATCGGGTTATCACAAAAGCAGATGTATCGTGGCAACACAGGCACTTACATTTAAGTTTCCTCCAAAGGTTGAAAATGTTGGATTCTGTTGGCAAATTCTTCCCCACAGCAAAAGGGGGCGTATAATTTTCAACCTCATATAGAAAAGGTATCTGTTCTTCAAGAGAGAAAATATTTTTCTGGTACTAAATTCAACACTGAAGTTTGCTATCTATTCCTTGTATTAGAAATAACATGGGGCGCCTGGGTGGCTCAGTGGGTTGAGCGTCCGACTTTGGCTCAGGTCATGATCTCACAGCTCCTGAGTTCGAGCCCGGAGTCAGGCTCTGTGCTGACAGCTCGGAGCCTGGTGCCTGCTTCTGTTTCTGTGTCTCCCTCTCTCTCTGCCCCAACCCACTGCATTCTATCTGTCTCTCTCAAAAATAAATAAACATTAGAAATTGTGTACTGAATATTAAGTAACATAATGAATATTATTTTGGACAAGGAGTTTACGACTTAGAGAAATGTTTTTCACAGGGTTATTTGTATCACCATCAGCAAGTGCAGGGCATAGTATTATAACAATTTTTTAAGGCATTTTTGTTGAGACCTAATGTATATGCATAGATTTCTCAATGGCTTGATGATAATGACCACAAATATTCCCAAGGTACTTACCATGTGCCACACACTGTTCTAAGCACTTTACATACATGAGCTCATTAATCTTCTGAGTAACCTTAAGAGATAGACACCTATTATGATCCCATTCTACACATGAAAGGACTATTTCACAGAGAGGTGAACATCTTGCTCAACATTACACCGTTCAGTGGCAAGAACACAAGGCTAAAACCTGTCCGTCAAGGTAAATCCCACTTCTTTTGGCCTACACTTTAAAAAAATATATATCACTTCTTTCAGCTAGGATTTTTTTTTTGTGAGGAAGTTGAATAGTGAAAAATTCAAAATTACACTCCAAGGCCAGAGCCTACTACCTTGTAATTCTAAAGTGTCAATTAAAAGAACAATACCCAGGAGCAAGGGTGACATTCTATTTCTGAAAATTTAAGAGACTGCCTGTAGTCTCAGAGGGAAGACCACAGGTTATTCCGCTAGAAACTAAAGTTATATAATTTGGGGGGGAATTGGGCCTAGGGGTAGAGCTTTTACCCTAGGGTTATAAAGAGAAATAAATCACTACGATGTTAATAAGATAAAAAATGCTATCACAGTTTCTCTGAAAAAGTTATATCATGAGGGGCGTCAGGGTGGTTCAGTTGGGTAAGCGTCTGGCTTCAGCTCAGGTCATGATCTCACAGTTTATGAGTTTGAGTCCCGTGATGGGCTCTGTGCTGACAGCTCAGAGCCTGGAGCCTACTTTAGATTCTGTCTCTCTCTCTCTCTCTCTGCCCCTCTCCAGCTCATGCTCCGTGTCTCTCTCTCTAAAATAAACATAAAAAAAAAAAAGTTATATCATGAGCTTCTATGCCACAAAATATGATTTGATTATTTTTTATTCAATGGCTATATCCCTAGTTTCCACGTAAGATTATTATACTCAAAATTGTCATTTCTTCTTCTTCTTCTTCTTCTTCTTCTTCTTCTTCTTCTTCTTCTTCTTCTCCTCCTCCTCCTCCTCCTCCTCCTCCTCCTCCTCCTTTTTTAATTTAACCTGATAGTATGGATGTGACTGCTTTTTTCTTTTCTTTTCTTCCTTTCAGATTCTATCTGATAGTTCCGCAGCAGTATTAATGGAACCAGGACTAAGTGGTTAATGCCCTGTTTGCCCATTCATGAAACACATTAAATCAGCAAGCTCCTATTAATCACTAATGTGTGGGACAGTGGAGATCAAAGCTACCCACTTCCTGATTTAATCAGCTTCGTTGGAAGAGCAGACATATAAACAAATGATGTCTGTTTAATATGGTACAGGCCCAAAGAAAAATATACATGTCCGGGTGGGGGGAAGGCAGAGTACGTGTGTGTGCATGTGTGTGTCATAGGAGCTTAGATAAGGAAGGAAAACTAACTCTCCTTGGAAAAGTCAGGGAAGTCCTCATAGATGGGGTGATATCCGAATCACATTTTGAAGGATAAATAGTCACAATGGGGCGCCTGGGTGGCTCAGTTACTTAAGCGTCCAACTTCAGCTCAGGTCATTCTCTCACGGTTTGTGGGTTCGAGCCCTGCATCGGGCTCTGTTGCTGACAGCTTGGAGCCTGGAGCCTGCTTTGGGATTCTGTGTCTCCCTCTCTCTCTCTCTTCCCCTCCTCCACTTGTGCCCTGTCTCTGTGTCTCTCAAAAATAAATAAATGTTAAAAAAATTTAAATAGTGAGTCACAAGATGGACATGGTGAATAAAGGTACAATCGACAAAAGGAAGACCTCATGGAACCAAAGAGCTTGGTGTTTTGGGGGACTGGCATGGCTGGGGAATAGCATGTACATGAGGTAGTGTCGCATGGAGGTGAGAAGGCACATTCTGGCATCATTCTGCTGCATGTGAACCCTGATGCTGACCTTGGGCAAGTTCCTTATTGACTTCTCTGTGCCATAAGTTCCTTATCTAGATAATAGGAAACATAACAATACCTAAACTGTAGGGTTTGGGGAGGTTAAATGGAGTAGTATTGTGCCTGGCACATAATAAGCACTCGATAAACATTCATTATTATTATTATTACCCCCCAAGAGACAACTAATTCCTAAGCAATCAATATCACTGTTAAGGGTAAAATTTCCTCCATATGTGTCTGCACACTAACAATAAGCAATATTAGATTATGCTTCTAGATTCCTCTCTTCTATTAATTAGAAAGCTATTCCTGGAAGGCAGCTTCCCAACTCAGGAATTCTGAGCGGTGCCTGAATAGCTATTTCATAGCTCACCTAGGCATTCAGATCTCCTATTATGAAGTCAAATGACAAGTGGGCACACACACACAAAATAATTGCGAGACACTCATACTGTCCCTAGATAACCGCATGTATATATTTTAGAAAGAGAAATGTGTTTGTTGAGACCTAGAAGGTTTACCTTTTTGGGGGAGATAAATCATACTGAGAAGAACAAGTTCTCATTGGAGCCAGATACCTCAGAAATCCATTGTCCGATTTTACTTGAATTTGATTTAGACATCTTACCCTTACGTTGACTAAATCTGGGCATTTGAATGGAAGAAAGACTTGACCAAATTCATTTTCTAAAAGCTGGCTCCTTCTATCTGAATAATATTAAGTGATTATGATCACTTCCATAGACACCACTGAGAGACACAAGAAAAGTTAGCAGGACACATAACATTTACATTTAGATCTCATATCTCATCGCTTTCCATGTGAGTTTCAAGTCATTGTAAGTCTAGAAAGCCACTACGGAATGGCTGTTTGGATGACATCAACAGGTTTAAACGGACCTACTCCTCCAGAGACCAAATTTAGTAGAACAAAGTTCAATAGTTAGGGAGATCTTTTCTCGTTTCCTAGATCAGGCCAGTTTGTTGTTAGGATCTCCTATGTTTAGCCTGTGAGTTGGCGTTAAGGTGGAGTGAACAAAGGAATATAAATATCTTTCCCCCAACTATCCTTCCACTGAATGGGGCTTTTGTGACAGAATAAGACGTTACATCCTTTAAGTAACTTTTTTTTTTGGTATTTACTAAAAATAAATACTTTTAGTATTTTTACTTTTTAGTATTTTTTTTTTTTTGTATTGACTTTTTACTCTAAAATGGCAAATAGAAAATGTACTGCCCAAATTCCAATGACAAAGGCAAAGAACTGGGGAGTGGCCCTTTTGAAAATCTCACTTCTTGGCCCACAACTGAAATACCAGCATCTTTCCTAGTACCGTTTGGCCAGGCTGAGGCACCATAAAAAGATCCCAAATTCTATGGAATTGAGTATCAGTCTATAAAGTGGCAGTCACTAGATACGGATTTTAGTACATGAGATGACATCACAATACACGAATACACTACTAAAAGAGTATTTTTTCAAGTTGTTTGTTTAATGATGGTTGGAAAGATGTTTAAAAAAATATTTTTTAACGTTTATCAATTTTTGAGAGAGAGACAGAGCATGAATGGGGTCGGGGCAGAGAGAAAGGGAGACACAGAATCTGAAGCAGGCTCCAGGCTCTGAGCTGTCAGCACAGAGCCCGACGCCCGACGCAGGGCTCAAACTCACAAACCATGAGATCATGACCTGAGCTGAAGCCAGACGCTTACCGTACTGAACCACCCAGGTGCCCTGAAAGATATTTTTTTAAGGAGAGGGTTTGTTATCGTTAGAAAGGAGAGAGTAAAGTCCTGGAAACTTTGTAAATGAAAAGGAGCATTTAACAAGAGGTAAGAGAGGACTAATTGAGGAAGGACAATTAGTTTCCTTGAAGGGCAAAGAAGTGAAGCAGGTAAAGTTCTTTTTTTAGTGGCTGTTGCCTTGAAAAGACAAGATAATTTTAGCTGCAGGAGACAGCAGGGAAGCCCCAGGGCTCCAACCAGCTGGCCAAGAAACAGCCGTTTTTGGATGAAATGAGTCAGGACTTCTCTATTCTACAGGACAATCAGAGTTAAAGGGAAAGGTAGGAGGTGAGTTTAAGGGGGCAATTAGCACCTTCTTTCCCACACACCAGCAGGGCTGACACAGCAAGTGATCGGTCAGGTTGTAAGAAGAAATCGGGGGAAGGTCCTGACAGTGCACAAAATTCAATGCACAATCAAGCAAATTAAAGAAATGACCGAGTTTACTTGGAAGCATTCTGTATTTACTGTAGACTTTGCTTTGCAAATCGTGTGGATTTAGAAAGAAGTTTAGTAGAAATTAGAGATTCATGAGAATAGCAGCTAATTAGTACAAGTTCTTGTCTAAAAAAAATAAATGCATGAATGAGAGAATTATGGGTTGTATGCCTCATTCTCATGGTGGCCTGTGCCCGAAGTCAGCTCAACACATGTCTATACACACTTATCCCTCCATTCTCCAGGAGCAGTTCCCCAGTGTCCTCAAGCTGTAAACTGGCCTATAAAGGATTGCTTTCAGAATAACAGCTATTTTACAGACTTGAAACGTCACAAGGGATTTTAAATAGGTATCTAGGTGCTTCCAAGATACCAAGCAATTTTCCAGAACTAGAATTGAGGTAGTGCTAGGGGGGAAAAAAAAAAAACATTAAAATAATAAAATATTAATGCCATTACTACCAGAGAGATAAAATGGGAATATAGAATGTTCGTAGTTTAGCCAAATGCATATATAGGAACATAAAAATAGCACAGCATGCACCAAAATAGGGGAAAAGAGCAACATACCACATATCAAAATAAATAGGGGGAAAAAGCAACAAATTAAAAAAATTCAAGCGCAAAAATGACCTAAGTTTGGTGACTACGGCCATGAAAGATACAGGCATGGGACAAGGTATTAGCACAAAATAAATGCACCCAGTCTTTACGGAATTGGTCAGGTTGTGTTAGGTCAGCATGGCATTTTCCAGTGTCTTAATTTGAGGAATACTGGTCCTATGAGATACTCCATTAAAAAAAAGTTCTGGGGCACCTGGATAGCTCAGTTGGTTAAGCGTCCGACACTGGCTCAGGTCATGATCTCGCGGTTTGTAAGTCTGAGCCCCACATTGGGATCCTTGCTGTCAGCGTGGAGCCCACTTCGGATCCTCTGTCTCCCTCTCTCTCCCTCTCTCAAAAATAAACATTGGAGAAAAGTTCTATGGTCAAATACATTTGAGAAATAACGCCAACCCTATTTCTCCCTGGGAGTTTTATAATTCATGCAAGCAAATTAAAAGCGCTGAGAAGTCCTACAGGAAAGAAATGTTTATCTTCATTTTATACCCAGAGCTCACCATTATAAGGGCAAATAAAAATGAAAAATGAGAAGTTTAATTTTGTTGAAAATTAGCAAAGAGACGCTCCCCTATCCTTTTTTTTTTTTTTTTAAGAGTATTTACTTTAGAAGAGAAACTTAACCGAAGACCATGGGGGAAGGGAAGGGGAAAAATAGTTTCCAACAGAGAGAGAGGTAAACCACAAGAGACTCTTAAATACAGAGAACAAACTGAGGGTGGATGGGGCGGGGGCGGGGGGAGGTGGGGAGAGGGAAAATGGGTGATGGGTATTGAGGAGGGCACTTGTTGGGATGAGCACTGGGTGTTGTATGTAAGGGATGAATCACAGATATCTACCCCTTTTACCAAGAGCACACTGTATACACTGTATGTTAGTCAACTTGATAATAAATTATATTAAAAAAAGAGAGAATTTAGAATTATAAATACTTTCTTTTCTCTTTAAAATGTATATAAATCCTCTTGAAAACTAGATGGGACTTCTATCAGCATTATGACCCAGGGCTGGGAGCCATCTTTTTGAAAAGCAAAGTTGAAATAAAAAAGCCCCCCTATCTCCCAGCTTTTGTGGGAGGGTAGAACCTTTAACTTCAGTGGGTGACTTGCTCCAGTTTCTCGAATTTGCAAAGCTACCTTCGGTCATAAGACACGAGGTATGTTTTTCCCATGGATGAAGCCACGACTCAGCTGGTCACCCCAATTGCTAACGTGAGGATAAACCCTACGTGAAAAATGGTGCTGTCGAGTCCTCCGATTTGAGGACTACTTATCACTTATCTCAAAAACGTGTATGTAAGAGGTTGCAGCTTCTTGTCTACATAAGGGGGTACGATTCCTCTCTGTCTTTGTAATCTCTCAGTGGCTCGCCCACGATGCGCACCACAGTTTGGTTTAATGTTTACTCAGAAACAAACGTGTTTTCTTCTCCCACTCCCCTTGCGGAGAGGATTTCTGGGTTGAAATAAATTTGAATGAATTTTCTTCAACACCATACATATCTGAATTATCACTGCCTCCTCCCCTCCCCCCCCCCACACCTTTTATGAACACCAATTACAACTGGACACATTTTGGGAAACTTTGGTTGATGATATTACATTTAAGTTTTTATAAAATGACTCAAAGTATCTCAAGATTCCAATTACCTTAAGAATGAGAATTAAGATGGGACACCTGGGTGGCTCAGTCAGTTAAGTGTTCGACTTTGGCTCAGGTCATGATCTCATGGCTCGTGAGTTCGAGCCCCATGTTGGGCTCTGTACTGACATCTCAGAGCCTGGACCCTGCTTCAGATTCTTTCTGCATCTCTCTGCCCATACTCTGCTCATACTCTGTCTCTCTCTCTCATGTATAAACAAACATTAAAAAAAAAAAGAACAGAGAATTAAGAACATTTGTCTGAAAAAGAGACAACTTAAGTTTCTTTAGGTACCCCAAACAGCCTTTCTTAACTGGGCATTTTCATCTGAACCACAGAAACACAAAACAATGATTTCTCAATTCTTTCAAGATGCTACGTAGCCAGTACCATTCTAGATATGCAGGAGAGAATTTATTTACACACAAGGGATCTTTGAGGCTCGAAGGCTTACTTCTCTTGTGAAACTCTAGTTGAGAAAGGCTGGCTCATCTTCACCTCCTCTAAGAGCAGAGCAGTTTACATGCTGATGACTCCTTCTCCAAGCTTTAGATCCATAAAGGTCATTCTGGACTGGACGTTTCTACTCAGAGTCCAATAAACATCTCAACTCAGTATGCCCAGTACTAAATTGTATCTTTTTTTTAAAAAGTTTATTTATTTATTTTGAGAGAGAGAAAGAGAGAGGGAGAGACAGGGAGAGAGAGAGCGAGAGGGAAAGAGCAGGGGAGGGGCAGAGAGAGAGGGAGAGAAAGAATCCCAAGCAGGCTCTGCACTGTCACCGCAGGGCTGGACGCAGGGCCCAAGCCCACAAACTGTGAGATCACGATCTGAGCCAAAGTCAAGAGTTGGACGCTTAACCGACTGAGTCACCTAGGCACCCCCTAAATTGTATCTGTCATCCTAACCCTGCTCCTCAAAATAGCTCCTCTGTCTCAGTTGATGGCAACTTCATTCTTCCTGTTGTCAGGTGGAAAAAACCTTGGAGTCATCTTTGAGCCCTCTCTTCCATTTAAGCTAAGGGAATCTTGTTGGTTCTACCTTCTAAATATGCCTAGAACTGGCCACCCCTCACTGTCTCTACTGCATCACTTAGGAGTGAGAAACAATCATCTCTTGCCTGGTTATTCCGACAGCCTTTTACTAGACTCTCTGTTTTTACTGCTGGCATTTTCGCTGTCCAGTTATTTTCAGCATGGCACACAGACTGATATATTTTTTTTTTTAATTTTTTTTTTCAACGTTTATTTATTTTTGGGACAGAGAGAGACAGAGCATGAACGGGGGAGGGGCAGAGAGAGAGAGGGAGACACAGAATCGGAAACAGGCTCCAGGCTCTGAGCCATCAGGCCAGAGCCCGATGCGGGGCTCGAACTCACGGACCGCGAGCTCGTGACCTGGCTGAAGTCGGACGCTTAACCGACTGCGCCACCCAGGCGCCCCCAGACTGATATTTTTAACAGTTATCTCTCTGAACTCATCCAGGCACTTTCTTCCTTACCATTCAAACATGCTGAGTACCTCCCACCTGTAAGTCTCTGCAATGACTGTTCCCTTTCCCGCATGGCCACATTCCTCACTTTCTTCAAGTCTTTATTCAATGAATCTACCTTGACCACCCCACTTAAAATTGCAATCCATTCCCCAATTCATGGTTGCTCCTGATCCCCCATATCCTGTGGTTTCTCAGCCCACCCCCCCCCCCCACCCATAGTACTTATTTCCTTCTAATATACTAGGCAATTTCCTTCTCCTTTATGATTATTGATATTTTCTGACTCTCCCCTCCCAGCTCTCATATAGAAGTACCACAGGTAGGCGTCTTTGTATCCCAAGTGCCTCCAAAATTCCTGGCACATAGGAGGTAGTCAGTGAGTATCTGAACAAATTAAAAAAAATGGAGTTTGAAGCCAGCAGTAGATGAGATTAAGATTGGATGCACAGAATAAAAGAAATCTCAATAGGCTGGTTGTCAGGTTCACTTATAGGTTAATGAACAAAATCACAAAATCATCTCCTAGGAAATCATACGTCTAGAGTACCTTTCTAAACAGTCTAGCACAATGAGGGGAAGCTGGCCTGGAGGCAGGGTAATGAAGCTGACTTTGGTGGATTCAGACAGCTCCACGATTTTATAAATTATTTTAGGGAAGGGAAGGGAAGGGAAGGAAAAAACTTGAGGGCTATGCTTTTCTTTCAAAGTCAATCTGAGAGTACATCTACTGACTAGGAGCTTATTAACTCTCCCTAAATGAAAACCAGGGTCATAAATCCCTGACAAAATGGTATTGCAAATAATTTAAATTTTGGCATTACCTTCTAGGCTCACAGGTGATAACTTCAATTTCTTAACCAAAAACACAAGGAAGAGTTGAGTTATGAAGGTGAGGTATGCTCAGTTCTCTCATTTTAGAATCAAAACCAATGGTTGGTAGATTAATTGGCAAAAAATGGCTAAGGTGGGAATTTGACAATGAATACACACATTATACATTTAATTTCAACTTTTTAAAAAAAAAATTTTTTTTTAACGTTTATTTATTTTTGAGACAGAGAGAGACAGAGCATGAACGGGGGAGGGGCAGAGAGAGAGGGAGACACAGAATCGGAAACAGGCTCCAGGCTCTGAGCCATCAGCCCAGAGCCCGACGCGGGGCTCGAACTCACCGACCGCGAGATCGTGACCTGAGCTGAGGTCGGACGCTTAACCGACTGCGCCACCCAGGCGCCCCTAATTTCAACTTAAAACACATAAATCATCTTTTGAAGGAGAAGAAAGGCCCGATGGGTCTGATGATTGGTGTTCCTTATTTTCTTCCTTGCTGGTCACAAGCCAGGTTTCGTCTACAAATTCATTTCATTTCTTTAAAGTAAAACCTTAAAGATGCTTGTGAGAAATTCTGAGTAGAGTTTTTATACTATAATTTGTATTTACACAACTGGTATTTAAAAAGTGATTCTGAAAAAAATAAAAAGTGATTCTGTAAGTATGTTCTGAAGTAATTTCTTGGGTAATTTTTTACTCTAGGAATTGATACATTTTATTTTTAATCTTTTTAGATTTTTAATGTTTTCATCAGTCTTTTGGAGTTGTATTGTCCATGCCCACTTTGATAGAATTTTCTGCAGCTTATCTTTATTGAATCTTTCCAAAGAGTTGAACTAAGTTTTAGTTCAACTAGAAATTACTTTTGAATTTCACATGTGTATTTCTAAGATTACTAAATACTCAATTAAAGTACATATCTACACAGAATACTATTAGCACAAACAGTTTGGGGGCAAACAATACCAATTAATGATAAGTACACAGCACAAATGGTGGAAACAAAAATGCAAAGAGAGAGAGTACCTCACTGGCCACAGGTACTCTGAATGCCTGAGTCACACAGGGCATTTTGTGCAGGGCATGGTGAGCAGTGGTGTTTGGGTTTTGCAAACAATCATCAATTCTCTAACTCTCTGACACCAGGTAGGTTTCCTACAATTCAATTCAATTTTGACATTAACTACCCAGAATTAGCACTGACTACCCGCCCCGCCCCCTACCCTCCACCCCGCCCCGGGCCACAAGTTAAGGGCTCAGTCCCACAAGACTACCTTCACTTCAGATGCTAGTCTTGAGTCCTGGGTCCCCAGGCTACCCACATTTCTAAATGACTCCTTAACAAATTCAAGAGTCCCGGCCCCCCCCCCACTACCCCCAGGTTCAATATTCACCACAATGACTCATAGAACTTGAAAGACTTACGAGTTCAGAAGACTCCATGCAGTCTCCTCTCAGTACATCATTGTGTCCCCAACCCAGAAGCTCTCTTAGCTTCATTGTTTCAGAGTTTTTAACTGAAATTTCATACAAAGGCATCCTTAATTTAAATCACTGGTCGCTGGTAACTGAACTCAGTCTCCAGCCCTGCTCCCTTCCCTGGACACTAGGTGATGGGGCTGAAAGCTCTAACCATCGAATCACATGGTTCGTTCTTCTAGTCCTCTGTTCCCCCACGAGTCATTATTAGCAGACAGTGAGACGCTCCTATCACTTCAGAAAATTCCAACAGTTTTAAGAGCTTTGTTCCAGAATGGCAGGGAGGGGGAACAAAGACTAAATATACTTTTTTATTGTATTACACAAATGATTTTGGCATTGTGGTGAGCATGTATGTTTATCTGCTTTCCCTTTGGACGCATGCTCTTTGAGGGCAATCTCTTATGTCTGTTTTTCTTTTCTCCCCCCACCTAATACACAAAGCAGATACTCAAAAATTTTTAATAAAGGAGCAAGCAACTGCCTGAATAAAGCAAGCAAACTGCCCTTCAGTAGTCTATGATATTGCTCAGTAATAAAAATATGATAGAACTAGGCATTTCAGCAGAAATGCAACTGTCATATAAATTGTAATAAGTCAAATGATAAAATTCTTATTAACCAAATATTGGGATGCAGAAACCCTCATATTGAGCCCCAGACTGGCCATCTACTCAGTGTATATGATTGGGCAAGTCACATAAGCACTCTAGGTCCGAATGTTCTCAACTATAACACACAGGAGAAACAATACCCTCTCTAAACACACGGTAATATTGTGAGGGTTAAATAAGCTTATGGACAAAAGTGCTTGTAACTTTAAAACATTAGTCAAAGAAAACAAATTAAGATGTTATTAAACATACAACATTAATAAACATAGAAGACTGACTTCTGAATAGCACAAGAATATTAATGAAAAAACATAGGAAAAAAAACATTAGTTATAAAATTTACTTAATCCTGAAAGAGGCTGAGAATTCTGGAGTTGCATACACAGTTCAACTAACCTCCCAACTCATAAAGTTTGAGGAGGTTGTGGCATAGGAGAAGAAGGGACATTGTGAAGTATATTAAAAATGATCTCACCTTCAGTGCACTTTGGGTCTGATGCTCTAATCAATGGGAAATTTTCCTGCATAAAGGCTGGAGGGTACAGTATATCATCACCTTCAACTCTTTCTAATAAGGTTATTTATTGCTGTTCAATTCACATTTCCCTCAGGTTTTGGCAAGATTATAGAATTTATTCCCCTACATAGTAGCCGGCCAAGTAAATCACGTTTCATACTTCCATTGTCATGCATTTTTCTTACCCAGCACTGGTGGCTTATATATTTTTCTTTTTGTTCCTCAGAGTATCTTAAAATTTAGCTGTGCAAGCTTCTCTTTTATAATTCTGCAATTTACTAGTATTGTTCCTTCCTAATATTTTCTTAATAAAAAGTGTTGAAAAAAACCCCACAAAACTACGCAGGTAGTTTTCGACAACAAAACCAGACACAAGGTGATAAATAGTATAGAGGAAACACTTTCCCTTGTAGACAAAAGGTACCAGTTGATATTAAAACAAAAATAACATCTCTGCTACAGGGTCTCAAAACACTTCATTAGAAATACACGAGCACAAAGAGCTGCATTAGAGCAGGCTAGTGGGCTCCCTTAAGGATAGTGGTAGTGGGGCGCCTGGGTGGCTCAGTCAGTTAAGCGGCCGACTTCGGCTCAGGTCATGATCTCGCGGTCCGTGAGTTCGAGCCCCGCGTCAGGCTCTGGGCTGACGGCTCAGAGCCTGGAGCCTGTTTCGGATTCTGTGTCTCCCTCTCTCTGACCCTCCCCCGTTCATGCTCTGTCTCTCTCTGTCTCAAAAATAAATAAACGTTACAAAAAAAAAAAAATTTAAAAAGGACAGTGGTAGTGAAGGTAACTCACTCCCCTGCCTGATGCCAACCATTCTGAGTAAGAAGGCCAAGCTCCTGACACCTGCTCAGCTCATGCTGCACTATATCACTCAGAGGCTCCCAATTCTTTGTTTAAACAACTCTGGTAGGCAGCCCTTTTGGAAGGAAAAAAGACCCCATCACTCATTGAGGTCACCTGTTTCCACTTTACAATGGACAAGGCACTCTTGGTGATAATAATACTATATTGCACCATATTATATGATACTATTATACTATATTGTACTGGTCTATATCAGTATAATTATACTATAGTAAATTATATTATCAGTATAGTATACTATTATTATATAGTTTTCCATTCTATACCATATATGCTCTGTTGTACAATACTACACTAGGTAGCTTTTGAAGAGGAGTTTGGGCAAATATCCACTTTAGCAGTAGGTTGCAGGAATAACCCATCTTTGCACTGCAGCATATAGCATGTCCTAAGGTATAGTTACTATAAGTAATAGGCCAAAAATACTATTCATAAAAGTAGGGATTACCAAACGCTTCAGAGTTAACTAAATACCTAATAGTGAACAAAGAGATAATGGTGACTGAAAAGCTACCAGTAATGTTTAACAAGGAATAGCAGCCATTGAAAATCTGACCAACTCAGAACTACATTGTCGAGGCACTGATGACATGTTCTTTCTGAAAACTAAGGAAACTCCGATGTACGTGCATTTGCAGGAAGCCTCTGAGCGCTGGCCAGGGCTCAGGTTCTTGGTCAATTGATAAATTCTGATGATCATCAAATTTAGGTTAGGAGTGCCAGGCTTAAAAAAAAATCTATGAATAACTCACTATTAGTAACTAACCCCCAACCTGCTTTTCAACAGGGGCATTACCCTGGTTAGGGTTGAAGATCTTCTCATTGTGGGTGTTGGTTACTTTCCTAGACATTATCCCTTGCTCCTCAAGACTAAATGCCAATGGCATCATTCAGTCTTTGTGACTATCAAAAAGACCGAGGCCAGATGCTTCTTGGTGGAGGGAGGATGGCACTGAGAATCATACTGCTCGGAAGAACTAAAGAAAGTTATCAGTGCAAGGGCCCAGCCTGTGTCCCACCAAGAGAACCCATCCTCTCATTGCCTAGGTGACTGCAAATCTGACCAGTCCACGTTCTTTCATATTTATTTATTTTGAGACAGAGCATGAGCAGGGGAGGGGCAGAGAAAGACGGGGAGAGACAGAATCCCCAGCAGGCCCCGCACTGTCAGCGCAGAACCTGATGCTGGGCTTGAACTCACAAACTGTGAGATCACGACCTGAGCCAAGATCAAGAGTTGGACGCTCAACTGACTGAGCCACCCAGGTACCCTGACCAGGCCACACTTTAAGACAAGCTATAGTTATGTTTCTTTTTGAAAAATGTTTTTAAATGTTTATTTTGTCTGTTTGTTTGTTTATTTATTATGAGAGTGGAGGTGGGGAGAGCGGCAGAGAGAGAGAGGGAGAGAGAGAATCCCAAGCAGGTTCCATGTCAGCACAGAGCCCGAAGTGAGGCTCGATTTCATGAACCATGAGATCATGACCTGAGCTGAAATCAAGAGTCCAACGTTAAACCATCTGAGCTACCTAGGCGCCCCACTAGACATATGTTTCTTAGATCTGCACTGTAGGAAATAAATAGAGTGGCCCCCTTTACTTATTCAGTGATCCTAGGTAAGCTTTTTTTTTTTTTTTTAACTTCTCTGAGATTTAGCTTTTTCAATTTTGAGAAGGGGATAATAATGCCCGTTTCAGCTACTTTATAAGATTTTACGCAAAGTGCTCTGTAAATTGTAAATCATGATGCAAAGAGATACCATTAATTTTATCAGTTTTTAAAGATCCGAGATTGCCTTGAATTACAATATGTTCAATTCTCATATACGGTGGTTATAGAACTACACGAAGCTCAATAAATATTCCTGGGCAATGAATACATTGGATCTAGCTAAAGGCAAACAGGGAGAATAGGGTTAAAACCCACAAAAGAGCACAGCAATGAGCCCAGTTACAGTGCATTGGAATTGTGGGTGGGGGATCATGCGGGCTGTACCCATTTTCAGAATCACTTCATTATTGCCAAATTGAAATGTGTATAAGGCTCTTTCTTCCATTCTGTATTTTCGGTGAAGCCATATATTCTCTGCAGTTGATTCAATTCAGGTAAGCAACGTTTTATTAAACATATGCTAAATTTGGGCACTGTTTTGCTTTGAGAATTATTAATTATAGACTTTAAATCTTTAAAAAGATATTCATTCGTAGTTCTCCTTTTTTTTTTTTTTTTTACCATGGAAGGGAAAAAACCTTGTCTATTTCTCTTTCATAACTTTCTTTTTAAAAATATGTTCCCTGTGTATAATTCTCAAGCGTTTAATTATTCTGACCCAATTTTCTCCTTTTTTATGTTTCCTCTTCCTACATTTTCTCTTCCTGTATACTCTCAGCTTTTCTACGGAGTATTGTCTTTCTTTTTACCAACTCACTAAAGGGTCCTAGAATAAACAATTTGGTATTCAAATTCCGGGTACTCATTGTAATTAAAAAGCTGCTTAAGCAGAAGATGAAAAGTACTTGTTCTTGTTCCAATTTTTATTTTGAAATCCTTTATGCTAGGAATTGGTGTGCAAGTTTGAATTTAAGTTGGTTAGAAATATCCATGGAAGGATATAGCTTCAAATACTGATTGATTGGGCATCAGGAGGGAAAAAGTGAAAGAAAGGGAAGAAGTGGGAGAAGGAAAGGATGAGGAGAAAATAGGAACTAAGATGATTAATTGTGTGTTTTGGCGAGCAGTGGCGTAAAGGTCACAATTACCTCCTTTCAAGGCAATTCTCAAGTAATAGCATAACTTACTTTCAACTTATCTTTAAAATCCATGGAACCTATCATTCGAACAGAATTTTGACATCGTGCCCAGGTTGTTCATGGTCTCTGGTTTTTCTGTCAAGGACCAAGGTGGCAAAATTGATAACATCATCCGTGGCAAAAATGTCAAGATGGGATCGTGAAGAGACCAGATGGAGTCAAATGGAAAGGTTGCTAAAACGCGTAGATAAAATATTCATTACTAGTAGTAATTACAAACTGGAATTAGGAAATAAAAGTTCCATGTGAGCAGAAGTGATTTTGTAGCCCCACTCATCTGTGTGCCCCTCTAGGTATATCCCACATTTTCACTGCATAATTTGAAAGCAAAAGCCTATCGTAGTCTTGGACCTTCAATTAAATGAACAACAACAAAATGCATAAAAAAAAAATCTGTGATCACAATTCATGTCGTAAGGGATGTTAGCTTATTTTAGCCTCTTAGCAGCTGCTTTTATCGCTGAAGAAAATGATGGACAAGAAAAACTATTAGCACTTCTCCAGCTTAAGCAGTGGCAACGCGAACACCAACGACGACGACCAGAAGTGGCTTAGGGGCTGCGTTCAATGGCTTAGTGTAGAAAAACTGATGTTTCCTTACGTTTCCAGAAGGCAAATGGACCCTCTGGTGTATTTCTAAGAAGACGAACCATGCTCCATTAAGGCTTGCCCCATTTCTCAGATCTAGGTGTAGGAGGTACAAAAAACTGCGGCCCTTCAGAGAGACCAGGAGCCAAGATCACACCGGGCCAGGCACACTTAGGAAGAGCTCCCTCGGCACTGGTAGCACGTCGATGGGCTTTTGCCATATCAGGGACAACTTGCCGCCTCGGCCGTAATGACTCTACAATTTGCACATAAATTGAGACGCGGTTTACATACTTGAGTCAGCTACTCTTTTCCCCTTGTTCTGTCCTGTGCTTCTCCTCCGTGCTCCCCATGGCGGCCTGCCAATATTGAAGACGGTTTTCAGTCCTCTGCTATATTTCACTATATCTTATTTTCTCCCAGTCAAACATTCTCATCCCTGCAGGGTGCTCCTTATTAGCCTTTTACAGTTGTAGGTGCCCTACTCCCAACACATATTGTCTCTGGTCCGGTTAGACTACACCTCTCACAGGATCCTGCGATATGGCCTCAGCATGGCTGTGGGGATGCTCAACCTACAGCAGGAGAAACCGTCATCCTGTCTGCTCTGGAAATGTTCTTCCTACAAATGGAATCTAAGGTCCTCTCAGATCCTTGGGGCAGTGACATCATCTCACTAACTCATACTGTTAATAATTGAATGAATGCTAGAATCTTTAATGTGTGGTTCTTCCAGGTTCTTCCCAATGCACTTTTTTTTTTTTCCTTTTGACTGGAGGATGCAACTTTTCATTTATTCTCATTTCATTTTATTGCCCCAGATTTGGCTCAGCGCTGTAGCCAATGCAGATCTAAGCCTTGATGCTAGCTTCCACGGTATGTGGTATTCCTTGGATTTTCATACCATCTGCAGATTTGATTTCCAGGATGTCACTGGTTTCTAAGACCAGTTGTAGAAGCAACCTTCACTATAATAAAATTACAGATACCATTTTACGAACATTTTATATGATGCCCATCTAAGTAAGCTTCCTTTCTATTAACTTCTGGAATTTCTTATGAGTCTCATGAATATATTTCTTAATATTATGCCACATTCCGTGAAAATAGAGACTTCATTTTCCAAGACAAGTGTTTAACTTTATGTATGTCAGGAGGAAACGTGTTAAAAACTAGCTTCATTTCTGGATTACACAGAAGGACCAAAAAGCTATTTCCATTTATGACACTGTAGTGGCACAGAAAATACTTGGCACAACTGGCCAAGCCAGAAGAATCAAATAGAATCCAAAATAGACTCGGAGTGCTCAGGGGCTTTGGGATTGTTGAAAGATCATGTAAGGTGATTGCTAATGTCTAAAACATAATGAATGGGAGGAAAAAGCACCCTCACGTGACACGTGCATAGGTTATATCCCCTGCACTGTTTTGCATCCTTAAGGGAAATACGTTAGAGAGACATACTGTCATGCTCGGGAGTGACTTGACGTGAGAACAGGCACCCGGAATTCTGTATTTCAGGCATGGCTGTGGGTATGGTCTGTAACTGCCTCTCACTGATCCCAGATCACACAGGTCTGTGTTGATGGAGGTTCAGCTTGCTAACAGGTGAGCTGTTTGCTTACCGGGGACTCTGTACGAGTTAGACAGTTAGTAGGACTCTTGCCTCCAGGAACCACAGAGGTGATTTCAATGAGAGCAGGCCTGGCCTTCTGCAAAGTTGTGGTCACGGTCAGGGTGGATATTCCAAACCCCTACTGGCTCTTCCCTGTGGGGAGTCCTGGCATTGGGTTAGGATGTGCGGGGGTACGTGGTGATGTTGATGTTTTAGGGCTCTTTTCCCATTTATTGTACCAGAGCAATGAGCACTCCTCTCATCTACCACTCCTCCTCTTGAACCCTACAATCACAACACCAATATCCAAACGCTGTAAGTCCTGGTGGGAAAAACAAAAGCGGTGGTGGCACTTTAGGGTTTCCTATTAACAAGTATATTAACTGGATCAAAAATGCTTCCAAACGTAGTTTCCAATATTATTCAACATTTCAGTAGACTTCTGATTAATTTAGACATGTTTACTTTTGCAATTCCATCAAAGAACTCTCACTCAATTTTCTCTCTATCTAAGCACTTAAGCAACAGTCGTTAACTCTAAATATATTGCCTTGTGTTTTAACTCCCTTCACTTGCCCACCGCAGTGGGTCGTAGAGCCTTCACGTTAGTTGTTACGTCCTCTTTGCTCTTCTCCAAGGCATTTGTCTTCTGGCCTGCAGGTTCAGGCTCTCTTGGCAGCTTCCTCCCTTTCCTTTGCAACATTCCAACCTAGAACATTTCCTCTATACACTTGTCCCCAGATATCCCAATATAAGACACGGTTCCAGTTGTAAAGTACCTACAGTCTCTGGGGAACAAGCTGACACATGCCCAGGGCTACTTTGTGGCACGGGAGAGGCAGGTCAATGCCAATGCTTGGCATTCAAAATCTTTCCCAATTTTACCTCTGACGACCTCCCAATCCCTCTCTGCCCCCCACTTCACATGTGATGAACTCAAGCTAATCAATTTCCTTGCTAATCTTCCATGTTCTATTCACCTTCTTGCCTCTTTCTTTGCCTGTAACTATATCCCAAGCCTTCCACGTAGGCTATAATGCTTTCATTGTATATTGTTTTTTTTTTGTTTTTTTTTTTTTTTCTTTCCCAGAAGAGCCCTCTCTTTTCCTGTTTTCATGCCTTGACCCATCCTGTTCTCTCCCTGGAAATAGCCTTTTCCTATCCTTGGATGTCCAGGTGCCCCTTCATGATCTTTTTATCTCATGTATGCATTTGCACCTTCCCTATAGGATGTATCAATTTTTAAACTTTTAATTTGAAATGAATCTAGGCTTATAGAAAAGTTGCAGCGAGTTCCCATTATATCCTTCAATCAGATTCGCCTAACATTAATATCTCACGTAACCACACTGGCAAAAGGAAGGAATTACTCCTGGTACGATACTTAAAATTAAACTCTAGAGTTTATTTGGATGCCACCAGTTTTTCCAGTGATGTACTTCTTCTAGTCCGGAATCCAATTCGGGATCCCACCCTGCATTGAGTTGTCATGTGTCCTTAGCTTCCTCCAAACTGTGACTGTTCCTCAGCCTGTCTTTCTCCTTCATGACCTTGACAACTTTTTACCATATAATAACATTACATTTGTACATGGGTATTTCCTCACTCAGACATAAGTTTTGTCAGTGGGACATGTTTTTATTCCCAGTAGCACGTGATAAGAACTCAATGATCACTACTTACCTGTATGTCAGAAACAACTCGAATAGTAACAACGTCTTTATTATCTACTTAGTGAACGGTCTGCCATGGCAACTTTAAGTTATTAGAAGGGCAAGACTGCAAAATTATAAGACACAAAGCTCTCTTTGCGGACACTGTATCCGAGCCCATTTTCTCCATGCCCCGAAGAGCAGAAATCACTGGCGCTAATCAGGGCACGCGGATATTTGGTGGCCGGCAGGAAGGGCAGACACAGCCTCAGTCTCAGCATCTAGCACGACTGTTGTCGGATCTCACTAAAAATAGACTTCATCGGTCCTGTGCCCTGTGCACAGATCGCTGAGCGAAAGTAATTACTCCCTACCTCTCTTAACACCAGGGTTTCTGTCTTGTAGTTTTCTGTTAAGAAACTCAGGACAGAGAAATCCAATCTTCTTGCCTGGAACCCTGAATCCCAGTTGGCTCCTTTTCTGGTTCTCCCTACAAGTGACTGATGGTATGTTCTGACGCTTCATAGTATGATACCAGACTCGCCTACTCTTTGGTATCTCCAGTTGCCTGGATTTCCCCAATGCTATAACCTATCTGGCTCTGTTGAAACAGCTGCTCCATGAAACCAGGACAAGGCTCAGCTGATAGACCCATGTTTTTGTTTTTTGGTTTTTTTTTTGCTGTCATACCCTTTGGTTGTTCTCCTTGGCCCGAGCAGTAGGAGCTTTTTCTCCTTTCCCACCAGCTCCTCCCGCAAAGTCCTAGCATAGTTTTAGAATTGTGCCCATTCCCCTTCTGGCTCAGACGTGCTTTGTTATTTCACTTTGTTACTAATCTCAAATTATTACGGTATCTGCCTAAATCCGTAGTTTCTCACTACTATCGTGAAGACTGAATCTGTGCTTCCCCCTCCTGCTGAACTTGTTAGCTTTGGCCTGCTAGAGTCCACTCGTTTCCTGGGGCCACAGAAGCTTTGCTTTGATTTGAAGGGATTCTAATGACTGACATTCTCTAATTTCAGTTCTCCTCTGCGTTCGCTTCAGATCTTTCCCAAAGATTCAGAAATAGCATCTGACAGGTTCAAGAGAAATTGAACTGATATCTGTTGGGTTTTAACTGGCGCATTGCTGCATAATTTTTCATTTTCTTTGGAAGGTCTTTTCCACAAAGGGAAAACATGCCTGCTAGGGTCCCACGGAGGTGTTTTGACATTAGGCTTAATAAAGCATGAAGAACTCATTAATAAATAATGTTCTGCCAGGTTAACAAATAAAGCTGAATGCGCTGGCTAGACCCTGGAGTAAATGAAATCATGCATGCAGCCATGCAAGCGACTTGTTAACTTGCAGTGGTCTCTTCACAACGTCTGGCAAAGCGCGATGCAATGATGCACAAATAAAACCAGCATATTATAAACGCATGCACCTTCAGTTAGGATGCAGACTGTCAATTTTGTTTCACACTCTGCAGGTCCAAAACAGTAAACAAAGCTTCAGTGATGCAGATCAGGAGACATTCCACCGATATGTTTAATCTTTGCTAAAAGGAAGATTCCACTCATCAGCATGTCTACATAACAGTAGCCACAGGTATATCCTGTAGTCTCACATCCTTTGTCTCATTATCTACAAATAGATAGGGAACTAGAGAGCGAGCTAATGGGTGCAGGCCAGCCAGTCTGTTCAGCCACAATGGTTATTGATGGACGCTTTAGTCTGACCCAGAAAATCTTCACGAGCGCCCAGAAACAGAAAAGAATCATCATCCTCCCTTGAAAAACGAAAGAGAAAGTGCAGTGCTCCTAAAGAACTCTTTCCTGGATTCAGAGAAGGTCATGTTTTTAGCTGAGAGAGATTCCAGAGTCACTGGAAGGTCTGGGAGCCGGGGCGAGTGCCAGGGAAGCTTTGCTACGTCAGGCAGTTGCATTTTCTCTTTGGGGTCTCTGGTTGCCAAAGGCAGCTGCTGCGTCACGAAGCTCTTCTCGTGATTAAAAGCTGATGGACAGCTGTCAAGTGTCAGTTAAGCATGACTCCCTCCAGCTGCTCCCCAATCTGGAGGGACAGAGTGTCCTGCCCCACGCTATTCTGACTGCACACACTCACCACTCACTGAGGGGTTTAGCTGGAAAGCCAACCACCGCGCCACAAAATGCAAACATTTCCAGGCACTGTTTTGATGAAACAACTTGTTGGGTGGGTTCGATTTCAACTCAAAGGGCTTGCCAACTGTGCCCATATGCACAGATTTACACATCTTGCCAGACCTTTTATGTGGTTATGATGACAAAGCCATTAAGGTGTCATTTAAATTCTGTTCCAAAGCTGCAGATTTAAAGCAACCACTATCCTGAGGACAAAAATACTCTATTAGCCAATCTTACTTGAATCTTTTCACAATTCCTATATGGTTATATATATATACGTACAGTGTATACATGGTTGTAATTATACAATTACATAAAGTTATGTATTTATAGTTTCTTCATTTCCACGTTAATGGAAACAATGGAAATGAAGGAACAGTCAGGGTTCAAAGCGTTGCATGACAAGATTGCATTTTTGAGAAGAGAGAAGCCATGTGGAATAGTAGAAATGTGAGTGGTTTATATCTATTGAGCCCACAAAGTACTTTACGTGACTCATCTCCTTTAATCTCAACAGTCCTCTGATGTTGGCAACGTTATCATCTGCATTTTACATATGAGGAAATTGAGACTTAGCAAGTTGAAGGTGTCCAAGGTCACACAGATAGTAAGTAGCAGAACTGGGGATTTGAATTTAGGCAATCTGACTCCAGAGGTCACGTTCTTAATTGCTATTCTTTAACACCTTGTTTAGTATCAGCAAATCCATTCACGGATGGCCCTATCACTAACCAGGACAAAATGGGACTCCCCCCACATTTCCCATTAAAATGAGATGGTTTTCTATGCCAAGGTTAAACAAAACAAAAAAGCATATTTTCATTTTGTTATCTGAATAACTAAGCAGTTCTAGTTTCAGTGACAAATGTCCTTGACATTTACTCAAATATGTATTGGTTTGAATAATTTTCTTTAGAAAATAAATAATACTCAAAACCTCAGTGTTTAAAATTTTGATTCCTTTGGAAAGGAGGAAACTTGGTTGAAAGATACGGAGCCTTTCGATAGGTATGAAGGTTTGAAAGAACAATGCCATTTCCTGATGAGCTGGGAGTGAGCTGGAATCCACACAGACCATGCCGACGAAGCAGGGAATGGGATGCCTTGATCTGGCTTAGGGTGAGATGGTATTATGTGATTCCTGTTAAGAATCAACTACTGAACTTTCTTAAAAAAATTTTTTTTGGGGCGCCTGGGTGGCGCAGTCGGTTAAGCGTCCGACTTCAGCCAGGTCACGATCTTGCGGTCCCTGAGTTCGAGCCCCGCGTCAGGCTCTGGGCTGATGGCTGGGAGCCTGGAGCCTGTTTCCGATTCTGTGTCTCCCTCTCTCTCTGCCCCTCCCCCGTTCATGCTCTGTCTCTCTCTGTCCCAAAAATAAATAAAAAACGTTGAAAAAAAAAATTAAAAAAAATTTTTTTAAATATTTATTTATTTTTGAGAGAGAGAGAGAGAAAGAGAGAGAGTGTGTGAGTGGGGAGGGGCAGAGAGAGAGGGAGACACTGAGTCTGAAGTAGGCTCCAGGCTCTGAGCTGTCTGTACAGAGCCCGACACGGGGCTCAAACCCACAAACCGTGAGATCATGACCTGAGCTGAAGTTGGACGCTGAACCGACTGAGCCACCCAGGCGCCTCATGACTTTCTTATGTTGCGTCCAAATTATTAGGAAATGCACATGAGTACCACTTTTGGATTAAGCTTTTCTATGTATTTCATTTATTTACATATAAAATACAGAAAGAGAATTTATAATGTCCATGTCAATCCATATAGAATTGCTATTATTATTAACTCTGTGTAACCTGACTTCCTTCTTATGTCTCTGTGCCTTACTTCCCCAAATAGACTGAAAGCGCTTTGCGGGAAGAAATGGCATTTGCTATTTCTTTGTTACCCTTTTGAAACCAGTTCTACTTTCTACAGTAAGTGATTTATTATGCAAGCCTGAGCTCTAGACAAAAATGTGTAAGTGCAAATGCTCATTCACAATAAATGTGGTGCCTCAAGGCACGATTTCTAGCTTATAAGTATTTGGATATTATATTACATGATATTGTCTGTCAAACCATACTTTCAATCACATTACTTTATTCTTACCAATTTACATAATGTGTGAAAAGACAATGAAAGGCAAAGGTATATTCAATTTTATTCAGCTCAAGTGGCAAACGAAGACACTCTGATCACCTAGATTTACATAAAAGGGGAGTCTGGCCCACTAATTCCCTTGGCTATCAGAGAGCAATTCACCTATGAAGTGATTAAAAATGGGGGAAAAAATGTTCCTTTGGGAAAAGAATATGCAAAAAATGTGATGCCTTCTAAATCACATAAATATTCATGGACGGGGGAGAGGAAAAAAAGGGACAGAAATTTCCAAAGACATCACTAAGGGCTTCAGACAAAATGAATTCAATCAATCAAAAATAAGCATAAATCAGTTATTTTCAGTTTTCCTCCTCATTGGTAATCTGAAATATATTAGCCTGTATTTTCTTAAACATCTGTTCTGTTATTGTTGGAAATAATAAACAATTAGCCTAAAATGCCTAATGTTAGAATGTTAATAATTAGCCATCACATTAATAAGAACCAGATGTAGTTTTAAATTATAATTTTCAATTAACTTTACTTACTACAGAAGACTTTAATTGAACTGTGTTTCGAATATTGGAATAGATAGAACGTCCAGTTTTTAGTGTCTTAGTCTTATAGGATTCACAAGTGCACAATAGCAAGTAAAAATTGGTCAGACTGTACGGTGAACTTCATTCACTATCAGACAAAACCATCAAAACCTTGGTAAGTTCACAAGTACTCATTAAGTCGGCTGGACCCCAGGTATTTACAGCTGTTTTCCATAAGCATCATCATCAATCATTTAGAGCCACATACCTAATGTTACACATACTTTTTAATTCACTTAAGATTTAAATTATATTAGTTTAATAAATAATATGCCTGGAAATACATATGAAAATTCTCTTCTGTCAATGAGAAAGCCCAACTTTGTCCTTATAAAGCCATGGTTATATCGTTCACTGCAAGCGAATTTAGAATCCATTTCTAAGCACAGAACGTACAACATTTTAAGCTGTATTGTAATGCTTAAACTAGAAGCTGTCTGAGGAAATTAATTGATACTGATTTAGTTGTTTTTTTCTTTGTTTTTTTTTCTGGCATATAAAACTCCCTGGTCTTAGCAGTTTTTTACACTTTTCTTTTTGTGTTTTGAATATACTGCCTCTCTGCTCTATTAAATCTACTAAAATTACTTTCCAATGAGTTACATAATTTTCCCTTCTGAGGATTCAGAGAGCTCTCACAGGAGCCTGTATCATTTCCTAAGGACGCCAAGGGACCCAGGGCCCAGATGTTACTTAAGCTGCTTTCTAAACTCAGCATTTTACTATTTATAACTTTCTCCTTCCACAATTCCTTGAAAACTAATACAGTTGCATTTCATTTGTGCTGTATCTACTGATGAACGGGTAAGTTAATTTCATGGCTTCATAAATAATTTCATTTATTTTTCAAAGAAAGAAATCTCAAAAGATCATTCTAATTTTTTTTTTTTTTTAAGGTAATTCTGGTAGTGCTGAAGAGGTTATCAAATAAGCAAGACCATTCTGGGAGTGCAGACACACTATTAAGATTACTTTGTGGAATTCAAAGGTATCAGCAAAACTCCTTGTTTTAAAAGAAACATTATTTTAATAATAAGCAATGGAAAATCTCGGATAGAGGCATGTACCTGGAAACATACTCTACTGGGATTTTAAAGGATGCATTCCTGTCCCAGTGTTATCACTAACTGGCCTCCTAGAACTGCACATACCATTTAACCTGCACAAATTAAGTACCCTCTGTGGGACTCAGTTTTCACACCTGCAAAATATAAGCAGTTGGAAGACAATTTCTGGGATCACTTCCAGTTCCAGGAGGCTGTGATGCTATAGCATTGGTAGCACACGATGATCAACATGAAAATAATTCTTTTTTTTAATGTTTATTTATTTTAAGAGAGAGAAAGACACGGTGTGAGCAGGGGAGGGGCAGAGAAGGAGGGAGATACAGAATTTGAAGCAGGCCCTAGGCTCTGAGCTGTCAGCACAGAGCCTGACACTGGGCTTGAACTCACGAACCGAACCGTGAGATCATGAGCCGAACTGAAGTCGAATGCTTTACCGACTGAGCCACCCAGGTGCCCCATAAAAATAGTTCTTAAAGTGGCATCACAATATGAATAAATTTAAAATGACTCTAGGTTGTTTAAAAAAAAAATTTAAACATTTATTTATTTTTGAGAGACAGAGCATGAGTGGGGGAGGGGCAGAGAAGGGGGGGAGCACAGAATCCAAAGCAGGCTCCAGGCTCTGAGCTGTGAGCACAGAGCCTGACGTGGGGCTCGAATTCACTGACCGCGAGATCATGACCTGAGCTGAAGTTGAAGGCTTAACTGACTGAGCCATGCAGGCGCCCCAGGTTTGTTTTTTTTTTTTTTTTTAATGCGTACTCAAATGTAGAGTTCAGTCCTTATTTTTCTGATAATCAAGAATCTTATCTCAAGGGTCCTAACTACTTTCAAAATCCAGATTAATTCTAAAAGTTAATATATTCTTATGGGATGTTTAGACCTTTTTGAACTAATTTGGCATCGCTTAACATCACTGACAAGGATTATGGCCATAGTCATGCCATAATTTAAAACTACTCCATAAATTATAAAGTCTCAGGACAAAGGAAAACATTTAAATTTAAGATCATTTTTTATTCTTCACGGTTTGACCCCCCCTGGAAATTCCACAGTACTACTTGGAGAGCACTTGTTAATTAGATCACCTGTAATAAAACCAAGCAAAGAACTCTAAAGCTAAAACTTAGAAAACACATGAAGTTGATTGCTTTAATTTGGGTAAACTCTAAGGTAATTATCTCGAGCATGAATGTCAATGTATGGGAGCTTGTCATTAAAATAAGAACATTTGGAAATGTCATGTAATAATGATTCCACCCTCCGAGTCCAATCCACATATTCTGATTTTAAGACAGCCAGACTGGGGACTCCTGGGTGGCTCAGTGGGTTAAGCGTCTGACTTTGGCTCAGATCATGATCTCATGGTTTGTGAGTTCAAGCCCCACAAGGGGTGAGCTCGAGCCCCCCTTTGGTAAAACATGAGCCCCACTCCACCTGGGGTGAGCCCTGCTTCTCTCTCCTTTGTCTCCATCTCTGCCCCCCACTCACTTGCGCCCCACCCGCCCCCTCCCTCTCAAAATGAAAGACAAGACAGCCAGACTGAACATGGAAAAGCATCTGCCAGGGGAGCGGGTCCTGGTACAACAGTATCAGATCAGCTCCTACTGCCCTGCATCCTATCGCTCTCTCCCTGCCTGTCTTACTTCGTTCTCTTTCTTTCATGTCTTTTTGTTGTCTATAGCATTATGTAATTCACTTACTTGTTATGATTAATTTTTACTGTCTGCATGTCCCCCCGCCAAATGGCCACGTTTTGTTCGCGGACACATCTCAAGTCCTAGAACATCCTGGCACTTAGTAGTTACTACCCGTATACTTGTTGAATGAATGAAGAAATGACGTTTACACCGGGCTATCACGTATCCAGGTATGGGTCTTGATTCTCGGCTGGAATCACACCACTATGCATAAAAAACAAATACATCTCAAGCCGGTACAGTTTATAAATTACCTATCGGGCTTAGATAGACCTTTGCTTCCCTTGTTGTACAAATCGATCCTTACATTTGGCAATATTGAGCAGGCACAATGAAAATGGAGCTGTCGTGGCCTGGCATACATACCTTACTCATGAACGAAGATCAGTTAATGGAAGAGCAAACAAAATTACCTGAGCATGCGCATGAAGACAGAGCAGCTTGCGGTTGTAAAACATCGGCTCAGGCACCATCTCACCTGACTTGATGAATGAAACTACCATCTAGAATGTTCTTACTCAAAGGATAAGACCAAAACCTTAGTAACCTACTTTATGGTAATGGGAGATTTCTGTAGTTTAACTTGCATTTGTTACAGACTTGGTTTTTCTACCGTCAGCAGACAAAGGATGAGATTTGAGCCATGTTTACTTTTTCTTTCTTTTTTTTTTTTTTTTAAAGAAGGGATTATCTTGATATGCAGGTTTTTAATGTTTATTTCTGCGACAGAGACAGGGCATGAGTGCGGGAGGGGCAGAGAGAGAGAGGGAGACACAGAATCGGAAGCAGGCTCCAGGCTCCGAGCTGTCAGCACAGAGCCTGATGCGGGGCTCGAACTCACAGACCGCGAGATCATGGCCTGAGCTGAAGTCGGTCGCTCAACCGACTGAGCCACCCAGGCGCCCCTACTTTTTCAAACAGAAGTGAGGGGATTCTGGCCCATGTGGTTGAGGCCTAGTAGGACAGAAAGAAATTAAACTAGAGGTAATTTATGTAAATTAGAAAAACTGTGCTACCTAGGAATAAAATGCTATTCTGAAATATAATAGCTTCATTTAAATTTCTTTTTGCTGAAGTAATAGATCATAAAGGCCAATGTATTAAATTTTTAGTTTTGAATATTTTTCTCTTTTTATTTTAATAGGAGTGTCACCCACTAGCATACATGACATTTCTTCACAATTTTAGGTCAGAAAAAAAAAATAAGCTTTTTTCCCTCATAATTTTTCATGCTCTACCAAGTCTGCCATCATAAACCACTTTGCATTTATTATAAATAGGTATTACGTTAGAAAAGCAATTCAACTGTATTCCATTTCACTTGGGAGGCTAAGCGGCTTTGCATGATAACTAAGTTGAGTTGATGGGACTATGCTTGAAGGGTGTGGTAACTTAGAACTAAAGTTACCTAGTTGTTCCTTACTGAACTTAGGAATCTGCAAAATGATTACAATCTGCATTCCTAAGCGGAATGAAAATTTTTGCTCAGCAGAAACCTCTTAACTGCAAAAACTCTGCAACTATATCCCGCTGCTAAAAATACCTGTCAGTGGGGAGCATCTCGGTGACTCAATTGGTTAAGAGTCCCACTTCAGTTCAGGTCATGAACTTAGGGTTTGTGGGTTCAAGCCCTGCATCAGGCTCTGCGCTGACAGTTTGGAACCTGGAATCCGCTTGGGATTCTGTGTCTCCTTCTGTCTCTGCCCTTTCCCCGCTCGCACTGTCTCTCCCTCTCTCTCAAAAATAAATAAATGTTTAAAAAAACCAAAGATTAAAAAAAAAAGAAACAACAGGGGCGTCTGGATAGCTCAGTTGGTTAAGCGTCCCATTCTTGATTTTGGCTCAGGTCATGATCTCAAGGTTTGTGAGTTTGAGCCCTGCATCAGGCTCTGCACTGACAGTGTGGAGCCTGCATGGTATTCTCTCTCTCTCTCTCTCTCTCTCTCTCTCTCTCTCTCTCTCTTGCCCCTCCCCTGCCGGTGCTGTCTCTGTCTCTCTCAAAATAAAAATAAACTTAAAAGAAAATAAATAAATAAACTTAGAAAAAGAAAAGAATGCCTGTTGGGGTTGGGGGGCGGGGAGTCTGAACAGTCCATTTTCTTTCAAATCAAATAAGTTTAATGTATATGTTTAGTGGAATCTATGGTTTGTGTTTTCTTCCTATGAGAAGCAACTTGTAACTCCTTTGTGCTGATAATGAAAAAAAAAATCGTCCTCAGTCAAGTACTTAATTTTTGGTTAATAGGTAGTTTTGTTTTGATACAGAAATATTTTCCCTTGAAAATAAATTTCAATATAAGTGTTTTGCTTTATAGCAGAGAATATTACTTTTTGGACTAAAATATGGACTATGGCTATTTCTTGGGATGTTTTCAGAAGTTAGGTTTATTTTCTGAACAAACTTCTATGATAGCCCTTAAAGCTATTATTTATTTATGACTGTATGCCTTCATTATATGAGTATCCACTATAAAGTCCCTCTTTTGTCTTAATTAATGTTTTTTGGCCCCAAATTTCACCTTTTCTCGTTTTTCTTTAAAAATTTTAAAGGTTTTATTCTTAAGCCATCACTACACCCAACATGGGGCTCAAACCCACAACCCCAAGATCAAGAGCTGTGTGCTCCACCGACTGAACCAGCCAGGTGCCCCTAAATCTTACCTTTTCTGGTAGTAAAATTCAAACTCCTAAAATATTTAGGCTGTATTCACCTACCCTTTCATTTTAAAAATTTTTAATAACTTTGTTTTGGTCTCATCCTTGTATACAAGCTTATAATTTGCTTCTGCACTGTGATCTAATCGAAAAGAATTTCTTTCGGGGCGCCTGGGCGGCTCAGTTGGTCGAGTGTCCGACATCAGCTCAGATCATGATCTCACACTTTGTGAGCTTGAGCCCCGCATCGGGCTTGCTGCTGTGAGCACAGAGCTTGCTTTGGATCTTCTGTTCCCCTCTCTCTCTATCCCTCCCCAGCTCCCACTCATGCTTTCTCTCTCAAAAATAAATGAAACATTAAAAAATGTCTAAAAAGAATTTCTTTTAAACAAATCAATGCATTTCTTTACATTTATTAATATGAAAGACATGACAGGGACATTCTTCCATAATATTTTAAGTTTTCTGCTAAAGGTTTTGAAAATCAGTCATTATATGGTCTGTTCACCTTGTTTGATATTTATATGTAGCTTCTTAAGCATATTTAATAGGGTGCACATTTACTTCTAATTTATGACTTTGTTAAGTTCATGTAATAACATATATATGTGAAGTCAGTAACTTCATATAATAACTTTGATCTTCTGTATCTTTAGAATATTGACCATTTCTCTATTATGAGCACAGAAAAAGCATTTTTTCCCCTCTTTCTTCCCCCATTCTTTGTGACCTAATGTTGGACATCACTTTCTTAGTGCCTTTTTTTCCTACTCTGTAATACTTCTAGAACTTGCTTTGTCAGGTGGAAATGGTACCCACCAATCCCTAGATATTAAGAGTAAAGCCAATATACCACTTACTCCTGTCACATCCTCCCAATTCTTGTTGGTTGCTTTAGATCTATAGGGAGTTTTGCTGGTATGATCTGTGTGCCACCCTCATCTACATACGTATTTCAGATTTAGTTTTAGGGTTAAACGGGTCAATGCTCACAATCAGTTCTTTTGCAGTTGTTGCCATGGTCACTTCTAGGTTTGATGGAATTTGTCCTCCAACAGTGACCTCCAGGAGGGCTCATTGATAACAGCACTTCCTGAGTTCCTCTCTGCTCAGTATATTTGCTTTTAGCTTTTATACCATGAAAGGCAGTTGGCAGGTCATATAACCCTTGGGATCCACTTTCTTTCCTATGATGACAGCGAATTCATGATCTCCCAAGCATCTTATTCCATTGTTAGATATCTCAACTGTTATTAGATGAGTTTTGTTTCCTTTTTTAACTTTTGCCAAAACTGGTCTCCTTGAATACTTCCGATGGAGCAAGCCTATAGTCTCTACCACATAACGTGGCCAAAAGTACCACGTCGTTCACTGAAGGTGAGTTCTTAAGGCCAAAATGTCTCCAAAGTACCTTTTAGTAGACTTACTGATTTATTTACTTTATTATTTTTTTTAATGTTTTTTAAATTTATTTTTGAAAGAGAGAGAGAGACAGAGCATGAACGGGGGAGGAGCAGAGAGAGAGGGAGACACAGAATTCGAAGCAGGCTCCAGGCTCTATGTTGTCAGCACAGTGCCCAACGCGGGGCTCGAACTCACGAACCGCGAGATCATGACCTGAGCCGAAGTCGGATGCTCAACCGACTGGGCCACCCAGGCGCCCCGAGACTTAATGATTTGTTATTGAGTCAGCTCAAGTCATTGCATATTCCTTGCCATCCTGTGCCTTCCCCATAATGTTTTTTAAAGTACTATGAGTTATCATTTCAGAGCTGGAAGGGGACACTAGGATCATCAGCAACAAAGGCCTTATTTTAGGATGAAGAAACTGAAGCCCAAGGAGAGGAAAAGAGAGTTCTCCAAGGTCATGCCACTACTAGGAAGCTGAGTCCAATCTTGAACCCCAGCGATCCCAGGCAAAGGTTCTTTTCATTTCACTGAGTCCTTAAAAAAATACAATGATGATTTTTTTGTGTGTGGTGAGAACATTTAAGATCTGCTCTCTTAATCATGGGAGCTGATGGATATGTTAACTAACCTTATTGTGGTAATCATTTTGCAATATATACGTGTATCAAATCATCATACTGTACACGTTAAATTTATATAATGTTATATGTCAATTATATCTCAATAAAGCTGAAAAAAATACAATGACCAAAAGCATTTCATTGCACTTAAAGGACTCAACATGTGCCCCATGACATAAGAGAATCTACCTAACGTCTGCTTCAAAATTATCATTTCTTTTCTTATTCCAACTATGTACGGAATGACTCATGCAGGATAGCTGTATTAGAGAATTTTCAGTGGGTCTGTTTTTCGTTTACATAAATTGTCACTTTCATTTTCTGTTTCTTGAAACTGAGAAACTTCAGATAAATGTAGATTCAGTTTTCCTACCCCAAACTCTCTAAACCATCATTTTGAAATCAAATTACACAGCTTATGCTTAAAACATAAGGGCCAGATTCTATCTTCAAATATACCACCCACTCTCTAACAGCAGAATTTGGCCCTAAAAACCCATTAACAAATATTGTCATTAAACTAAAGAGCTAATTACTTTGGATTCAGACAGAATGAACAAAAATCATAGGCCAACCACAGCTGGTAGTAATAATGGTGAGACTAACCGTATGTTACGCTGGAGATTTAAAGAACAAAGACATATTAACACTAATGTAACCAAACATATAAAATTATCCTCCAAATGGAGCAAGCTATTATAGTTAGAAAATTCCTGAACCGCACATTGGAATTATCTGATTCAAGAAATAAAGGATATTTCTAAGGAATTAACTGTCATAATCTGAAGTTATCAGTGTTTAATGAAGAGAGAAAATTGAAAATTTTAGTTTAGTACAATATCCACAAATGAACAGTTATATCTAAAAATCATTTTGCTCTAATTGTAAGTAATATTCTCATATTTAAATCAGTTTAATACTATAAGATCGAGAGCCTTCCTTTAAGACTATTTTATTTTATTTTTTTTCTTCTTTTTAAAAAAAAAATTTTTTTTTAACGTTTATTTTATTTTTGAGACAGAGAGAGACAGAGCATGAACGGGGGAGGGTCAGAGAGAGAGGGAGACATAGAATCTGAAGCAGGCTCCAGGCTCTGAGCTGTCAGCACAGAGTCCGGCGCGGGGCTCGAACTCACGGACCGCGAGATCATGACCTGAGCCGAAGTCGGACGCTTAACCGACTGAGCCACCCAGGTGCCCCCCTTTAAGACTATTTTAAACAAACATTTTCAGGACTACCTTACAGTTCTACAAAAGTAAATTTCCAGATAACTGAACATTTTCCCAGCCCTTGAAAAATATTTTTAAATTACATTAATAATCCATACTTAGAAACAGTTTTACATACCCTGAGAAGCAATAAAAATCAACCATAGTTTATCAGTTGAGCATAACCATTAAAAATATTTTGATATATATCATGCCAATTTTCTTCCTACGCATCTGTTGTTGTTTTTCTAATAAAAATGGGACCACATCATAATATGGTTTGTAACTTGTTGTTTTCATTTATAGCACATTATGAGCATTTCCCACACATCAAAAATTATACTTTACTACATAAATGTTCATGACTTTCCAACTTCTTAAATTGAGAATAATAAATACATTTTAATCTTTTTGGATATTTCACAAATATCATTATTATACTATTTCATAATAACACTAACACTCCCAGAGATTCTGACATAGCTAAATCTCCTTTCTCCTATATTGTGAATGGTCCCAGATGGCTCTACTATCCTAAGCTGTATCTTACTCTGAGCTCTTTTTCTCCTTCAACATCAGATTTCCATATAAAGCTGACCAAACCTGAGGTAGACCTCAATTGGCTGTTTTCATTTTTAAATGAATGACATGAAAGATAATCTACTGACAACTAAAAGAATTGATGATTTTAAGTTCAATGATATAAGTACTCAGGTATTGTCTTTACCTCTTCAACCTTCATCTTGGATGAAAATTTCCTTCTAGCCTTCCTTACCCAAGAAATCATTACCAAAAAACACTTGCTTAGTTTCGCACGTTAAAAAATCATAGCTCTCCAGATTGATGATTCCTGCTCTTTGTATTAACCTTCTATGCAGCAAGTTTGGAAGAGAAAAAATGCTATTATACATGAGGGGCCAGACTAGAAGATCTTAATGGTCCATTTCTGTTCTAAAACTTTATGCTTCTATGCTTCAATAAAGTTTCTAGGGGCGCCTGGGTGGCTCAGTCAGTTGAGCGTCTGACTTCAGCTCAGGTCATGATCTTGTGGTTGATGAGTTCGAGCCTCACATCGGGCTCTGTGCTGACTGCTCGGAGCCTGGAGCCTGCTTCGGACTCTGTGTCTCCCTCTCTCTCTCTGCCCCTTCCCCGCTCATGCTCTGTCTCTCTCTGTCTCAGAAATAAATAAACATTAAAAAAAATTTTTTTTTAAAAGTTTCTATAATTTATCATTTTGTTGTTATATTTTACTTCCTGTGTCTGGAGGTTGTCTCACTCAGGTTCCCTGAAACTACATTGTAAGTTTTCTTTAGGGAGCCACAACTTAAGACCTATATGCCAATGATAATGAACGTGACTCACTCGAGGACACAATTTCATTCTCTCTCCATCTGCTCTTCTGAGAAGGAAAAAAAGGAAAAGAACACAAAAAAGAAAAAGCAGAAGCGTAGTTTCTATATTTCTCTGAAATAAAAATATTACAGAAGATTGGCACTAAAAGCTTTATTAAATCTTGTTTGAGAACTTCATTGAACTTGTATAGTACATATTTGAGGATTTTACAATTTGGGGACTATAGATTTTAGGATTTTATCATCAGATATGGCAATGAGAGCATTGCCTATTGAGAACAACACTGACAACGAATGTATGTAAAAATTCATGATTACAGTTGATCTAATTCTGTAAATCTTTAGATTACTTGAAAAAAGTGCTACCTTGTTTAACCACGTCTATATTCATTTTCTTTGTGTAATACTAATAGCTAATATGTATAGCTAATTGCCACTACAGGGATATACTTTTTTTTTATTAAGGGTTTATTTTTGCCACTTGATATTTTACTGACAAGAAATTCGTATACAATATGAACATGTGCACACAGAGACTTATAGGGTGAAAAAAAATGAAATTCAATCAAAGGATTTTAATTAAAAACTTCACTCTTCACTGCGAAAATAATATCATGTTGTACCTTTAAGGAATCATCACACTTTCTGTTCTGAATATGTCTCTACTAATCACTTTTACCACCAGACTAAGAAAACCAAACTTTTCATTAACTTAAAATTGCACACAGTAAAGATGAAGTTGCTAAATGAGATCAAGAAATATAATAAAATGATATTCAATAAATGTGCGTATAACCTGTGTTAAGGTAGCACATGACTTAGAAGTTTTTATGTGCAAAGGAAAATGAGTAGCTGATGATGTGTTAAGCAAATCTGTTCTTTTGAAAAATCTGAGGCTGAGTTTCCCAAGTTAAGAGGAAAAGAAAATAAACTTCAAAAATAAAGAAATGCTTAGCCAATCCTGGTAATAACTCATTATTCCTATCTTCTGAGATGGTTCTTAGAGTTGATCCACTACGCATAAACATCTGAATAAATTAAAACATTACAGAGAACGGAGAACCGGTTAAAGACAGCAAGCTTACTCTGAAAGCAAGATAGGGAGCCCTGGGACCTAGCCCATCATGCTGAACTTGAAAAAGAAGTATTAAAAGAGAACTAACAATTCAATTTGGGGGTGGGGGGGTCACAAAAAGAGCACTAATTGAGCACCTCTGTGCTAAATGTGCCTTCCTTATTTATTCTTGTAGCCAAAGGAAACGGCATAAAACCCAATTTAATATAAAGTTTGAAAATTAGAAGCATATTTTTTTTAATATTCATTTTTGAGAGAGAGACAGAGCGTGAGTGGGGGAGAGGCAGAGAGAGAGGGAGACACAGAAGCCCAAACAGGCTCCAGGGTCTGAGCTGTCAGCCCAGAGCCCGACGTGAGGCTCAAACCCACGGACTGCAAGATCATGACCTGAGCCGAAGTCTGATGCAAAACAGACTGAGCCACCCAGGCGTCCAGAAGCATATTATTTTGAATGCCAACTTCAGCATTTCCCAAAGGCTCAAGACGCACATTCATCAGGATCATTTTGACGTGAGTAAATAAAAATTCAGATTGCTGGGTCACATCTGAGATCCAGTCAATCTAACTCTCTGTGAAGTATACCCAGGTATCAGAATTTTACAGATCTTCTCCCCACCCAGTGACTCTCACACACATTACAATTTGAGAACCACTGTGATTATCGTGATGTTTTTGTGTGAACCTGATTATCAGTTATCAAGAATACCACTTGTATTTACATTTACACGACATATACCAACTTTCAAACTTTGTATTTGATTTTCCTTTTTTTGCTATGGAATTGCACATAGACGGCTATTTTCCTAATACTCAATAACTGCTTTTACTTTTATATATTTTGTTAAATATAGTAAATATTCATTTTTGACGTAATTAAGAGCTACACAGCCACGTGAGTGACTTCCAAAATCCACTTACCTCCAAATCCTTATGCTTATTCAAAAAAGTCTGAGCACGTACGGTGGAAAGTTTTAAGAATATATGCAGCGGACTCTCTAATCTCCACGTATTTCAAAGCTGGCCAGGGAGACTCCGGAAGTGGACACCAGAAACACCATTGACAAGGTTAGGTACCAGTGCTGGAGCCTCCGGGTACCTGATTATCTCTGAACAGAACAGAAAAACAAGTAGTTGGTCACCTGAAATTCATAGAGAATCTGCTACGGAGAAGGTTATTTTCAGTAAACTGGCAGTGTTACTAAATTTAAACTTGGCCTGGGTTTGCGGCTCCCTGATTTAGCACAGTTGTCATTTAAAATTTCATGTCATTGTGAAGTCAGGATTGCATGATGCTGCTGTCTGCAGAGGATTCTGGTGGAATTCATACTGCTTTCATTGACTATTTCGTCTAAACGCTGCATCCAGTGGTATTACTAATTTTATCTTTGATGTGCAGATGCCAGATTTTGGCACTGGATTTCTTTCTAAGTCAAGGTTGATGAGTTCTGTTGGAAATATATCCTTACACGAGACTCTATCACACCCCACAAAAGATAAAATGTGATACTTATACAAAATCCCAACGGAATCATCTGGTGCTTCTGCTATATTTTCTTTCACATGGTAATGCTTGCCAAGATAACTAGACATAAACAAAAATAATATCCTTTCTAGTCAATCTGTGTTGCCTACTTAGGGAAACCAAAATTCTAGCATCTTTGCTGAGTAAGTTAAGCAGACGTTGGTAGTGGCTAATGGAAAAAGGGAATAAAACATCTATTTAAAAATTTTTTTTTTCAACGTTTTTAATTTATCTTTGGGACAGAGAGAGACAGAGCATGAACGGGGGAGGGGCAGAGAGAGAGGGAGACACAGAATCGGAAACAGGCTCCAGGCTCCGAGCCATCAGCCCAGAGCCTGACGCGGGGCTCGAACTCACGGACCGCGAGATCGTGACCTGGCTGAAGTCGGACGCTTAACCGACTGCGCCACCCAGGCGCCCCTAAAACATGTATTTTTAAAACTGGTTAACAGATCATGAAAATATTCTCCTCAAGGGTAGAGAAAGCAACACACACAGATAAGTACAAAGTCAAATACAAAATGACAAGAGTGTAATACACACGGAAGCACAGACTATACTGTAAAACAACAGTTTTTCATGGAAGATTCTAATGCTTGGCCACCCCAAAACCATGCTCAACTTTCTTCTTCCTTTCTATGTCTCATACATAGAGAACAGAAAATCAAATCAAATGTTCACTTTCCCAGTCTTCCAACTGCTAAGAATGGTTACGTGATTCCCTTCCGGCCCATTAGCTATAAGAAGCATGCTGGGCAAGAAATGCAGGCAGTATTTTATTGTATTGATGAATAGAAAGATTCCTGTCCCTCTTCTCTATTCCACACAACTGCCTGCCTGGAATGAGGATGTGCTACTTGGAGGTAAAGCAGTCATCTTGTCACCACGATGTAAAACACTGCGAAAATCTAGAAAATCACAAAGATGTAGGTCCTGCTACTGATAAGCAGCTGAATCAACACTACCAACTGCTTCCTCTGGAGTTCTACTTGTTTAACTCATTGGGTTTTCTGGTGCTTGCTAACGGAATCACTGCAGGCTGACAGAGTGTTCAAAAAAAACGTTTGCTAGAAAGTAAATGCCACTGATGTAACTGTAGGGATATCTATCTTTTTTACATTATAATCCGCAAGTTCTTATTCTGTGGAGTCAAAGACAGGCTTCATTCTGACAGAGGTTGGAACTTGGCTTCTTTTTCACTTCTAGGAAAGCTGTGCATGAGGGGAATAATGGGTCACAGGATGACGGTAACTAATTAAAACAAAATGAAATGGAAAGACTCATTTAGAAATGGGTTTGGAAGAAGAGGGTGCAGTATCATGGTTTAAAAAAGGATCTCATCTTTGCTATAAGCCAAAGCTATCACATTGGTTGAAATCTCAGTGTAAGAGTCTGAAATTCCATAGCAAAATTCGTTCTTATTATCTTGTGAACTGTGGATGCTTTGAAATATTGTTCCATCCATCACTTCATGATATCTTCTCTATCAACATTTTTTTTAATGTTTATCTATTTTTGAGAGAAAGAGACATCACGGCAGCAAGGATTGGCAGAGAGAGAGAAGGACAGAGGATCCAAAGTGAACTCCGTGCTAACAAGCAGAGAGCCCTATGAGGGTCTCGAACTCACAAACTGTGAGATCGTGACCTGAGCTGAAGTTGGACGCTTAACCAACTGAGCCACCCAGGTGCCCCTTTATCAACATTTCTTACTCGATCGCAGTTTAGGCTTTCACTATCTCTTTCCTAGACTGTTGTCGTAGACTTTTAACAGATTCTTGTTTTCCTTTTTCTTAAACATTCCAGTATGTCCTATAGTTGCTTTAAGACTCAACTTCTTAAAACATTTCATTAGCTCCCTCTTCTGTTCAAAATATAAGAGCTCTTTTTGGTCTATTGGATTAAGTCCAAGGTCCTTAACTTGGCATTTCAGTCTCCCTATATACGTTCTTCTAGCCTATCCCCCTTCCCTAACACTCTACATGGCTTGGTGGGAGGATTTGTCTCCAGTCCAGAGATGCACCTTAAGTAGCTTAAGATAACGTATGTATCTCAATTTTTACCTACAATATTAAGGATAAGCACATGGCCTTAAGACGTTAATGATCTCCATTCTGGGGTTTTCTTTGACCTTTACATACAGGTTGTATGTAAAAGAACAACTTGTTTTTCTTGCTGGACATTGGCATGTGAACATATAACATTTGGAACTCCTGGCAACCATCTTGAGATCATGAGAGAACTTGCCAGAGCTTAAGTCAACACCAAGGAAGTAGCTGAGAAACAGAAAAAGAGGAGCTGGGTCCTGACCATGTTGTTTCACCCCTGGGCAGAGTTTTGCTTGTAGGTGGAACACCCTGGGCTTTTCAGTTATGTGTGAACTTACAGACTTTTTTTTTTTTTTTTTTAATTAAGTCAATCTGGGTTGGTATCCTCTGTTATTTGCAACCAAAAAGAACTTTGCAATTTATTTATGTTTTAGTGTGTCTGCCATTTCATTCATTTCTACTTCTCTCCTCTTACCTATATTCTTTTTATCCAAAAAAATTTTTAATGTTGATTTATTCTTGAGGAAAGAGCATGAGCAGGGGAGGGGCAGAGAGAGAGGAGACACAGAATCCGAAGCAGGCTCCAGGCTCCAAGCTGGCAGCACAGAGCCTGATGTGGGGCTCGAACCCACAAACCGTGAGACCATGACCTGAGCCGAAGTCAAATGCTTAGCCCCTGTATTTTTTTTTTTAGATCAAGTCTCCTTCTCCCATAATACATTTCCAGACTCTTCTAATTTATAATGAAAGAACCCTAAATTAAACGTCTTTATTTTTCATTGTACATACTAATAAAAGAGCTCACCAAGGTATATCATGCTATCATTTCATTATGACTCTCAAATCTTCAGTTTAACATTTTCTTCTTTTATCTCCAGACTTTTATTTCTACCTGAACAGTTGGTATCTCAACTTGGATATAATGAAGGCTCTGCAACCTGAATTCGTCCATAACCAAACTCATAAAGACTCATGTGTCTCAAACATAGCTTTCCGCTAATGTTTCCGATTTTTAAAAACAGCACCATTGATATCAGTTGGAGAAGCCAGAAACCAAGATTTTCAACATCTTAAAACAAAGGAATCAGAGTGGATTTCATCCTTCTTTTCTCCTTCAGCCCCAGTACCTGATCATCACCAAATTCTTTAGATTTTATTTCCTAAATAATTTGTAAATCTATCTGCTTTGTCCACCTTCTCTCCACTTCCTCCTTTTCCTTCTCCTGCTCCACTACCATTGCTGCCACCCCTAAGACCTTGTCTGTTACTTGGAACACTGTTTGGATTTTTTTCTGTCTCCCATTTCACATTTTGTTTCTCTCCAGCATTTGCCTCATGGCATGTAGAGTGATCTTTTAAAACTACACAGTGGATCATGTCGATCCTTGTTTAAAAACCTTCAATGCCTTCCCGTTGTCTTAAGGGTAAAGAACAAGGCCTCACATCACCCGATCCCTGCCTGACTCACCAGCCTCATTTCTCTGGAGGACAATGATCCTTCTGTTTTTAAATACACTCATGTTTTAAAAACTCAGCATGCAGAAGAGTGCTTAGCACATAGTAGGCACTCAGTAAATATTTGTTGAATGAATAATTGCCTTGCAATAACTCTTGAACCATGAGCCACATTGTGTCATTTTTTTTTGTATGCTTTATTTTCTGAGTTACTTATAAGTACATTGCAGATAAAGAAAAGTCATATTTCTCTGTAACCTGTAGCAGAATGCTATGTGAGTAGGAGGGGTTCAGAAGGTATTCAATTATATTACTATTGATATTTCTAGTCTGATTCCTTTTTAAAAGGTTGAAATTCATTCTAACACAATGGATAGTTATCACTTGTCTACAGGTTAAACATGAATAAGGGGAAATTTATTATGTCAAAATAATGGAAGTACAAAAAAATAGAAAATTTGTCTCTGATTACAATTCTACGGAATTTGCGGATTAATTACACAGGAGTTGTTCTTCTGCATGACATGGAAAAACTTCAGATAAGCCCTGAATTATGTGGACAGACACTGAAACATCATGTTGGCAATTTTCACTGCCATTTTTTTTCAAACATACACAAGTTTTCTTTAGAAATCTTTACCTTTGAAACATGTAAGTAAGAATTTAATACTTTAAATAACTGACAGCTAAAGTCTTTTTGGGTAGAGACTGATTATTTTGGAAAATAGTTACCTCAAGTGCAAATTAATTCTTAGTTATTGGATATTCACCTGAAAGTGTAAAAAGAATTTCAGAGATTCAAAGGTAGGTATGAAATTTTAGCCTATGCTGTAAACTGACATTACCCAAAATAAGAAAAGTATTTCTTAGGGTAGCCTAAAATGAAAACACACATGAGCAGCCCCAAAGCAATGAAACAGTGGGGCTAAGGCACATTCTCTAAACCGGAGAACAAGGGAAGCAAGCTTCTCGAGGGCTTCTGACTGTTAGCTGTGGCCAGATAAAGTTTTCCAAGTTGGGGAATGGGAAACAAAAGTAGGATTGAGGGGATCAAGAAGGAGGAGAGGCCAAGAAATACAAGAGTAGATAATGCAAATTTCCTGTCTGAATAAAATTCTTGAGCAGGCTTAACCTTCTGCTTCATATATATTAGTTGAAGTTTGCCTAAGGGATATTTATGCAAGAGATAATTGCCTTTGGGTTTCTATAGGCCTGTTGTTCAGTTATAAATATCTTCTAGTTTTTTTCAGGGTATTGGCTCTATTAGGGAGTTTGTAAAAATTAAAAAAAAGGAAAGAAATAAAAAGAAAGGAACATTTCTTCAAGAAATGCATTTTGAGAATCACTACAAGTAGTTGTTCTCAAAATCAGAGAGAAGGCTATTTTACAATTTTCTCCCAGGGTATTGAAAGATATTTTAGGAAACCAGTGATTCATGATTTAATATTCAACTGCTTTTCAAGCAAAATAAGAAATTCTACCAGGGTATAGTCATGATTTCCTTTAACTTAAATTCCAAGGGGTAGGTTGAAGTGACGCTGTTTATTTTGCTCCTCTTTATATAAAATAAAAGATAAGTTTAACTACATGAAGGAAGGACAGCTTCTTATGCTCCTCCTCTTTACACGCTTCTTTCCTGTATGAGGGAAAAAAAAACAATTTTTAACTGTAAAGTACTTCACTTGTAAAACATTTCTGTTTGATTTGTTAATTTCTTGATCTGTGGATAAGATTAGGTTGGTCCTTTGGCATGAAAATTCATACATGTCCTATAATTATAGGACAACCATTTTGCATTTCTTTAAAAATTGACTCTTTTGTTAAGAGTGTGAGATTGCCGATGGATGTCACTGCCATTCTGTAATGCTGTAGTACAGGTTTTTTAAAAACACATGGCATAAAGACATTTACAAGAGTGCTTAAAAAAAAAAAAAGAATAGGCGATTGCCCATTTATGTATGCCTTATGTAGATCTTCCTCTCAATCGTGCATAAAAAACACAAAAGGTTTTATATACCTACCTCTAGCTCAAAGATTAGAACACCCTATAACAGCAATAAAAATTAAACAAGTAAAAGCCAAGCCCCACAAGACTGAAGATGATCAACCATCTGAAGACGATCAACCTTCTGCAACGTTCTCAATAAAAGAGTGTCTGAAGAGTTTGGGAACTTCCCAGTCTCCATTAAGGAGATCTGGAAATAATGCCATTACTAAGAGACAGAACTGGAATGTGATTAGAGAAGCTAAAATTGTACTATAATATGGAGGGGATGGCTAGATGACAGCAGTAGTTACAATGTTGTTTTCCTTTTGAGAAGATCCATCTCCCAAAAAACAATTCTTACAAAGCACCCTAGAGTTCTGTGGAACATGCTTTCGGCACCTCTAGCTTTGAGAGTGAAGGACAGAAAATCCAGGAAACAGAAGTTGCCAATGTTGATCAAGACCTCACCTCCTGATCTCCCTTGTAACTGCAGAAGTCACTTATTTAGAAGATTCCTCAGAGTTCCCTTTGGTCTGGATTGCACATCTCTCCCAACGCCCCATGTTTACTGGTCAGCTCCCCCAGTGACTTCCAGGTCAGAAAGAGGCACTCTAGGTAAAGGTCACAAAGGACACCGATGCTTTGGACACAGTAGTGGAGTGGTCCTCATTCACTGATCACCTAATTCAGGTAGTTCAGTCCTTTCTAAGTCTGACCATAATGATGTCATCTCCCTGAATCTAACTCTCAGGCTAATAATACAGAAATTCAGAGTCTGGGTAGTAGTAAATTCCATCAGTGCATTATGGGGTTCATAACAGGCTGCCATCTGTCCTGTTCCTTCTAACACACTTACCTTCTTTACTTGGTAGTTCTACCATGGACAGTTTTTCAGGTCTTTTTAAAAAGTTATCATGAAAATACCTGCTATTCATGAATTCCTCTACTCTTTGCACTATAGTGATAGTTGGCACAAATCATACACAATTCAGGTAAGACACTTACAGACATAAATGTTCAGTCCAACAACCTAATTAGGTAAAGACTGGACAGTTGTAAGAGGTTGAAAACTGTGTGAGCATATATAGCTCTATTCATAATTCATACAATGTCTTTGTACTTAACGAGTCTTTTTCTGAGCTAAATGTTTGTTCTTTATGCCCTCCTATTTTTAACTGTATTTGTTTATTTATTTGCTTTTGATTAGTAAGAGTCGAGGGTACAGACTATGCCATCAACATTCCTCTGCCCATATAGTAGAATGTCTGGCTTACAGCAGATGCTTAATGCCTGATGATGATCACTGCATGCAAGATTTTGCATGAGTGCAAGGGAGAAAAATGTTTCTAGCCTTTATCTATTATCATTTTCATTTATTTCTGGAAGTGGCAAGACAGAAGATTTGCATTACTTCGGAGCACAGGCATGATGTATTTAGATATGCGTTTCCATCTCTCCACAAGATAAAATATATGCTCTATAACAATTGGTACTGCAATCTTATGCCGAATTGAAATATTTTAGACTTTGATGGGCTCAACAGATATATACATACAGAAAGACAGATGTCAAAGAACAGGAAAATGTTTAACTATCTCTATCGTAACACTGCTAACTATGAGCCATGTTATCAGTGCTGTTTTCTTAGAATGTTTCTTAGGAAGTGAGTTACACATACTTCATATGATAAATTTAAAAATGGTTTGATATATCTTCTGGACTCGTACAAAATGAAAGTTATAAATGTGTTCCAAAACGCTTCACAACGATCAAAGACTAACTTATTTTTTTTTAATTTTTTTAATGTTTACTTTATTTTTGAGACAGAGAGAGACAGAGCATGAGCAGGACAGGCGCAGAGGGAGAGGGAGACACAGAATCTGAAGCAGGTTCCAGGCTCTGAGCTGTCAGCATACAGCCCGATGCAGGGCTCAAACTCACAAACCATGAGATCATGACCTGAGCCAAAGTCGGATGCTTAACTGGCTAAGCCACCCAGGTGCCCCAAAGATTAACTTATTTTTGGTGGAAGGCAAGGTCAACGACACTGAGAAATGTAGGAAACTCACGCATTAATTTATACTATTGCACGGTATGGTGGGCTTTTGTCTCAAGTCTATTTGACCAAAAATAAAAAAAAAAAAAAAAAAAGAAATTAAGGAACTTGATTCTTTCTGTTAATGTTCTCAAGGGAAAGTTCAAACAAGTCCAAACTAACAAAAGATATTAGTGCTGGATTGTTATGGAAATCACTCTGAAATTCGGGCTAGGTAATGTGGCTTCTAATTCAGACTCTAAAGGCCTGAGATACACAGTTTCTATCCAAAGGTTATTTTGTCTACCCAAGTGAAAAGAGGCCCGCCCAAACCGGAGATGTTTAAACACCGGCTGCATATTAGAACATACATGGATTTAAAAAAATACTCATGCTCAGGCCTCATCCTCAAAGATGCTGGTTCAATTGGTCTGAAGTGGGAAAAAGGAGTCTTGTGGGTTCCCCAAGTGATTGTAATATGCAATTACAATTGCATATTATTGCATATATTATTGCATACAATTGAATATTACAATTGCATATTATTACATATACAATTGCATATTACAATGGCATATATTCAGTGATTCTCAACTGAATATATTGAGAATCAATGAATATGTCTTCTAAGCACTTCCAGTGCCCCAAAGTCTATCATTCTGCAATTTCTGGAAAGGTCCCTTTCATATGCACACAGGCATACACACACACTTGGAAATTTGTTCATTAATCTGGACTCCTATTTGTAGTCTGATGATAGTTTTCTATATCAGTGAGCTCCAGATTTTCAACTAACACCCTGCATGCAAATCAGACAAAGTATTAATTAACAGGGAGGGTAGTTAGAGGAAAGAGAAGCAGAAAAACAAAATATAAGTGCTGTCAGAATATAAATGTTCTAAAATTGTACCTGCTTATCATAGAATAAATATGCATATAGAATTACGTATAGACTTTTAGAATTCTAAGCTTTTTCCAATTCTTCTACTTTCAACATATCTTAGCAACTACAAAAACATAATCATGATAGAGGAAACAAAGTTCACTACTCCAGAAATACTGAGGACTGGTTTAATTACAGGAGACAAATCTATTTCAAGGAAGAGATGCTTGATGATTGTTTACTGAATGAGTAAAACTCTCCCGGTCCTAAAAGTAGACCTTATATTTATCCAATGATTGGAAAAGATCTTTCCTAGGAAAATGTTAACGCCTTTGCTTTGCTAAAGGAAGATCCAGAATGTCTCTAAACCTAATCTTAAAATTGGCATGGAGTTTTCTTAGGGAGGGAGAGATATATAGTATAATTAATAAGGATAGTTGGATTAGACCTCCATTTCCTCTCTTTTGTATTTCTCTGTTTGGGCCACAGTTAAGGAGCTGGAGTTAGGGTTTGGAACCAGACGAGAATCGTGGCCCTATTTTGTCACCTACATTTAGCTCTGGCCTGTATTCCCAGTTGATGGGACTCCTCTGGTCTTTGAGAAATGGCACCAGGGACAGGGTACTAATGGCTGTATCTGAAAGACTGCCCAATTCTTGGATCCTCCTTTCTGTGCGTAGGGGCTCAATATCTAGAAAAAAGTAAAGCCATAATCGCTAAAATTTATCTAAGTAGATAACATTCATTCATTTGTTCATGCAATAGTTATGGTGTGCCTTCTTTGTTTTAAGCCATGGGGATACAAAGATTCTTAGATAATTTGCGAGCACACAACTTATTCATTGACTTTATTAAATTCTTTGAAGTCAATTCTCAAGCTTTTATATACATAGGCACACACACACACACACACACACACACAAACACACACACACACACACACACAAACTCCTCTCATACTCTCCATTCCACCAGCAACTCTTTTTATTCTTTACTATATAGTGACTTTAGGAGCTGTTTAGGAGAACCTTTTCCATCTTCTGTGATTGAATTAACGAAGATGTCTCTGATGCCAACCTTCTTAGTCCTTCACTCTAATCCAAGCCCCCATACACTTCCTGACCCAGGGGAGGAGGGGCTTTCCACCTCATCATGTCCATCCCCTTACAGCTGACTTTTTTTTTTCATTCATAAACCACCAATTCATAAATCACTAATTTGCCATCTAAGTTTACGAGGATTCACTCTTTTAAATTCCCATCTGAAAATATCATAATGAAAGGAAATGACCCCAAATATTTCAATGTTAAAAGCAAGAATGTTAGATGTGGGGGGGGGGCAAGGGAGAGGCTATATCTGGTGGACATCCATTGGTGGTGAAAAATAATTCTTGGAATTATTGAAATGATCCTTTGTCACTTATACATAAGACAATGTAGTTGTTCTGATTTAAATGCTTCATGAAAACCTGGGGTACGTGTACAAGTATATATTTGTAATTTCAAGTGTAACAAAGCCCACCATGTAATCTGGACTCCCTTTTCTATGTAATTATCGTCATTTTCTAAAGTGTCGAGTACGGAAACATGGGCCACACTGTAGTTTTCAGTACTATCGTGTAAGCTTAAAATCTTGTGTACTATCTTGTGTACTATCTCAGACCTTAAAATCCGGTACGTCGTTCTCTGCACTGCATCATCCCACACTATCGAAGAGGTTTGCTATTTGGATGCAATGAGTGATGAAAGTCAAGGGTGCTCTGGGTTCCTCCAGGGGATGATTCCAAGTACCATCACCAGGACCTGTCATGTTGCCAGAGGAACAAAGAAGCAAGAGGGCACATCCGCCCAAAGTGGTTTTGCTATCAATGGGTTGCACAATCAACGCAATGAGTCACCACTGAGAAGAGAACAGGATTAACAAATAAGCAGAACAAGATTAATAAGCAGAACAGGATTAAAAAAGAGAGAAGAAATCATGAGGTGATTCGTAGCATTTAAAAGAGACCTCTTTCAGTTCTTTAAGCTATGCCTAAATATTTAAAGAAACATGAGATTTTTTTTTTTTTAGACTACAAAGAAAATAGCTTATCTCCCTATTCTTGCCAGACCCTTTATCTGTAACTTCAAAAGACAATAATTGCTTTCTAAAAATTACCTTTTTTGATAAACCTTGCTTGGGCAGTTTAGTGTGGAAAAGTCAAAATGTTCTTTTAGGCAGTTATAAGCTTAATCAGGTCAAGAATAGATAAACACTGTCAATATTTCCTTTTTTGTTCTTCCCATTTTCTCCATTCTTTGCCTCTTATGTCTTGTACTGCTTCTGAAGCAGCATTTTCCTTTTTATCTACTTTTATTATACATTCTCTCTACAACCACCCAGTTTTTTTATTAATTTTTTTTTTTTAAGAGCAGATAGCCACTGAGAACGATAGCTTTTGCATTCAACGTTTCTAACATGAAGGATTCTCAGCTCTTATCAGGGCAAATCATAATGTGGAAACTTATCCACCTAGTAATAAGATCTCAGGTAATATCCCTTTACTGTATTGATTTTGCAAAAAGCCACATCTTTTTTTTTTTTTTTTTTTTGCTGGTCTTTGAAGTGCAGGGATGGCTCTCCACAAGAGATTTTGTAAAGGCATGTTGAAATGTCTCCAACTAAACCAGGCTAGGGAGATTGTACGGGGATGCAGAATAGAAAACTATTAGAATAGGGAATGAACTGCCACACAATGGCATGACCAGATCCCAGGGGTACAAATATAGTAATTTTCCCAAAAACGTCAAATATGAACTTCTCAGAAAGACATAAAGTGACCACATCATTTAAATGAATTCTTTCTAGATTGTAAGATCCATGGGGCGGGCATTTTGTATTGTCAGCACCAAGTTCAATACATAGTCTGTAACTTTACTACTCATTTGTGCTGTTTTGTACTTGAAATGTGACTCGTCCAAACTGAACTGTGCTGTAAGTGAAGAATACACACTGGATTTTGAAGATTTAGTGCAAAAAGAAAAGAATATAGAATATCTTAATAACTTCAATGTTGATTACATGTCAAAATGATAATCTTTTAGATATATTTGATTAAAATATATTATTAGACATAATTTTGCCTGTTTATTCTTAGCTTCTTTTTTAAAAAAAAAATTTTTAAGGTTTATTTATTTTTGAGAGAGAATGTGAGCGGGGGAGGGGCAGAGAGAGAGAGAGAGACAGAAAGACAGAGACAGAGAGAGGGAGACACAGAATCTGAAGCAGGCTCCAGGCTCTAGGCTGTGGACACAGAGCCCGACATGGGGCTCAAACTCACGGACCACGAAATCATGACCTCAGCTGAAGTCATCCGCTTAACCTACTGAGTCACCCAGACACCCCTGTTCTTACTTTCTTTAAATGTAGCTACTAGAAAATTGACTTGCAGTATATTTCTATTAAATAGTACTTGTTAAAGAACTCAATATTGTGTGTTAAATGCACAATGAGTGAATGCAGGCTTGAGTGAATGAAAGATAGCTTCATCTGTAGCTAATACTACCAGAATGAACAAATCTAACTTTTGATAGGAGGATATAACTGTAGTAGACCTTATCGATGTCACCAGCTCTTCACTTCTTCCAGCATCCATGCTCATTGCTGTATGTCTCCATGCTCATTGCTACATGTCTCCGTAATCTTTCCTGATGAGGAAGTAGAATGTCTTTCCCTACTCCTTTGCTTTGGGTTGGGTCATGTGACTTGTTTTGGTCAATGAAACATTAGAGAGCACGATGTGATCAAAGGCTTGAATAATGCTTGCCCTATTGAGTTTGCTCTCTGGTGCTTCTGCTATTGTTGCGAGAACTGGCCCAGGCAGGAAGAGGATGGGAGACCTATAGGACAGAAATCAGCTGCCCCAGTTGAGCCCAGGCTAATCCCTGGCTGATTCCCAGCCACAGGAGCAAACAGCTGAGATCATCACAGCTACCCAACCCCGCCAACTGCAAAGGACATGGAGACCCATGATCTGGGTACATGCTTAGTTTTGCACGCTGCCAAGATTCTGTGGTTATTACCCGGTCTCTTCTGAAATACCTACCTGATACAGAAGTGTAATTTTCATAACTGAGTGTTCATTTTTTAATGTGACAATTCACACTGGGAACCTTAAGGTCGGTCATACTCGAAAATCCCACTCTCTCTAACCTCTCAGACAAAATACGTTGGGCCATGATGACAAGCATGAGAACTATAGAAGATATTCTAGCAGAAGCCAGATAAATTCATCCCAGAGGTATAACCTATTGGTTATCATGGAGAGTTTTAAGACCAGCATCAGCAGGAATGCTAAAACTTAAATGGCGTGGAATAAGTAGCACAATACGATTCTTACTTTTCCAAGCAAGTGGTGGACTGTTAAAAAGGCCCTTTCCTATGGTTGTTCTTAGGTTTATTTGTTGTTGGAGAAAAGCTGTTAATATGTGAGTACTTCCCAGGTGCTTGAGTGGCTCAGTGAGTTGTGCGCCTGACTCTTGATTTTGGCTCAGGTCATGATCCCAGGGTGGGGGTACTGAGCCCTGCTTCAGGCTCCATGCTGAGCACAGAGCCTGCTTAAGATTCTCCCTCCTCCCTCTCCCTCTACCGTTCTCTCCTGCTCGCACACACACTCTTTGTCTAAAATTTAAAAAAAAATGAAAATATGAGTACTCCCAGCTTTGTTTTATCTCACTGCTTGTTGAAGCTGGTACCGACTATGCACTCGAGTCACTCCATACCCTCCCCTCAGCATGCTCCTGGGACGGCCCTTCTAGCGCCTATGGGTTCTTTGGGCTTTTGTGGTGCTCCATAAGAATGCTGAGAATGAGAGAAAACTGGAGTCATGGGCAGAAAAGTAGAAGGGCAGGATGAGGAGAATAGTGTCTTTTTTTTTTTTTTTAAAGATAAAAAGCTATAGAAATGGCAGAGGGTTTTGTGAGGAGGTTTTCAATGAGAGGACTCAGAGCAAGTGAGGTGGTAAGGGACCACGGTTACAAAAGGAAAGGAGGTTTTTAACAAATGCTCCTACAGGTGTTGGTGCTTAAAATCTCTTTACGTGATTTGAACACGTAAGTAGAAAACTTGTGTTGATTAATTAATTACTTCTTAAAAATAATACCTCTTCTCTGAGACTGGCTTCTGAGGGTCACGGCTTCTGCCAGTGATGATATTGTCCAGAAAGTTGAACAAGGAATGAGGGAATAACAGGGTGGCGAGAGTAGAAGAACACACAGGACCCTATAAGTAGTATTCACTTTCCATATCACTTACTAGCTGCCTACTAGGGCAGGTACTAAGCCATTCCAAAACTCATTTAACTTGATTGATACCATAGAGAAAATCATATATTCCATAGGTTGCCTTCAAGATTAAATAAGACAGTGAATATAAAATGTCTATCACGTTGCACAGACATAAACATCAGTCGAAATGTTGGAGCACGGCATTTTCTTTGTGAAAATTCCAAGTTCGGCCTAAAGGCACTGTAAAAGTTGGCCTGTGTACCCAAGCCTCGCTCCTAAGTCAGTAGCAGCAGCTGACATCTTAACAGTTGCTAAGTGGCCAAGACACCTCTGTTTTCTTTACAGGTACCTCTGTGGAAGGCCAAAGAAACTATGCTTCTTTACCTGCCATAACTGATGAGGGGCTTCCAAGGTAGAGCAGACTCAAATGCTAGGAAGCTCAACAAACAATGTGAGCACTTAGGGGGCTTTTGGGGATTGAATTTTTGGAAGATCCCCTGAAATGCTATTCCATTCCTACCCTAAGCGACTCTACGGAGAAGAAAACAGAGGTGCACCCTCTGCTTTCAGTGGTGAAATGCGAAACTGTGGTGTTACTGGATGGGCACCGAGTCCGGTTTGACAGAATTCTAGTTTTCATTAGCAATACAACCGGCGAATCACCAGGTGGCACATAGGTTTTAGATACTGTTCAGCGTAGAACTCCACAGAGCTGCATAGAAAAGGCGCCGGCAATCTATGGTTTCAAGTTACAACACAAAATTGATAGCTGATGCTGGGTAGGCAAAGCGTCTTGCCTGGAGGGTTGCAAGGAAGGAGGATAAGAATAAAATTAGATTACGGAGACAAATATGCTTTACTGGAAATTGGAAGACATGAAGACAGCATCACGCCTCCGAGTTTACAAAATGAGGGTTTAGAAAGAACAGAAGTACTAATGTGCAGCCTCGTCCACAGCTGCGAGATGGGGATGAATTACAAAACCCCACCTGGTTCTTCTCGTGTACTTGGGAATAACGCTGAACAGTAAACGGCAAGTCAGGATCATCGGCAACAATAACGTGTCGGTGTGCGGCCAGCCTCCTAGCACAGATTGCCGCACCAGAGCCCCTCCCCCGCAGGTGAGAAGGACAGATGACAACAGGATTACTGAGCAGATGTGGTCTGGCGAGCTGCTGTGGGGACAGCCACAAGCTGTGAGGCCAGATACAGTCCTGCAAGGACACTGAAGCACAATGTTAAGGTACGCTGTGGAGAGCAGTGGACTGCTGGGAAGGAAGAGAGCCTGATAGATTGCTCTGGCACATAGCAATCAGGGAGAGTGGCCCTGTTTCTGAGACAAAACACCAAGCCAACCTGGCAGGAAGGATAGACCCTCCGAGCCCTAGGCTCTGCCCGTACCAGCAGAAGCCACACACAAGAAATCATTTGCATGTACAGTTGAAAAAGGAAAGCTGCATATATGTGATGTGCAAACCTGGCCACTTATGCTAGAGCTAAATCTCCTGGAAAATACTCTGTGTTTGTAGTAACGCAAAGGTCAACGCTTTGGGGAAAGGGCCCAGGAAAGATTTACCCGGCAAGTCTCAGGACCCCCCTGAAGCTGCAGCTTAAATGACAGAGCAGCATGAACCTTTTTATGCAGGCAGACAGAATAAGGATTTTTACAAACTGGCCTCGCCTGGGAATTCTCGGGGGCCATAACCGTACACAGCAGTCTACACACATAATGCTTGATATAGGTGTTGTATTATATTCTCTGTTAATAAAATGCTTTCATATAAATTTGTAGGAAAAGGCTTGCCCGGCCTTCGATTACTCTCACGATTACTGGCAAAGGGAAACGTGTCACCCAGCAATATTCCATGAACTAAATGACCAGCAGGGGGATTACTGAAAACTGGCAGGCATGGCCGAGCCAGGTGAGTTTTGTAATTTGTCCGATACCGTCTCTGCTTAGGTCACGGTGTTTTTTGTGTGGATCGAAAGTGATAGTAGATACAGACATGATGTGTAATCCATCGAGTACTATATACACATATTGCAGGCCTTAAAATGTAATCAAGAGGGCTTCAACAACAATGTTCAAAGCAGACCTACTATAATTTGCTCTTCTACTCATCTCTGGTTTAACAGACAATAATATAGTTTGTCTGCCAGTCACTTACGCTAAGGCAAACAACAAGTAGCTTTAATGATAGCTGCAGCGGCATTTATACGGCACTGCTCCTGTTAAGAGAGAAAACGAACAAACTCTCCTCATGTTGCCTTAATAGTTCTGGGAAAGCCATCTTCCCACTCAAAATCAAGTTTGCTTTTTTTCATATTTTTTTTAATGTTTATTTTTGAGAGAGAGACAGAGTGCAACTGGGGGAGGGGCAGAGAGCGAGAGGGAGACACAGAATCCGAAGGAGGCTCCAGGCTCCGAGCTGTCAGCACAGAGCTTGACGTGGGGCTCGAACCCACAAGCCAGGAGATCATGACCTGAGCTGAAGCCGGATGCTTAATGACTGAGTCACCCAGGCACCCTTCAACATCAAATTTTATATGGGCTGGTTTGTTTAGACTTTCCACACACACTGAATGTAAGGCTCACGTTGTTTACCAATTTATAGTCATTGAAAGGCACATAGGTTTTTAACTTTTTTGTATCCTTTGGATAAATTCCTAGTAGTGCAATTGCTGGGTTGTAGGGTAGTTCTATTTTTAATTTTTGAGGAACCTCCATACTATTTTCCAGAGTGGCTGTACCAGTTTGCCTGATTCGAAGGGGCACATGCCCTCCAATGTTTATAGCAACACTGTCAACAATAGCCAAAGTATGCAAAGAGCCCAAATGTCTATCAATGGATGAATGGATGAAGAAGATGTGGTATAGATATACAATGGAATATTACTCAGTGGTCAAAAAGAATGAAATCTTGCCATTTGCAACAGTCAGTCAGAGAAAGACAGATATCATATGATTTCACTTATATGTGGAATTTGAGAAACTCAACAGGCGAACATAGGGGAGGGGAAGCAAAAATAAGATAAAAACAGAGAGGGAGGAAAACCATTAGAGACCCTTAAATACAGAGAACAAACTGAGGGTTGAGGTGAGGTGGGTGGGCAGATGGTTTAAATGGGTGATGGGCATTAAGGAGGGCACTTTTCCAGATGAGCACTGGGTGTTATATGTAAGAGATGAATCACTGGGTTCTACTCCTGAAGCTGACTACACTGTATGTTAACTACCTTGAATTTAAATTAAAAAAAAAACACACACACATTAGGCTGAATGAAAAAAGCCAGTCATAAAAGGCCATGTATTGTATGGTTTTATTTTTACGAGATGCGTAGAATAGGGAAATCTACAGAGAATAAAAGTGGAGGAGTGGAGGAAAACAGAATGATTGCTAAAGGGTACATGGCTTCTTTTAGGGGCAATGAAAATATTGTTAAATTGATTACGGTGATGGCAGAACTCTGTGGATGTACTAAAAACATTTGTGCTGTTCACTTTAAATAAATGGCTTAGTTATATGGTTAAAAGAAAGAAGAAGGAAGAAAGAAAGAAAAGCACATAGGTTGTATTCTGCTCTGCTCACCTAATAAAAGCACCTTCAAAGAGAAAGATTTCTTTTTTTAGCCTATTAACAGACCAAAACCCCCAAAGAAAACAAAAACAAAAGACCAACAAACAACTCTGCAGGAAAAACTGAACTCTAATCTTCTACTACAACCTGCTTTCATTTATTGTGGTGATGGGAATAAGAATGGTTAAGAACAGATTCGACAACAATCTCTTTTCTAACTTTCTTTTTCTTCAGGGTTCTCAGCTAAAATCAAGTCATTTTCATCTATGTGTTCTCTTGTCTTGCTTCCTTTGCTTCCATTGTAGAATTGGCTATGCTCGCAACTGTGGATTCTTGTTCCTCATCTTTCCAAATGCCATCCTATGGTTAACCCTCTACTATTGCTAGTCTTGTTACCAACACAGTAGCTCTTCAGCGTTCGTGAATTTATGACATGGGTCCTTGGGGAGAATGCTCTGTCATTTTGTAATCGTGTCAGTTTGAATTGGGAGTACCACCCGCTCTGACACTGAGAGAGTTAGCCCAGGGGCCACCAATAGATTAGGCTGTTTCCTACTTGTACCCTAGTGATGAAAACAAGAAAACGGAGTATTTTCATGAGAAATGAGAGGGAGATAAACCAAGAGCGAGGGATAAATTTAAGGAAAGTGGAAAATGAGCTTGAGGGCTATTTGAGAAATAGGGGTGACTGACAGAAGTACAATATTGAAGAAAGTACTAAAGATTCTATCATTTGTAATACACAAATTTGGCGATTCCAAAATATCGGAACATATTTTGTGAAGAAACCGCTGTCTCAGATTTAAAAGTTTGATAGTTGGGGGTGCCTGGGTGGCTCAATTGGTTAAGCATCTGACTCTTGGTTTTGGAGTAGGTCATGATCTCCTAGTTTGTGAGTTCGAGCCCGGCATGCAGTGCAGAGCCTGCTTGGGATTCTCTCTCTCTCTCTCTCTGTCTCTCTCTTCCCCTCCTCTGCTCATGCTCTCTCTCTCTCTCTCTCTCTCTCTCTCTCAAAATCAATAAATAAACTTAAAAAGAAGTTTGATAGTTAAAAATAAATTTAAGAAACTCCTTGGGGTTAAGCACTTTGTTTTCTAGTCATTATTCAGCTTTTCCAGTGCCCTTGAACATCGCTCGCTCCATCCCCTATTTGAATTTCTATCCTTTATTTAATATCTGTGGTTTTTTTTTCTATTTTGTATACTAAATTGCTTAGTCTGTGAACATGAAGCAGAGTTAGAAACTTTAATTATTTGTTTTTGAAGTCAACAGAAAAATTATTTTCTAACTGAATTTATTATTTTTTTTAACTTTTTTTTAAATGTTTATTTTTGAGACAGAGAGAGAGAGAGAGAGAGAGAGAGAGAGAGAGAGAGAGAGAGAGCAGGGGAGGGGCAGAATGTGAGGGAGACACAGAATCAAGAGGAGGCTCCAGGCTCTGAGCTGACGGCACAGAGCCTGATGCAGGGCTCGAACCCATGAACTGTGAGATCATGACCTGAGCTGAAGTCAGACGCCTCACCCACTGAGCCACCCAGGTGCCCCCTAACTGAATTTAAAAGCCTAACCTTGGGGCTCCCAGTTGGCTCAGCTCAGGGACCATGTGACTCTTGACCTTGGGGTTGTGAGTTCAAGCTCCATTTTGAGTGTAGAGTTTACTTAAAAACAACAACAACAACAACAACAACAACAACAACAACAACAGCACAAACCCAAAACAGCCTAAAACAAAACTAAAATCCTAAACTTGTTTCATTAACAAGAAATAATATATGAAATAGTCATTATGGGTTTCACCAATTATATACTTACATAGATAGTGATCTTTTTGGGGGGAACCAGATTTATAGTGAATAGTTGAAAAGGAAAGAGCAACTAATCTTTGATTAGAACAAACAGTATGAAAGACTGTTATAAAAACTGCATCTCTAACTAAGAAAGCAAGCACTAACAGGTTACTATAGAAAGTTCTGCTAGCTTTTGAAGATTCACCCAGCAAATAATTCAGATATTTTCTAGACAGTTTTAGAAAAGACTGTATGGTCACTAGATTGCTAAGCATTACTTCATTTGGTTGATGGTTCATGCATTCAGTAGATATTTACTGAATGCCTGCTATGGGACCAGAAACTGTATTAGGTTGTAGGGATTAAATTAAAAAAAATATTTTAACATTGATTCAGTTTTCAGCGACAGAGAGAGACAGAGCATGAGTGGGGAAGGGGCAGAGAGAGAAGGAGACACAGAATCTAAAGCAGGCTCCAGGCTCCGAGGTGTCAGCACAGAGCCCGACGCGGGGCTCGAACTCACAAACTGCAAGATCATAACCTGAGCTGAAGTCGGATGCTCAACCGACTGAGCCACCCAGGCACCCCTGTAGGGATTAAATATTAAGGGAAACTAGACAGTCTCTCCTTTCATGAGGCTAATGTCTAACAATTCAGACAGTTTAAAATGTTTTGGGGCGCCTGGCTGGCTTAGTCGGAAGAGGATGCAACTCTTGATCTCAGGGTTGTGGGTTCAAGCCCCACGTTGGGTGTAGAGATGACTTAAATAAATACATAAACTTAAAAAAAAAGTTTTAAAAAGAGGCAAATTTGTAGGATAATTGTAATAACTGAAGTGAGAGTAATGACAATTGTCACTTTCCATGATTCCAATATGCACAAATATCAGTTAATACGGTACTGTGCAAAGATTGCCTGTAGCATATTATCAGCTGTTTTAGTCCAAAAGCAGAATTTTTAGGCTGAAGGTATTGTTTATTCAATATTCTATCTACTCTGATTTGTTTTTGAATGTTTTTTTGTGTATTTGTCCCTGCTGATACCAAGAGTGTTGCCCAGCTTGGCGTCCGGTCAAGATTAAAAGCCTAAACTTGTTTCATTAACAAGCAATAATATATGAAATAGTCATTATGGGTTTCACCAATCATATATTTATATAGATGGTGATCTTTTCTGGAGCATCACTCAAGACTAGCCCACTGAAGCAGGGAAATACATGATATATTTTTCCTTGTGATTTCTTCTCTTTTCTTCCTGCTTAAGAAATACCAAAAAAGTCAACTTCTGGAAATTCACTGCCTTGTATCTCTGGTTTTTTTTATTAATATTCTTTCAGCACATACGTGCTAATCAATAATTAACCTGTTAGGCCCAAGCGAACCTCTTACAAGTTTTTCTTTTCTTACCAACCATCTATTACTTACGCTTTCACTGTATCAACAAATGTCTTTCACTTGAACCAATCGTGCATTCGAAGTTACAAGGAACAATTTGTTTGAGTGGCAAATGAGGTATAAAACAGAAACAGAGGGGTGCCTGGGTGGCGCAGTCGGTTAAGCGTCCGACTTCAGCCAGGTCACGATCTCGCGGTCCGTGAGTTCGAGCCCCGCGTCGGGCTCTGGGCTGATGGCTCGGAGCCTGGAGCCTGTTTCTGATTCTGTGTCTCCCTCTCTCTCTGCCCCTCCCCCGTTCATGCTCTGTCTCTCTCTGTCCCAAAAATAAATAAATGTTGAAAAAAAAATTAAAAAAAAAATAAAATAAAACAGAAACAGAAGTCCTCCTTAAATACATTCTTGTCGTTCTACCTCTTAAACCTCCTTTCTGGTGGTGAGAGTGGGGGTGCCGTAAAGTAAGTGAATGCCCCCTTCAGAACTAAGGTATGCATGCCCCCAACTTCTAAGGGTGTTGATGCAGGCAGCTGACAGCTGCACTCCTCTCCTGGCATTGCCCTTGGCTGAAGATGCGAATGCCCTACTCAAGATGCCCCCTCCCCAGGGGTTAGTTTATATCCAGTGACTGGTCAACATGGGGTGCCAGGACCCTTGCCTCAATGTAGGGCAACCTAATTTGGGACCCATCTAGGTTAAGAGCTCTCATGATAACGTGGGGTCTGTGTTCTAACCCTCTGTCTAATCCTGCTTCTCTCAATTCCTTATTGCTGTTGTTTCCAAATACTTCCCCAAGTTCCATGTATACAAATTGCCTATGGCGTGTGTTTCCAGGAAATTCAAAGGAGGACAGTGCGCCGAATAAAAAGCAAAGATAACTAATATAAAAATGTATCAATATGAATCTGAAATATTTGTCTATCCTCACCTATTTTCATGATTCTTATTCAATTTTTAGGTGAGGAAATAATATTATTTATATAGTAGCACCTTCCACAAAAACTTACGATATGAATATTGCTCATTGTGTAAGACTAAAATTTAGGAAATATTTTGAATTCCCTAAATGCTCCTCAGAAAATATTTTTTAGGGATAAAATTGTTTATAATTCAAATACATCATTAAGATGAAATGGACAGAAGTAAAGTGAATACAAATAAATACAATGTTAAGATGTGAATCCTTTCAAAGCTAACAATGAATGTGATATGTTTTCAAATTTTACATTTCACGGACTAGACTACGAAGGAGATAGCAATTTAGCAGAGAAAGAGAAGAATTCGCCAAGCACATGACCATAACAAACTTACTGTCAACTTTGACATGAAGTTAAGGGGCATTTTGTCTTCTCTTGGGTTAAAGTTTGGCTTGTTTTTACTTTCAGTGTTAATTTTCAAACTACACGGTATAATAACTTCACTCCAGGTAAACAAGTGGATTATTGGAAGGACAGCCATATAATACTCGCTTAGTGTCTACATTAGTGGAACTCATTGGCAGATTATCTTATCTGTTAAGAACTTCACTTGCTTACTCATGACCTTAAAGTTGAGTATTTAGAAGTATTAGAGATTTAGAAATTTGTCTCAAGTGTTTTGAGTGAGTAAATGGAACAGGGAATGGAAAGAATGTCTATGAAATGACTACTATCAGCAAAATATCAGAAGCATGAGATGAGAGCCTGTGAAATGGAATTTTCAGCATTAAGATCTAAGTTCCAAGAAGTGCCTTCATGACATTCTGATTCCATTCTGTTAGCATTAGAAGAGGAATATGGCAATAGGGATAAGTCTTTGGATCAGGAAAAAGTAATGTATAAAAAGTATAAAATGTAGACAACTTTGCCACCGCCGTAGTATTGATGTGGGAGAGTGGTTTTAAAACTGCATTTCATCGGGGCACCTGAGTGACTGAGTCGGTTGAGCGTCTGACTTCGGCTCGGGTCATGATCTCACAGTTCGTGGGTTTGATCCCCATGTGGTGGGGCTTTGTGCTGGCAGCTCAGAGCCTGGAGCCTGCTTCAGATTCTGTGTCTCCCTCTCTCTCTGCCCCTCCCCTGCTTGTGCTCTCTCTCTGTCTCTCAAAAATAGACATTTAAAAAAATTTTTAAACTGCATTTCATCAGTGAAGCACTTTCTTCAAATTAAATCTTATATGTGAGCCCGATATGTACACCAAGCAACAAGAGCACTAGCTCTGATTGAAGTCTGAGGGAAGGGGCTGGGGAAGACAGTCAGGGGGAAGGGACTGGGGACAACAGTCAGAGGGAAGGGGCTGGGGATGATAATCAGAGGGAAGGGGCTGGGATGATACTGAGAGGGAAAGGGCTGGGGATGACAGTCAGAGGGAAGGGGCTGGGGATGATAGAGAG